>NW_006400009.1:3377908-3384781 GCF_000299155.1 Elephantulus edwardii
TAGCCTTCGCTCTAGACTCCTGTCATGACAAAAATACCTAATCACATATCCCTTTTAAACAGTTTTCTCCCTCATCTGTTTCAAAGCAGTATACATTATTGAACCCATCTTTCTCAGTCTCTCCCCAACACCAAGGTCAGTCCTGTTTTACAACAGTGGCACCAAGCATTATTTGTCCTTTTGTGACCAAGTTACTTCATTCAGCATAACGTCCTCCAGAGTCACCATTTTGAATAATATTGTATGAGTTCCTTGGTTTTCAGTGCAGCGTAGTATTCCATTGTGTGAATATACCACAGCTTCTCTATCCATTCGTTTGTTGATGGGCACTTAGTTTGTTTCCAACTCCTTGCTATTATGAACAAAGCCGCAACAAACATAGGTGTGCATATATCTGCTTGGATGTCAGTTATGGTCTCTTTGGGGTATATTCCCAGTAGTGGCATTGCTGGGTCGAATGGTATCTCTGTTTGCAACTTTTTGAGAAAGCGCCATACCACCTTCCACAGTGGTTGCACCATTTTACACTCCCACCAACAGTGAATAAGGGTTCCAGTTTCTTTACAACCTCACCAGCATTTGTTGCTTGCTGTTTTGTTAAATTTCGCTATTCTGACTGGGATGAGATGATATGTCATAGTTGTTTTAACTCTTAGAGCTAGGGATTTTGAACATTTCTTCATGTGCTTGTTGGCCATCTGAATGTCTTCTTCGGTGAAGTGTCTTTCAACACTTTGGTTGTTTCTATCTCTTTGATATTGTTACTAAAGCTCCAATAAAAATGAGTGTGCATATATCTGTTCAGATTGCAGACTTAATTTTTTAGGATATGTATGTGCTGCTGTTGTTGTCAAGTGCCATCAAGTCAAGTACAATTCACTCACCCTATGAAGAACAGTTCTGAACCCTGTCCTATCCTGTGCCATCTTCACCTTTGAGCCTATTGTTGCAGTTACTGTGTCAATCCATCTTGTTGAGGGGCTTCCCCTCTTTCACTGACCTTCCACCTTTCCAAGCACGATGTCCCTTTTCCAGGAACAGCCTCTCCTAGTAACATGTCCTAAGTGTGTGAGAGGAAGCTTCATGCTACACCTATTCCAAGACATATCTGTTTATTCGTTAGGCAGTCCATGGGATATTCAGGACTCTTCTCCAACATAGAGAGCTCTGGTGGCTTAGTGATAAGGAATTGTGCTATCAACACAAGGCTGCATGATTCTAATGCCCCAGCTGCTCCACTGGAGAAATATGGGCAACCTCATCCTGTGCCTCTGAAAACTTCCAAATGCCCCTGAAAACCTCCTGGAGGGTCAGTTACAGATCAGCTCCAATTAGATGGGACACAACCCACCTCCAACACCACAATTCAAAAGCATCAATTCTTCTGCCATCCTTCGTTGTTGTCCCGCTCTCAAAGGCATAGCAAATGGTTGAAAATATCATGGCCTGAGTCAGGTACACATTAGTCTTCAAACTAACATCACTGTATTTTGGAGAGCTCCCTGTCACAGAACTTCCTCAATGCAATATATCTCCTGATATCTTTTTTTTAAATAAAATTTTTATTTGAATTGTGATTTTAACAACAGGTTACAGAAAAGCAGGATTTTCATTCATTCACTCATTCATTCTTTGTTGTATATTTTCCTCCTCCTCTAATTTACTTTCTTTAAAATTTTTTTTTTGCAACAATGCAATAATGTTTTTTATTAGCACATTTTAAACAAGACAGTGTTTTTTTTAAAATATTCATTCATTGTTGCAAAATATCCTCCCTCCTCCCTTTCTTCCCCCTTTCCCAGTCCACGTTGTTGTTGGTTTTTTTTTTATTTTTTTAATTGGTATTTTAATGAAATATACAGAAAACTTGGATTTCCATTCATTAATTGTTGCTAAAAATGTATTTACTTATTTGAGTGAAAATTTACAAATCATATACTAGTGTACATTTTGCTTTATAACACTGTAATTATCTCATTGGTTCATTCATATGTATGTTGTAACATTATATACGTAACTGATTAATTGCAATATCTAATCAACCTCCTATTGCATATTGCCTTTCATTTCACCCAACTTCTCTATTATTCTTTTTTATTGTGAAAAACATGTATGGAGATACAAGGGGGTAGAGGTTGGGAGCAGAAGAGTGAGAATGAAATCACAGGGCTGCATACTTTGGTGGGTTGAGGGAGTGGGTGAAGGACATGAGAAAGATCCAGTGGGGACCAGAAGGAACATGGTAATGGTGAACATAGTCCAATGGTGACTAATTTTTTTAACAAATAAATTGTTTTACTTATGGGTTTCTCATTTGGGAATGAGATGCTGACTTTCTGGCTTCTTCATGCTGAACAGGGGCATTGATGTGAAGGGGGACGGGAAGCCCACTTTAACACCTTACTGATTGTCCTGGGTTGACACTGCATGCCTTCTTGTTCAGTAAGAAGATATTTTCCTGACATTTCCTGCCCTCTGGACTGCAAAGTATTTGCCAAGGTGGATCCTGTGGGGATGGCTGTCTGAACCCCAAGACTCCATCCTCCTTCCCTTCCTTAGGCTGGCAGTTATATTTCCCTTTTATCTCTGGATCCCAGTCCACTTTGTAATGTAGCTCTTATTCTGGACTGTGGTCATTCAGATAATGCCTAATCGTATATTCCTTTTAAATAGTTCTTTCCTTCTTCTGTTCCAGTGCAATGTTTTTTATCTACTAACTCTTTTCTTATTTTTCTCCCAACACCTTATGTCAGTCTTACTTTATAACAGAGGTTTTATGCAGTATTTGTTGTTTTGTGACTAAGATATTTCACTGAGTATAATGTCCTCTAGGGTCACCCATGTTGTACAATGTTTTATGAGTTCGTTATTTTTCAGTGCTTCATAGTATTACATTGTGTGAATATAACATAGTTTTCCCTGTCCATTCATTTGTTGACGGGCACTTGAATTGCTTTCATCTCTTTGCTACTGTGAATAATGCAGCAATAAACATGGGAGTGCATATATCTGTTTGGAGGGCAGTTCTGGTTTCTTTAGGGTATATACCCAATAGTGGAATTGCTGGGTCAAATGATATTTCTATTTCCAATTTTTTGAGAAAGTACCATACCACCTTCCATAGTGGTTGTACCATGTTACACTCCCACCAGCAGTGAATAAGGGTTCCAAATCTCCACAACCTCACCAACATCTGTTGTTTGCTGTTCTGTTGAATTTCACCATTGTTGCTGGGAGATATCTTTCTTGACTTCTGATGCCAAGAGTTTTGATTGTGAATCCAAGTAAGATGGAATCATTGACAATTTCAGTCTTTACTCCACCTATCATAATATAACCTATTAGCCAGTGGTAAAGATGTTTGTCTTCCTGATATTGAGATGTAATCCGTATTGCGGCTATAGTCTTTGATCTTCTGCAGCAAGTGTTTCAGGTCCTCACTTTCAGTAAACAAGGCTGTGTCATTGGCATAACACAGGTTATTGATGAATCTTCCTCTGATCCTGATGTCTTCTTCTTCACAGAGTGCAGCTTTGTGAATCATTTGCTCAGAGCACAGATTGAACAGATACGGAGGAGACCAAGCAGTGGAATGTTGCTGTTATTGTGTGCTATAGAGTTGGAACTGACCCATAGCCCACCTTCTATTCAGGTTTTCAGAGGCAGTAAATCACACAGGAGATCTCCCATCCTTCTCCCCCAGAGCAGCTGGTGTATTTGAAACACATGCCTTTGTGATTGCAACAGAACTTACACTAGGCTTCCAGAGCTCCCCTAGTAGCAGAATAGCTGGATCAAATGGTATTTACATTTTTAATTTTTTAATGGAATGAAGAACTATTTTCCATAGTGATTTCACCATTTTACATTCCCACCAGCAGTGTGTTAGAGTTTTTAATCTATCATATTAGATTTTAATCTGTCAAATTAAATTTTAAAAAAATCTATTATTATGATTGTCAAACAGATTCTGCCCTGGATGTGCTCACCAAGTTGTGCCAAGAAATCTGGTAGACAACTATTTGGCAAACTGACTGGAAGAGATCTATATTCATTTCCATTCCAAAAAAGGGTGACCAGACAGAGTGTGGAAATTATCGAACAATATCACTAATATCACACACTAGCAAAATCCTGCTGACGATTATCCAGAAAAGACTTGAACAGTACAATGACAGAGAATGACCAGAAGTATAGGGTATGTTTAGAAGAGGTTGTGGCATGAGGGACATTATTGTCAATGCCAGATGGATCTTGGCAGAAGAGTACCAGAAGAATGTCTATCTGTATTTTATTGACAATGCAAAGGCATTTGACTGTGTAGATCACAGTAAATTGTGGCTAACTTTGAGGAAAATGGGACTCTCAGAACACTTGATTGTGCTTATACGAGACCTATACGTGAACCATGAATAAAGCAACAAAACACTGAATGTTTCAAAATCAGGAAAGGATTGTGTCAGGGATGCATCCTGTCCCTGCACCTTTTCAATCTGTATGTGGAACAGATCATTCAGGAAGCAGGTCTTTATGAGGAGGAGTGTGGCATCAAGATTGGAGGAAGACTCTTTAACAACCTACGATATGCAGATGACACAACCTTGCTTGCTGAAACTGAAGAAGACCTAAAGCACTTGCTGAAAAAAGTCAAGGACTGTAATCTTCAATATGGATTCAACATCAAGTTCAACATCAAGAAGACAAAGATTCTTACTACTGGGCAAACTGGCAGCACCATATTAGATGGAGGAGAGATTGAGGTGGTTAGCAATTACACCTTGCTCGGATCAACACTCTTCACTCCAGCAGTCAGAAAATCAAAAGACGAACTGCATTGGGAAATCTGCTGTCTTGGACCTCTCCAGAGTGATAAAGAGTAACAATGTCAGTTTAGAGACAAAGATGTGCCTAATTCAGGCCATTGTCTTCTCAATTACTTGTTTTACTTTAGAGAGTTAGACAGTGACTAAGGATGACAGAAGAATAGATGCCTTCAACTTGTGGTGCTGGAAAAGAGTCTTGAACATATCATGGACTGCCAAGAAAACAAATCGCTCTGTCTTGGAGAGGGTGAAACTAAGTCTCTCCTTGGAGGCTAGGATTTTGAAGCTCTGCCTCACTTACATTGGACACGTGGCCAGGAGAGATTGGTCATTGTGGAAGAACATGATGCTCAGAAAGTGGATGGATTGTGCAGGAGAGGGAGACCTCACATGAGATGGATTGATACAGGAACTGGGGCAATGGGGGTTGGTGTGTCAGAATTAGTGACACACCAGAATTAGGTTGGTTTAGGACAGGGAAGAGTTCAGAGCTGCTGTACATAGGGTCACTATGCATCACAGGCGACTCAATGGCACATAACAACAGGAACATACTATGACAGGTTTGGAAACAGGAGTGACATCCACTTCCTAAATAACGTGCCTGTGGAAACTCGATGAACTTTGATAAATGTTGATAGTTGTAGAGGGGGTTCAGGCCTTTTGTTCATAGGTTGGTTATGAGTAGGGTTTGACTTGAAGGCAATCAACAACAACAACATCAACAATTAGTATGATAGATTTTTTAAAAATTTATCATATTAATGTATTTCATCTCCTTTTCTAAGATCAGTCTTAGATGGATTTATTTCTGAATTTTCAGTTCTATTCCATTGGTCTATGGATCTATCATTGTATAAATACCATACCATTTGGATTACTATTGTTGAGATCAGGAAATGTAAAGCCTCTTAGTTTTATTTTCTTCTTTAATTATTGTCGTTGTCATCATTGAGTGTCGTTGAGTAGAGTATGATTCATAGGGACCCCATGAATAACATATCTGAATCCTGTCTAGCATGTGCCACCTTCATCATCTGTGATACATTTGAGCCCATTGTTAGTATCATAATGTCAATACACCTCATTGGAGGTCTTTCTTTGCTGGTCCTCCACATTTCTAAGCATGATATCCCTTTATAAAGAATGGTCTCTTCTAGCAACGTGCCCAAAACATGTGAGCCAAAGCCTCATCATCTTTGCTTTCAAGGAGCACTCTGGCTGCACTTTTCCCAAGACATACTTGTTCTCTGCCCCCCACCTCCCCCAATCCATTGGCTATGCAGCGCTCTTCTCTAGCACCACAATTCAAAGGCATCAGTTTTTCTTCTGCCATCTTTACTCATCATCCAGCTCTCAGATGTATAGCAAGTTATTTAAAAGACCATGGCTTGTGCTGTGCTTTTTCAGATTGCATTTCTTTCTTCGTGAACTTAGGGATTAACTTTAACTATCTCTTTAGAAAATGATGATAAAATCCAAATTGGGATTGCATTTCATTAGTACTGACATTTTTATAATGCTAAGTCTTCCAACCCATAAGCATGGCATATTCTTTCATTTATGTAGATCTCTTTGATTTTCTTGCAGAAGTGTTTTCTTGTATAGGTCTTTTGTGTCTCTGGTTAGATTTTCTCCTAAATACTTAACTTTGGGGGTGACTATTGTAAATGACATTGCCTTATGTCCTTTTCAGTGTTCTCTTTGTTACTGTAGAGGAATCCAACTGATTTTTATATGTTGATCACATACCCTATCACTTTGCTGAACTGGCCAATTAGATCCAGCAATTTTCTTTCTGAGTCTTTAGGATTTTCTTTTTAAAAAATTTTATTTCATTATTTTTGTGTGTGTACCATCAAATTGGATCTGACTGGTACAGGAGGAGATTGTCCCTCCTTCTTCAGCATAGCATCTGGTGGATCATAAGAATTTTCTATAAATAGGATCATATTTTCTGCAAATAGGGATGATTTTATTTTCTTTTTGCAGGTTGGGAGCTCTGGTAGCCTCATGGGTAAAGTGTTGCATTGCAAACACTTTAGGATTT
>NW_006400009.1:3386396-3393758 GCF_000299155.1 Elephantulus edwardii
GGATGGGAGTGTCAGAGACGGTGCGATTGGCACAGGACAGAGCGGAGTTTAGGGCTGTTGTACATAGGGTCGCTATGAGTTGCAAGCGACTTGATGGCCCATAACAACAACAACAACAACCATCAAATTGGATCTGACTGGTACAGGAGGAGATTGTCCCTCCTTCTTCAGCACAGCATCTGGTGGATCTTAAGAATTTTCTATAAATAGCATCATATTTTCTGCAAATAGGGATGGTTTTACTTTCTCTTTGCCAGTTTGGGAGCTCTGGTAGCCTCATGGTTAAAGCGTTGCATTGCAAACCCCAAGGTAGATGATTTGGATCCATCAGTTGCTCCATAGAAGAAAGATGGACCATCTCCTCCCATGTGATTTACAGCCTCTGAAAACCTCCTAAGGATCAACTGACAAGAGTCAGTCACAACACGACAGCACATAATAGCATCAGTTGTCAACTTGGATGCTTCATTTCCTTTACTTGCCTTCTAGCTCTACTCAGGCCTTTCAGTATAATAGTGAACATGAGTGGTGATAGAGGACAACCTTGTCTGATATCTGTTTATAAGGAGAATGCCTTTAATATCTCTCCATTGACAGTAATGCTGACCATTTGTTTCATATATAGGCTCTCAATTATGTTGACAATTTCCCTTCTTTTAATTGTTCTTATCAGATTTGTTCTTATTATGTATTATCAAGTCAGAATAATCTCATAGCTGATCCTCCAACAAGTTTTCAGATGCAGTAAATCATACAGGAGATTACCCATCGTTTTCCCTCAGATCAGCTGATGAGTTTGAACAGAATGCCTTCGGGTTGGCAGCACAATTTCATACTACTAAGCCACCAGAGAGGTATTGAATTTTGTCAAATGTCTTTTCTCCATCAATTTATTGTATCATCATGTACTTTCCTCCTTTTTCTTTACTGATATGAACACAAATTGTTTTCCTAATGTTGAATCATCCTTGAAAACCTGGTATGAATCCAATTCTTTCATAATTTTTTTTGTCTGAAGTTTTCTAGAATTTTATTGAGAAATTTTACATCTATGTTCATGAGGAATATTACTTTTTTGGGTTTGAATAGATCTTTACCTAGCTTTAGTATCAGTTTATGCTAACTTCATAGAATAAATTTGGAACTATTTCATCTTTTTCTACATTCCAAAATAGATTGAGTAGAATTAGCATTGTCTCTTCTTCGAATGTTTGGTAGAACTAGCTGGTGATCGAGGCTGTAAATACTAATGGAAGAGATTCCCTGTCTTTCTCCCATGGAGGTTCTAAACTTACTGGTGATTTCAAACCAGTGGAGATAGTCAGTTTTTTGGTTAGCAGCACAAAATGCTATGGATTGCATCACAGAAGCTTCTAAGCTAAATTAGAGGAAGGGTAAATGACTTATGTCAAAGTCATACAGACAACAGTAATGATGCTTCAATTGGAACTGAACTCCAAACATAATCCTCTGGCATCCACAGCACAGCCCCTGCCCATTCGGTTTCTACAGTCTATGGGAGCAGGTGGGTACCCCTCCAGATGACTGTGAATTAAAAGACAGAGTAAAACTCTCTCATGGGGGTTTCAAGGCTGTAAATATTTACAAAAGCAGGAAGCACAACTTTCTTCTTTGGGGCAGCTCATGGATTAAAATTAAATTTTGTAAAATAAACTAGTAGAAACATTTTTTAAAAATTGTTGGCCTATGAGTTAGCAGTCAAGTTCTTCAACCACTGAAAAACCAGAGTGCTTTATAAAGGCTATACTGGTGGGACAATATACTGATGGGTTACCCTAAATGAGAGGAGGACAAGGATACAGAGAAATTATCTGGCTAATTTAACATGACTTAACCTCAGGTATTACTATCTGGATGTCTGGCTATTTAATTATTTTTTAAATTTGCACTAATATTCTGAGTTCTGTTTAATTTTTTTTTAGGGTATCTGAAGCAAGGCATCCATGCATCCACCAAGCACAGACAGAGACCAAGGAAGATTGCATTTAACTGATTACTCATTGGAAGTAACAGAACAAACAAAACAAGAACTGATGGGAATTTTATCCACCCGTAACACGAGTGAGTTTAGAAAAGCTCTTCTTACACCACTGACATAATGGAACTTTCCTTCAGCCGCCCAGCCTCTAACAAAACCAGTGCAAAGTGCAACAACTCTGAGTTTTATTACTTTGAATCCTGTCAACCCGCTTCTCCAGCATTACTTCTATTGCTCATAGCCTACAGTGTGGTCTTACTTGTGGGTGTCTTTGGAAACCTCTCCCTCATCATCACCATCTTTAAGAAGCGGAGAGAATCTCAGAATGTCACTAATATACTGATTGCTAACCTCTCCCTCTCTGACATCCTGGTGTGTGTCATGTGCATTCCTTTTACTGTCATCTACACTCTGATGGACCACTGGATATTTGGCGATACTATGTGCAAACTGACCTCGTACGTGCAGAGCGTCTCCATCTCTGTGTCTGTCTTTTCACTTGTCTTGATTGCTGTTGAGAGATACCAGCTGATCGTGCATCCTCGTGGCTGGAAGCCCAGGGTATCTCACGCCTACTGGGGCGTCACGCTGATTTGGCTGCTTTCCCTCTTGCTGTCTGTCCCCTTCCTCCTGTCCTACCACCTCACCGACGAGCCCTTCCGCAACCTCTCTCTGCCCACTGACCTCTACACGCACCGTGTGGCCTGTGTGGAGAGCTGGCCCTCCAAAATGAGCCAGCTCATCTTTACCACCTTCATGTTTATGCTACAGTATTGTGTCCCTCTGGGCTTCATCTTCATCTGCTACCTGAAGATTATTATCTGCCTCCGCAGGAGAAATGGAAAGGTGGACAAGAAGACAGAAAGTCAGACTCGGCACCTTGAGAACAAGCGGGTCAACAGGATGCTGATTTCCATTGTGGTGACCTTCGGGGCCTGCTGGCTGCCCCTGAACGTCTTCAATGTTATCTTTGATTGGTATCATGAAGTGTTGATGAGCTGCCACCATGACCTAGTGTTTGTAGTTTGTCACTTAGTTGCTATGGTTTCTACATGTATAAATCCTCTTTTTTATGGCTTTCTCAACAAAAACTTCCAGAAGGACCTCGTGATGCTTATTCACCACTGCTGGTGCTTTCCACCTCGTGAAAGATATGAAAACATAGCCATTTCTACTACACACACAGATGAATCCAAAGGATCTTTAAGATTGATTCACATACCAACAGGCATATAATAATTTTTTACACTTAGTGTTTAAGCTCTTCATGGGTAGGGCTTATATAGTGGCTGGTATAGGAGAAGATTTAGAAAGAAGAAACGAAAGTTTTAAAAGGGCACTTTCATAATAATTTTTGTTGGGTTTTTTTTTTAAAGCCTTAGGTCCAATGCTGTCAAGTCAATTACAACTCAGAGTGGGCCAAGGCTGTAATATTCACAGAAGCATCCAGCAGCATCATTCTCCTGTAGGACCGGCTGAGTTAGGTTAGCAGCCAGGCACTTTAACCACTGGGTCACCAGGACTCCTAACTTCAGTCTCAGATGCATTGCTGTCGAGTCAGAACTGACTCTTTGCTCACCCTCTATTGGGTTTCCAAGACTATAAACAGCACAGGAGACTGTGCAATTTGCTTCTTCAGAATCCCTAATGAATTCAAACCACCAGAGACGTTAAAACCTCTAGATTAACAGTGCACCTCCCTCTGAAGTAGACCCAGGGCGGTCTTTCTCAGCCATTCATTTAGTGTACCTCCCAACACACACACACACACACACACACACACACACACACCCTTTCTTTTCGCCTTCTTTTTAAAAAATTTTATATTTGTATACATACAAAATTTGTATACACTGTGTTTCGTTCAGGTACAAAGTGTTCCACACAATATTTTATTCACATTTTGTTTTATACAATCACTGATATACATTGTGGTTTATAAAATTACTTACTATTGATCTATGCTTATGATTACCCCAGCTTTACAGGTTCCCACTGGATCTTTCCTATTCTTTCATCCCCTCATTTTCCACTCTACTATCTTAGTGATTTTCCCCTTCTCCTTTTCCTGCCCCTTCCTTCCTTTCCTCTTCTCCTTTTGGACACTTATAACCATCTTACTAGTTATCCTTCTATTTTTATAATAATGGTTTTATGCAGTACTCGTCCTTATGAGACCGACTTGGTTTTCACAGCATAAATGCTCTCTAGACTCTCCCATGCTATGTAATATTTTATGAAATTCTTGTTCCTTAGTGCTGCAAGGTATTCCTTTTTGTGAACATACCATAATTTCTCAATCCACTCATTTGTTGATAGGTATTTGGCTCTAAGAATACAACTCTTAGTTATTTGTGGCAAAGAATGTGAAAAATCCGGTCAGGGAATGCCCTCAAAAAGCACTGATAATTGGAGGGGGGAAGGCTTCAGGCTATGAGTCATAATTGACTCTATTGCATCTTGTTGTTGTTCTGTGCCATCAAGTTGCCTGCAACTCATAGCAACCCTATGTACGACAACACTAAAACCTGCTCTATCCTGTGCCAATCTTATCATCTCTGACACACCTACCCCTAGTACCCCAGTCACTGAATCAATCCATCTCATCGAGGGTCTTCCTCTCTTGTGCTGGCCCTCCACTCTCCCAAGTATGATGTCCCTCTCCAAGCAACATGTGCCTCCTTGAAACATGTCCAAAGTATGTCAGACAAAGCTTCAGAATCCTTGCCTCCAAGGAGCAGCCTGGTCTCACCCTCTCCAGGATGGGCATGTTTGTTCTAGTAGTCCATGATATATTCAGTACTCCTCTCCAGCACCACAGCTCAAGACATCAATTCTCCTTCTATCATCGCTAATCATTGTTTAGCTTTCTGATGCATAGCAAGTAATTGCAAAGACTGTGGCCTGGATCAGGCACACCTTAGTCTCCAGACTGAAGTCGTTGCTCTTTGGTTCTTTGGAGAGGTCTCTGACAGCATACTTTCCCAATGCAATTAATCTTTTAATTTCCTTGCTGCTGGTATCAAGAGTGTTGATTGTGGAGCCAAGCAAATTAAAGTTGTTAATAGTCTCAATTTCTTTACCGTCTATCATGATGCCATCAATTGGCCCAGTGGTGAGAATCTTTGTTTTCTTGATGTTGAGCTTCAATCCATATTCAATCCAAGTATGCAGTCCTTGACCTTCTGCAGTAAGAGCTTCAGGCCCTCCTCAGTTTTAGCAAACAGGGCTGTGTCATCTGTGTAACCCAGATTGTTGATGAGTCTTCCTCCAATCCTGATGCCACATTTCTCATCATAGAGCCCAGTGTCCTGGATAATCTGTTCTGCATACGGATTGAAAAGGTATGGAGATAGCACACACCCTTGTTGTACACCCTTCACAATTTTGAACTATGAAGTGTTTCTTTGCCCTGTTCTTACAACTGCCTCCTGGTCCAAGCATAGGTTTTGCATAAGCACAATAAAATGTTCTTGGTTTCCCATTTTTCTCAGAGTTAGCCAGTTTGTTGTGATCCACACAGTCAAATGCCTTTGCATAGTCAATGAAACACAGATAAACATTCCTCTGGTACTCCCTGCTTTCAGCCAATATCCATCTAACAACAATAAAAAACAGCATAAACATTCACAAAAGTTTTTATTAACAGTATGCTGACAAACACTATGCTATACTTCCTAAAATGGAATTACACTTTTAAATATGAAATATGTCATTTTCAGCCATTGTTTTTGTTAGGTGCCAACCAGTCAAGTAAGACTCTTAGCGACCCTGTGAACAGTCGATCTGAACCTTGTCTTATTCTGTGCCATCTTCACATTTCCTGACACATTAGAGCCCATTGCTGCAGTCACTGTGTCAAGTCATCTCATTGAGGGTCTTCCTCTCTTTCACTGACCCTCTCTCTTTCCAAGCATGATGACTCTTTCCAAGGAACAACCTCTTCTAACATGCCCAAAGTGTGTAAGATGAAGCTTTGTCATCTTTGCCTCCAAGAAGCATTCTGGCTGCACTTTCCCCAAGACATCTGTTTGTTTCTGTGGTAGTCCATAGGATATTCTGTACTTTAACACCGTAGCTCAAAGGCATCAATTCTGCTTCTGTCATCCATATTCATTATCTAGCTCTCAGATTCACAGCAAGTGATTGAAAAGATAGTGTCCTGAATTAGGCATACCTTGGTCTTCAAATTGATAGCATTGCTCCTCAGTAATTTGGAGAGGAGCACTTGCCTAGTGCAATACATGTTCTGATATCCTGACTGCTAGTAGGTACTAAATGTGTTGATTGTGGAACCAAGTAAAATGAAGTTGTTGACATTTTCAATCTTTTCTCCACCTATCATGGTGTTGGCTATTAGTCCAGTGGTGAAAATTTTTGTCTTCTTGATGTTGAAATGTAATTAATATTGAAAGCTGTAGTCTTTGATATTCTGTAGCCAGCAATTCAATTCCTCGTCATTTTCAGGAAGCAAGATTGTGTCATCTGCATAATGCAGTTGTTAGTGAATCTTCTCCAATCCTGATGTCACATTCTTCTTCATAGAGTCTACTTTCTTTAATTATTTGTTCTGCATACAGAATGAATAGTTATGGGTAAAGAATACACACACATCTTTCTTGATTTTAAACCAGGCACTGTTTACTTGCTCTGTTTGAACAACAGTTATGTGGTCTAAACATAGGTTTCACATGAGCACAGTTAAATGTTCTGGGATTCCCATTCTTCTCAACATTAGCCATAACTTGTTAAGAGCCCACATAGTCAAATGCTTTTGTATTGTCAATATAAAACACAAATAAACATTCTTATGGTATTCTCTGACATCAGCAATGATATATCCCTGGTTCCATGTCCTTTTTCAACTACACCTTCACTTAATTGGATGATAAACCAAGTTTGGATTGGAAGTTGTTGATACCATTTTCACTTAAGATTTAAATTTGCCCTTATAACTAATCATTGCACCTGAATCAGATTATTTCGTTTCTGACAATAATAATTTTTTTTGCATTGGAAATGCTGTTATCACCGCTAACCCAAGCCAAAAACCAAACCCACCACCGTCCTCTAGATGTATTACAATGCACGGTGATTTTCCATCAGGGTTCCAATCTTTTTGAGAAGAGACTATCACTAGTAGAAATGGCTAAAAACACATTAATGCTCTAATTAGGCTGACAATCACTTTAAGTAACTGTTAATGGCCAATCTAGGTAGAGCTTTCATTACAAAAATGGCTTTTTAATCTCTAATTGTTTATGTGTAGGTGTCATTATGACTCCATCATTGAACCTAGCGAAGCAGTAGCACTTTATAATATAATATAATTTATATTATATAGATTATTCTATATTACAGTA
>NW_006400009.1:3393858-3398811 GCF_000299155.1 Elephantulus edwardii
ATAACTATTATAATAGTGTTAATTTTTGTAAAAAACCTTCTTGTGCATCCTATAATTAAATGTTTAAAAATGATCCTCTATTCCCACAGAGGGGTCAACTAAGATTATTTTTAAAAAGGATCTCAAACTACTGTTCAAAGCTACTTTGTACAGTGACTTTTATTAAATCATGGCTAGCTTTATCTCTTTCTTGGGTAAATCTCCTTTTATACTTACTGCATTTGAATTGAAGCTTATTTGTATGTAAATGTGTAACTGTAACTTCTCTTATTTTTTCAGTAAGAAGCAGTGCTGTGATTTTTCTCCTGTTGTGTTTTTGTCTCTCACTGCACTCGCCTTCATGGTTTGTTCTTGTGAAATTTTACCTCTCCTTTCTCCCCCTTCTTTTCCTTTTCAGGATCTCTATTATTTTTGGATAAGTGAACAACAAAAGCACTACAGGACACTCAAATCAAATAAAGTGTAACAGCCTCACAGCACCACTGCAAATAAAAGCTTTTCTTATCTAAAAGCTGTCTTCAAATGGTGCTAACTTAGAATCTTAAAGGTACAGGAAGACAACCCTCTAACCCGGGGAACAATCACATTCTCCCCAATATATTCCTTTTCATCTCTTGTGACACTGGCTAATCCTGAAACACTACAAATCTTAATTAAGATCCAGCATGATATTTTATTTACTTGGTAATGATACATTGATTCAGTTTCCAGTCATCAAAGAGAGCTCTGGTGGCTCTGTGATAAGGAGTTGCACTACCAACCCAAAATCAGTTGGTTCAAATCAACCAGCTGCTTCTCAGGAAAAAGATAGGCAATTCACAGTCTCTGAAAACCAGCTGCAGCGTCAACTATGAGTCGGTTCTAACTCAAAGACATATAACAGTTTCCATTACCAAAATTATTCTCATCATTCTTTTGAAAGCAAAGAAGAACATCAAAATCTACTACCCCCTCCTCTAATACAGCATTCTGGTGGCTTAGCAGTAAGGAGCTGCGCTGCAATCCAAGGCATGTGGTTTGAACACATCAGCTGTTCTGTGGAAGAAAGACAAGCAATCTCCTCCCACGCAATTTACAGCCTCTGAAATTCCACTGGAGGGTCAGCTATGAGTCAGTGTTGACTCAATAAAATGGGGGGGTCCCCCTTTTCTTGAATTTTTTTCAACTCTAGTAGAAAAATGTCAATAACAATATAACTATCAATAATAGCTTTTCTTCTGTTTACTTTTCCCTTCAAAAAGTAAGAGTTAAAAAAATATTTTTTTTAAATGTCTCTATCCTTCAAGGGCAGAAAAGCCTATTTCCTTTGATAGGGAGGAAAACAAAACAATCCACTGTCTTTGAGTATATTTCAAACCTACTTTGGTTTCCAAGGCTATAAATCTTAACAGGAGGAGAATGTCTTATTCTCTGGAGTAGCAGTTGGTGGGATTGCTAATCTTTCAGTTGGCAGCCCAACACTTAATCTACTATACCATCAGGGGTCCTTGGGCAAAAGTACACAGGTGTGCAAATAGCTACTTACAAAGGGATAATGGGAGTATAAATCAAGCATTGTAAAGACCCAGAGGAATAAAATTCATTGGTAAGAAGAAACATGAGAAAATTTTCGGGAAAATCAGTCTTCTTTGCTCTGCTTTTACAGTGTTTCTGGATAGTTGGTCTATCCTTGAGCCACCTGGCCAGATGAACTAGGGCCTCAACCTCTCACCTGCCTCTCCCCAATTGCTAGAGGGGACTGTGTTCTCCCTTTAAGGAATAGTCGTGGGACTAAAACTTGCTAATGTTTGTCATATGCTTCTGGAAGCACAGATTCCTCTACCGACTACTCCAAAGGTCTTCTCTTCTGTCTCCTGCATTCAGACATTTGGGGTTAAGAGTAATTTCTCACATCTTTAGGTATCCAGAAAAAAAGGAAATGGAATGAATAGGGAGTTCTGGTGGACTAGTGGTAACTTGCACTGCAGTTCCCAAGGCATGCTGTTCAAATCCACTAGCTGCTCTGTAGGAGAAGGATAGGCAGTTTCCTCCTGCACAATTAACTGCCTCTGAAAACCCACTGGAGAGTCAGCTATGAGTCGTCTCCAACTCGAAGTCCCACAACAACAGCAAAGCAACAATTGGATAAATACATATTTATCTATATCTTTAAAAAAATAATGTATTTTCTATGAGCCTGTTCAGTGACCTAGAGCTAAATGAGAAAACACTAATTTTTTTTTCCTACCTAATGCCCCAGAAGTAATTTCCAGTCAATTTCTAACAGAAAAAAAAATCAGCAGCACAAAATAAACAATATGCAAAGGCGACTTAAATTTGTCTGGGACAGATTTTCCTGCAATGGGATCTATGACATTGTGAAGACAATATAAATAACTTGATGACACAGCAGTACATGAACTAGGGAAGGGGAAGAGAGGGAGGAAATTGTGTAACAATAAAGGAATGAAAATCCAAATTTTCTGTAAACTTTCATTAAAATCACAATGCAAATAAAAATTTTATTAAAATAAATAATGAATAAAAAACAATAGAGGTAGGAAGCTGTCTACATTTTGTAGTGTGGTCCCCACTCAATACTGACGATGAATGGCCTCCTCTCTCAGTCTGATGACGTCAATTCTCTCTTCCTGTCATTAAAATCAAGAAAAGAAAAATGAATGCTAAGCATTTACTTAGCACTGTGTTTGGTACAGAAAGACACAGCTTTAAAGAGTTTAAAATTTAGGGAAGGGGTAATTTCATACTTTGGTTTTGAAGGTCTTATTACTGAGTTGAAAGCTATTCAAAAGAAAACCAAGAGTAACTAAAGGCAGAGTTCACGTCAACAACAATTCAACTCATTGTCTTCAACTCTGTACCAAATCATAGGTGACCCTCCAGTGGGATTTTGGAGAGTCTGTTATGTTTTTTGTTTGGACACACACACACACACACACACACACACACACACACGCACCACACACACACAGAGGAGGAAATTGTGCATCTTGTTTCGGTGGAACATTTGGTGGATTTGAACCACAGAGGGGTGCTGCCTTTGAATCAGCACTACAGCCTCCTGCCCATTTCAAGAGAGAACTCAATCTTTGTTATAATTGAAAATGTACTGGGGGAGAGAAGATAAAGCAAAACTGGATAAGGGGAGAAAGACAGACTATTTCGACACTGGTATGTACAGAAGATTCAGAAAATCTTCTCTAAAATTAGGGCAGCGTCCATGAAATAAATTGATAAAAAAAAAAAGAAGATGAATGTTGCCAATGAACTTAGGAAATCAGGGCCCTGCCTTTGTGCCCAAATGAAAGTTCTAGGGGATGTTTTCCTTGAAGCGGAACTAAAAAGCTGTGTGGTGCTGGTGATAGGAATGCTTCAGTCTTGCAAGTGGCCATTGGCTGCGTCAGTGAATCTGTTCTTCCCAGCAAGATTGTGAATTCTCAGAGATCTTGCCCTACATTTTATATGCTCTGTGCCACCTCCTTGCCTCAGCTCCTCCCAGTGTTTAAGACCTAGCCAAGGAAAAGGCATGTAATAAACGAAAACATCTTAAACGCTCTTTAAAGTCAGTACACTTCAAATTATCACTAACAGTTAAATGTTTGAATAAGAGAAAATGGAAAGCAAGCAGTTTTTTGAAAAACAAGCTAGGCATCAGTTACTGAATGCCAGACTGTTTTCAAGACTATGTTTTATTAACGATCCAATGAGAGTACAAAGACATAATCCCAACTACACAGAGATTATAGTGTTGTCGCTAAACCATGACATCCTGTATCCTTTTATTATTCAAATGTTTTCAGTGTTTTCTAAGACCTTCCCCTAAGGCTATTAGGATCCCCCACCAGGTATGAACGTCTTCAAGGTACAGACTGTGGAAGTGGCTACAATGCCAAGTGCACCATCTGGCACAAAGTGGGGGCTTAATAGCTATTTGTATAATATAGACAAAGAGTAACATCTGGAAATAGCAAATCTTTGCTTGGAAATGGTCTGTGGCTCTGAATGGTAAATGGAACCTATAGTCAGTAACGGAAGAAGTAGAATGCCAAAGTTCCACTTGAAATTTTAGCATTATGTTGTTGTTGTTAGGTGCCACTGAGTCAACTACAACTGACCCGATGAACAACAGTTCTGCAACTTATCCTATCCTGTGCCATCCTCACATTCTCTGCCATGCTCCAGCCTGTTGCTCCAGTCACTGCGTCAGTCCATCTTGGGAATCTTCCTCTCTTTCTCTGATCCTTCATCTTTTCCAGTAATGACATCTTTTCCCAAGGGCTGGCTCCTTCAGACAACATGTCTAACATACGTGAGACAAAGTTTCACCACCCTTGCCTTTAAAAGAGCACCGTGGTTGCACTTTCTCAAAGACAAATTTGTTCTCTTGGCAGTCCGGTATATTCCGTATTCTTCACCAACACCGCAATTCAAAGGCATTGATTCTTCTGTTGTCTTTATTCATTGTCCCATTTCAGATGCACAGGAAGCAATTGAAAACGCTTAAATCAGGCGCACCTTAATCTTTAAATGAACATCCTTGCTCTTTAGCACTTTGGACAGGCCCTTGACAGCAGATTTTCCCAAGGCAGCATGTCTTTTGGTTTCTTTTTTTTCTATTGGGAAAAACATATTGGGGGTAAAAGGAGGTGAGGGTTGGGGCAAAAGGGTGAGGATGGGCCAGGATGCAGTTGCAGAGCTGCACAGTTTGGTCGGTCGGGGGAGCAGGTGAAGGAAATGATGAGGGGCCGGTGGGGACCAGATGCTACAAAGGAGTGACAAGCATTTTCCAATGGTAATTAAACCAATTGTCTTATTGATTTGGGAACTCTCTGGCTTTTTCATGCTGAACAGGGGCGTAGATGTAAAGGGGGGAAAGGGAGGACTCTTTATCACCTTACTGGTGGTCTTGGGTTAAAGCTGCTTGCCTTCTTGCTCTGTTAGAAGATATTTTCC
>NW_006400009.1:3399796-3411623 GCF_000299155.1 Elephantulus edwardii
CACAGCCGTCATCCTGGCTCCAAGAATTCTCTCCAGAACAAGTCCACCTTGCAGCAGTGTGGTGGCTTCACTGTACCAGTCTTGAGGAGGGCCGGTGCCCAGCATCCATCCTGGGTGAGGGAATCCATTTATTATGGCTGTGGAAGCCTCATGGAGTTGCAGCAGCTGTTCTGCGTGGCCCGGACTCTGCGGGGTGGGGCGGGGGGGGAGGTTGGGAGCCACGAGACTCACCCATTTCTCCTTGGGAATCCTTGAATTCCTGTTGTTGAGCCTCTATTTTCACTGAGGGCCAGTCATCAACTGTTTAAGTGTTCAATTATCAATAAGCCGAAGTCTGTGGAAGGCCATAATGGCCCTGCTTTATGTGGTTCGCTGACCATGCTATCTCTGCCTCTGCCGCCATCTTGGGGCTCTCTTGATTTCTTGACTGCTGTTATCATGGGTGTTAATTGTGGATAGTAGGGCAAACAAAAACACACAACCTCAGGGTAAGGTGAGTTTGCATTGCTCAGAGGCTGCTTGCCATTTGTGCCAGTAAGAGCTGGCTAACTAAATTAACTAAATTTTCTACTAACTTCTAATTCATTGAACTGACAAGTTCTTGGAGCAAACAGCTTTCAGAAACAAAATGCCAGTCTTCTGGGGCAACCAACGTCCAGGAGAATAGGCTCCATTGTGACTCTATTAGAAGAGAAACCTGGCTCTCTATAAAAGATCAAGGTAGGATTGAACTTTATGTTTTTCAGTGAGACAATTCTTCATTTCTGAAGGAGGAACATAAAGCCTAAAAGCAAAAGTTACTGATTTGGAGGCAATTTTCCTCACCCTGGGATCCCCAAAGACATCTGTTTTTAACAGCAGCAGTTGCCTGTAACTCCTAGACATGGTCACCTGATAGCTCTGTCTCCTGATAATGCAAGTCTCATACCTTCCCATTTTCTACATGGCTTAAAAGCAAAGATAAATAACTGTATGGATGTGCATAGGTGAACATGTTGTTAGGTGCGGTCGAGTCAAGGATAACTCATAGTCACCCTGTGAATCCTGTCCTGTCCTGTGCCATCTTCACCATCTCTGACATGTTTGAGCCCATTGCTGAAGTCACCTTGTCACCTGGGAAAATGTCTGAAAGTAAACATCCAAGGACAGTAATGGTGCTTTTCCTCAGGTTTTAGGACTTGGACAACTTGCCTTCACCACTTTCTTCCTTGAACTCTCTGCTCAGCCCATCCATCTTCCTTCCCCTCCCCCCATTTGCTTATCTGTATTTTGTAAGTCTTCTATCAGGAACACTTGTTAATGATATACCTTTTTTTTTTTAAGCTCAAGGAACTGAAGAACAAATTCAAACCTCGAGTTGCTATAATCAAGAATGCTTTAGGCAGAATGTTAAGTGATCCAGGAAGTATTTAAAGAAGATGGAAGGAATATACTGAGTCATTGTATCGAAAGAAATTGGCAGATACAGAAGAATTTAGTGAAATAACATTTGAGGAAGAGCCTATGGTGATGAAGGAAGAAGTTCAAGCCGCTTTGAAGGAAATAGCAAAAAATAAGGCCCCAGGAATAGATGATATACAAATTGACATATTTCAGCTAACAGATGCTGCCCTGGACGTGCTCACCAAGTTGTGCCAAGAAATCTGGAGAACAACCACTTGGCCAACTGACTGGAAGAGATCTACATTTGTCTTCATTCCAAAGTAGGGCGACCCAACAGAGTGTGGAAACTACAGAACAATATCCTTGATTTTACATGCAAGCAAGATTCTGCTAAAGATTATCCAAAAAATGACTGAAACAGCATATCAGCAGAGAATTGCCAGAAGTCCAGGCTGGGTTTAGAAGGGGTCGTGGTACTAGGGATATTGTAGCTGATGTTAGATGGATCTTAGCTGAAAGCAGGGAATACCAGAAGAATGTCTATCTGTGTTTCATTGATTATGCAAAGGCATTTGACTGTGTGGATCATAACAAACTGTGGCTGACTCTGAGAAGAATGGGAATCCCAAAACATTTAATCGTGCTAATGCGAAACCTATACTTGGACCAAGAGGCAGTCGTCAGAACAGAGCAGGGTAACATTGCATGGCTCAAAATTGGGAAGGGCGTACACCAGGGATGTGTCCTATCTCCACATCTTTTCACCCTGTATGCAGAGCAGATTATCCGGGAGGCTGAGATCTATGAGGAGAATTGTGGCGTCAGGGTGGGTGAAAGGTCTATTAACAATCTGCATTATGCAGATGACACAACCCTGCTTGCTGAAACTGAGGAGGACCTCATGGACTTGCTGCAGAGGGTCAAGGACTGTAGCCTTCAGTATGGACTGAGGCTCAAGGTCAAGAAGACAAAGATTCTCACCACTGGACCAATTGGTAGCATCAGGATGGATGGCGAAGAGATTGAGATTGTTCACAGCTTCAGTTTGCTCTGCTCCATGGTCAACACTCTTGGCACCAGCAGCCAGGAAGTAAAAAAAATGTATTGCGATGGGAAAGTCTGCTGTTAGGGACCTCTCTAAAGTACTCAAGAGCAACGGTGTCTCTCTGGAGACTAAGGTGCGTGTGATACAGGCCATGGTGTTTGCAATCACTTGTTATACATCAGAGAGCTGGACAATGACTAGGGAAGATAGAAGGAGAATTGATGCCTTTGAGCTGTGGTGCTGGAGAACAGTATTGAATGTACCCTGGACTGCCAAGAAAACAAACAGATTCAACCTGGAGAGGGTTAAACTGGGCTGTTCCTTGGAGGCAAGGATTCTGGGGCTTCGTCTGACATACTTTGGACATGTTTTAAGGAGAGACAGGTCCTTGGAGAGGGACATCATGCTTGGTAGGGGGGAGGGACAGCGCAGGAGAGGAAGATGCTCTTTGAGGTGGATTGATTCAGTGACTGGGATAATCGGGATGGGTGTGTTAGAGGCAATGTGATTGGCACAGGATAGCGCAGGATTTAGGGCTGTTGTACATAGGGTCGCTATGAGTCGCAAGCAACTCGACAGCACATAACAACAATAACAGCAACAAGAAAAAGAGAAAAATTTAAAAGAGCTAGAAATCCAAAGTGTCTGTCCATGAAGCAGCTGTCGTACAAGACATCAAGAGACATAGGTCTAGAGCCTGGGCCTAGAGAAAATTGCTTACTCATTCAAGTTTCCTCATTTGTAAAATCCATCCATTCTTTCATTCATTAAGTCAACAAATATCTAATAAGTACATCTTCTGTACTTAAGAACAAGAGTTGGCGAGATTAGCATGATTCTGCCTTCCCTCAAGGGGTTTACAGTGTACCAGAGGTTACATTTTTTTAATCTCTAAGGTACCAAGTAAGAGAAACTCTGAGGAGAGTAGAAACAGAAAGTTGATAAAATATGCTAGAAGAAATAATTTTTAAACAGATTCAAAAGATAGTTACAACATAACTAAACAGATATAAAGCAAGTTACTCTCTTAACTCCTCTGTAACCCTCTGATTCTGTACAGCAACCTGTGTTACTGAGTCTTGACTGTCAAAGAGCCATCTAACACTCACTCTGTCCTTCCATTCATTAACTCCTTTAATCCTAAGGACATTTTTGTGAGATAGGCTGTTACTTTCTTTTTTTAAAATTTTTTTATTGTATTATTTTTATGTGTACCGTCAAATCAGATCTGACTGGTACAGGAGGAGATTGCCCCCTCCTTCTCCAGCAGAGCATCTGGTGGATTTGAACCTTGTACCTCTGGGATTGCAGTGCAGCGTCTTGTTACTCTCTTTTATAGATAAGAAAACTATAGTGTTTGATGTTAGTTAAATAAGTGGTGTGAAGTCACAGAGTATCAAATTCTGCCTTGTCTGATTCCAAAGCTTATTCTCTCATTCATTCACTCAACAGCCAAATTCCATACTAGACAATGGCTACAAAGAAAACACTAATATTGGATCCCTATTTTTGAGGAATTTGCTATGCATCTGAGAGCTGGACAATGAATAAGGATGCCAGAAAAAGAATTGATGCCTTTGAACTATGCTGCTGGAGAAGAGCACTGACTATCCCACAGACTGCCAAAAGAACAGACAACTGTTTTGACAACTGGGCCTAAGTTTCAGAGAAGGTGCACCCAGAGTGCTCCTTGGAGGCAAAGATGCTAAAGCTTCATTTCACGCACTCTGGGCATGTTGCTAGGGGAGGCTACTCCTTGGAGAAGGACAGTATGGTTGAAAAGGTGGAGGGACAGCGAAGGAGAGGGAGACCCTCCAACAGGTGGATTGACACAGTGGCTGCAGCAATGGACTTAAGTGCGTCAGAGTCTGAGAGGATGGCATAGGATAGGACAGGGTTCAGATCTGTTGTTCATAAGGCCACTGTGAGTGGTACTTGACTCAATAGCACCTAACAAACTAGTATAAAATAAAAATAGCACCTAACAACTGCAACAATAATCTTGTGAAATGCACTATTTGTATTAATACAGCAATATAGTATTTAGGAATACCACTAGTAATACAGATACTTACAACATGGTTAGGTATTGAAAAACCTAAGAGTGGAAGGCTGAGTGGAACTGGGCCCCTCTGTCAGCAGCCTATTCTTTAGCTCCCCCAGGAAATGTAGGCTGCACATCATTACGGGAAAAGACTACAAAATAATAATAAGTTGGAAAAGCTGTAGTTAAGCCTTACATCCCTGGCTAGTAACGACCAACATTTCCATTTGCTGTTACATTAGGCCCTGACAGTCTATTCAGATGTAAATATGTCAAGGGAATTGTCCAAACTACATACATTCATCTTGCACATAAGCATGCTTTTCAGTCACCCCTACCTGGAAAAGTATCAGTACTGCGGAATGACCATGACAGATCTAGCTTATGTCCACCAGGAGCATAGGCTATCAACATAAAAGCTTCCATATAAAATCCCTTCTTACTCATGTCTTCTGGAAAATCACCCCTCTCTGGTTTCAGGGTACTGAGAGAAGAAATACAAAAGTAGAATTTCAGAGTGTCCCTTGGCAGAATTTCAGCCAGGAGTCCTCAAATAAACCAAACAAACCCACAGTTGTTAAGTTGATCCCAATTTATGGTGATCTTCCATGAGGCTATAAATCTTCACAGGAGGACAGACCGCTTATCTCTATCCCACGGAGCAGTTGATAGACTCTATAATAAATAATCTATCTTTCGGTTAGAAGCCTAACATATAAACTACCTCCAGGGCAGATGTTAAATATAATTTTAAAGTCTAATGAAAGTGTGAAGTGTGAGAACAGTACAGGATATTTGACTCAATGGCACCTAACAACAACAATGAGAGAGGACTAGGCATCTAACTTTGTGGAACGAGTCTGGGACATAGCTAGTGAAGTAATAACTCTGTGAAATCTACACATATAGCAATGTGTGGAGGGGCCTCAAATCCTGTCAAGAGCAGTAGAGGAGTAACAGCTCATAAACTTCAAATGTTTCCTCACCTTTTTGACAAAAGAGGAGTATCTACTTGCTCATAAGTAAAATCTTCTCTGATGTTGATGAGACAAAGATGGGCCACACAATGTTCTTGAAAGTTCCTGGAGTTCTCCTATTTTGTCTGTGGACTTTTTTACAACTCAGAGCATGTCACTTAACACCTCTGTGTCTCAGTTTTGTCATCAATGGAGAAAGGATTCTTGCCATCTTCTTTTCTGAAAAAGATGGAGAGATGACCTTTTAATAATCTTACTACAGGAAGGGCTAATCTTTGGAAAAGGATGTCATGCTTGAAAAGGTCAGTGAAGGAGAGGATGATTCTCAATGAGATTCATTTACCCAGGGGCTGTTACAATGGATTTAAGCACAACCAAGCTTGTGAAGATATAGGAGGGTCAGAGAGGGCTTCATTCTGTTGTATGTAAGCTCACTATGAGAAGGGTAAGGAACTGCACTGCCAACCCAAAGGCACATGGTTTGAACCCACCAGCTGCTCTGCAGGAGGAAGATGGGCAATCAATGCCTGTAAGATTTACTGCCTCTGAAAACCTACCAGAGGGTCATTTATGATTTGGCTCCGACTTGACGGCACACAACACGAACATTCAACCCAAACTTTAATACTTACCTGATGGTGAATGAATAAAAGAATAGAAAATCAACTTTTGTAATACTCTATAATAATGTTAAACTAACAGTTTACAAAACATTAGGTAAGAAGGATTTTCTCTTAGTTGTAATGAATGTTAGCTTTCTTATCAAATAGAAAACCGTTAGGCTCCTCTTTAAGACTGCTTTTTCTTGCTTTTTTCCTGTTTTCTCTAGGAATTTTCTTTCTTTCTTTTTTTTTTTTTTAAGGGAATAACAGCAATGTTGTTAATCATAGTATGTTTTTCCAAACCAGGATAAGGTCAAGTTTCCCATGATAAATGGATAACACCAACTACCCCTAGAAATTGATAAGACCAAGCTAATCTATGTGACTACTGATCAGACCACTGAACAGGAGAAATGACTGAAACAAGTCTTCACTTCTACAGTTTGTGTTAACTAACTAGAGAAAGCTTATCTGCTCAGCTTTCCAGACGAGCTTTCTCCTCAGTCACGACACAATGCCTTCTAAGGGAAAAGCTTCTCTATGTAGGCCATGCAGTGGGGATGGGAAAATTGTGCAGAAAGCAACAGATAGGTCACAATGTCCAAAAGGATAATAAACAAACTGTGTGCATTTCTATTTTCTCTCAGTTTGTCCTTTCTCCTTCACTCTTCTGTCTTCTAGAAGAATTAATTACCTGTAAAATTACTTTAGCAATTCTATAATCACCTTGCAGCAACTATAGTCACTAATGCTGACTAATTTTACCCTTTCACTTCTTCCTTCCCTTAGAAATCTACCTCCATAATATATTCATTTCAATTATATTCAATTGTTTCTAACAATTCTAAGTTTTACATTTCAAAAAGGGAAAGAGAGAAAGGAGGCTAGTGGGAGAAAGAAGTAGGATGGATATGTTAGTCAGTGTGCACTGTGTTTAAAAGCAATAGCATATCCCTCAGGTTAGCCAGACATAATCACTCAGGAGTCCACGCTGAGACCCCACAAGCAGTAGCTTTAAATTCCGGAATATATGACCTGCTTGGTTATCAAGTCAGGGAAAGGGAAAGCTACGGGAACTAAACACTGTGACTAGAAGTCAGCACACATCACCTTCACTCACACTGTTGGCCAGAAACCATGAATATGGTTTCTGCCTGACTGCAAAGAGCAAATAAATTTATATTCCAGGAAAAAAAGGGAACTGATGTGGATGAAGACCAGAAATCTCTACAACATTAGGTAATGATACACAAGTATAAACTGAGAGCCTGTTGAAAGGATGCTGAAGGTCTTTCTACCATCTGTTCATTGTCATTCTATTTCTAGAATTTTTCACTTTAAAATGATTTCAATGCCAGATCTGCTGCTTGACTCTTCTCATGAATATTCAATTTACTCCATGAGGCTTCCTTTCTTGTGCTCCTTTGTGCTGTAGTCAATTTCAACTCATAATGACAATACAAAAGAGAATTGCCCTAGAGAATATCTTGAGCTGTAATCTTTACAGAAGCGCATCATCGGGTTTTTTCCTCCAGTGGAGCTGCTATACATTGTGCCAATAGCCCCTTTTAGTGCTCATGTTATTATTGTAGTCATGTACAGTCAAGTTAGAACCTGCTCGTTGCTGACCCTCTAGTGAGTTTTCAGAGGCTGTAAAGCACATGGGAAGAGACTGCCCATCTTCCTCTTAAGGTGCAGTCGAGAGGTGGATTCGAACAGTGTGTCTTTAGATTGGCAGTGCAATGCCTTCCCACGAAGCCACAAGAGCTCCCATTGGTGATCACAGAAGTACTAATAATTTACAAAAAAGGATTTTGTTGTAGCCTCTTTCTAGAATAATAAAGTCTTCTTTCCGTCCCAACAAAGTTCGTTCTTTTTGTACTCTTGCCTTTTTGACACAGAACCCATATGAAACACACATCCAAAAGGCCAGTCTAGAAAAAAAGAACTGAAAATAAAAATTCACAATCCTTGCATCTAGACCGGAAATCCAGGAAATAAGGATCTGTCACTGTGTTTTTTTAACAGACTTTTTTTATAATCTTATACAACCAATAAGAGTATACAGTAGGGTTTTATCCTTACTCTGTATCTATTCAATCCGTATGTTAAGCAAATAAGTAATGAAGCCAGATATGATGAAGAGGAATGTGGCTTCATGATTGGATTGGAGAAAGATTCATCAGCAACCTGTATTATGCAGATGACATAACCTTGCTTGCTGAGAATGAGGAGGACTTACATTATTTGCTGGGGAATATCGAAGGCTTTTATATGGATTACATCTCAATATTAGGAAAACAAAGGTCCTTACAACTGGGCATGTGAGCAATATTATGACAGATGGAGAAAGGATTGAAACTGTTAATTACTTAATCTTGTTTGGATCCGTAGTCAACACCTTTGGTACCAGCAATTGGGAGATAAGAATACTTGTTATTTTGAGCAAGTCCACTGTTGGGGACCTCTCCAAAATACTTAAGAGCAATGATGACAGTTTGAGGACTAAGGTGCACCTGAGTTAGTATGGTTTTTCCACCACTTTCTATGCATCTGAAAGCTGGAAAATTAATAAGGATGACAGAAGAAGGAATGCTTTTGAGTTGTCATGTTGGGAAAAAAGCACTGGACTGCCAAAAGAACAAACAGGTATGTCTTGGAAAAAGATAAAGCTAGAGTGCTCCTTGGAGGCAAGGATGATGGCAAAGCTTCATCTCTCATACTTTGGACAAGTTTCTAGGAAAAGCTACTCCTTGGGGAAAGACATCATGCTTGGATAGGTGGAGGGTCAGTGAAAGAGAGGAAGACCGCCATCAAAATGGATTGACACAGTGACTTCAGAAATAGGTTCAAGGGGGGCTCTAGTGGCCCAGTGGCAAGAAGCTGCACTGCCATCCCAGAGGCGCACAGCTTGAATCCACCAGATAGATGCTCTGCTGGAGAATCTCCTCCTGTACCAGTCAGATCTGATTTGACAGTACACACACAGAAATTGGTTCAAGTGTATTAAGATGATGAGGATGGCACAAGATAGGACAGGGTTCAGATCTGTTGTTTATAGGGTTGCTATGAGTTATACTTGACTTGATGGCACCTAACAAAAATAACAACAACATTACTTAAAAGCAAAGGGGGGGGGAAGCAAAGTCAAGCCCATTCCTTGATCATCCAAATAATGGC
This sequence comes from Elephantulus edwardii, assembly GCF_000299155.1. Taxonomy (NCBI): domain Eukaryota; kingdom Metazoa; phylum Chordata; class Mammalia; order Macroscelidea; family Macroscelididae; genus Elephantulus; species Elephantulus edwardii. The sequence continues at coordinate 3,409,028 of NW_006400009.1, forward strand.
TCCTACAGTCTAGCAAAAACACTCATTTTGTTAGTCCACAGCATATGGTCACTTCAGTTTTTGGATCTTTTGCCCATGATATTTTTTTGATCCATGATTTTCCTCTAGGTCCAGTTGCACAGAGGACAACACAACAAACTGCAACTGCTTTATAGAATAGGCAGGAGGGGAAATCCCACTGTGTGGGCAAGGATTGGCATGAATCCACTTTTGAGTAGGAAATGAATCCTGTCTCACATCTCCTCCACACTGCCACCTACTTTCATGGAAATTCCTCTCTCTCTCTTTCTGTCATTCCTAGAGACTAGATCACAAGTTAAAAGACTCTGTATTTCTTCATCTACCACTGTGCAGCCTTTCCTTGACATCAAGCCACCTAGAACTAGATCGATCTACATATCAGCTCTCTACTGTCAGCCCTTTTTGGCTCATTGGCCCTATGAATTTGTTAATTCTTTATAAAGGCTCACAAAATTCATGGAGATGCTTACTTATAATTGCCTATTTATTATAACGAAAAAGAAAAGATGCAAAAAAACCAAGTAAGACAAGATCTGAGATAGGTCCCAGAAAAAGCATTCCATTATCTCCAAAGACACCCTGCATCCTCTCCCATACATAGGTGTTCTCAACCAGTACCAGGAACCCCAGAGAGCTCCGAGGGGGACTGGCATTCCTCAGAGAGCTCCATATGTTTTTTGTCTTCCTCAGGCTCATTGCCATGGGAAAGTCTGCTGTTAGGGACCTCTCCAAAGTACTGAAGAGCAATGGTGTCTCTCTGGAGACTAAGGTGCGTCTGATACAAGCCATGGTCTTCGCAATCACTTGTTATGCATCAGAGAGTTGGACAATGACCAAGGAGGATAGAAGGAGAATTGATGCCTTTGAGCTGTGGTGCTGGAGAAGAGTATTGAGAATACCATGGACTGCTAGGAAAACAAACAGATTTGTCCCGGAAAGGGTTAAACCGGGTGGCTCCTTGGAGGCAAGGATTCTGAGGCTCCGTCTAACATACTTTGGACATGTTGTGAGGAGGGACCGGTCCTTAGAGAGGGACATCATGCTTGGGAGGGTGGAGGGACAGCGCAGGCCCTCTATGAGGTGGATTGATTCAGTGACTGGGATAATTGGGATGGGAGTATCAGAGACAGTACGATTGGCACAGGACTGAGCAGAGTTTAGGGCTGTTGTACATAGGGTCGCTATGAGTCGCAAGCGACTCAACGGCACATAACAACAACAACAACATGTCAAGGAATATCCCAGCACAGTGACCAGGATCTAAAGGACATGCTCCACTCCTGGTCTTCTCTTTTAGTGGTCCCGCTGTGCTCCCCTCTCTGTTTCCTTTCGCCTTTTCTCTCCCATAAGTCAAAAGGTGTTAAAGGCCACAACTCAAGGAAAATCCACTTTCATCAGATCAAAGTTGTGATCTAATTAAGGTACTGCATTTCCCTTTAATCTCATTAAAACTGATGAGTTGATCTCATGTTGCATCATATCTTGGGGAATGACCATATTATTACACAACTGTATCACCATTTGAATATCATAGAATTTATTATTTTCAACACATAAGATGGTTACAGTATTCTGAGAATTATAGGCTATCCAAGTTGACACCTATTTTGGAAGGATGTAGTTCAATCTATGAAGCATATTCTTTCAAACTCTACATATTTTTTTTCCCACTTAATCTTCACAATAACCCTCTGGTGGTAATAGTAATTATCAGCATTATAGCCCTCCATTCATTGTCACTGGGATCTCAAAAAATATGCATGACTGAGGCCATGGTGAATGCTTATGATTGGTCATATACCCTGCCTTTCCTGGAGTTAGTTCACCAGGTAGTGGGCCTATATAGACCCTACTAGCTTAACTAGTTTAGAAAGACAAAGAACACTGCAATTGTGCAGGTTATTTTCAGAAAAGAGGCATGAAAGTCTAAATTTAGCTCTTAGTCACACAGCAGTCCAAGACTCACCACACCTAAAATAGACAGAATGCAACAAATGCTGGCAAGAGTGTGGAGGAATTGGAGTTCTCACACATCGCTGATAGGAGTGTATAACCATGGGGGAAAGCAGTTTGCTGCTTCCCGAAAAAGTTAGAAATACCCTTTGGTCTAGTAATACCACTACGAGGAATACATCCGAATTAAATAAGAGCTGGAACACGGACAAATATTCATATACCCACTTTTACTGTCGCATTCTTTTTAAAAAAAATTTATTAATTTTAATGAACATTTACAGAGATTTTGGGTTTCCATTCATTCATTGTTGCATTTTTCTCCCTGCCCACCCCTCTCCCTGCACCCCCCCTTCCCAGTTTGCTCTTATCTTTGAAAAGTAAAAGAAAAATTCTTTCATTGGTATACATTCCTCCCGCCCCAGCCCCGAGTACACTCCACTATGCAACCTTCATTCTGGACTCTTGTCATAACCATAATACCTAATCATATATCACTTTTAAACTGTTCTCTCCCTCAACTGTTTCAGTGCAGTACACATAATCTATCCAATTTTTCTCAGTCTCACCCCAAGCCTGATGTCAGTCCCATTCTCCAACAGTGGCACCATGCAGCACCTAT
>NW_006400009.1:3411728-3414877 GCF_000299155.1 Elephantulus edwardii
AGCTTCTCTATCCATTCGTTTGTTTATGGGAACTTAGGTTGTTTCCAACTCTTTGTTACTGTGAACAAAGCCACAATAAGCATGGGTAGGCATCCATCTGTCTTGGTGGCAGTTATGGTTTCTTTAGAGTATATTCCCAGTAGAGGAATTGCTGGGTCAAATGGTATCTCTATTTGCAAATTTTTGAGAAAGTGTCATACAGCCTTCCATAATGGTTGCACCATTTTACACTGCTACCAACAGTGAATAAAGGTACCAGTTTCTCTACAACCTCGCCAGCATTTGTTGTTTGCTGTTCTGTTAAATTTTGCTACTGTTACTGGGGTGAGTTGATACATCATAGTTGTTTTGATTTGCATCTCTCTAAGAGCTAGTTACTGTGGCATTCTTTACAATAACAATGAGGTAGAAACAACGCATGTATCCATCAACAGGATGGATAAACAAATCATGGTATTTGTACTCTGTCATATACCATGCAACACTAAAGAATAAGGTAGAGTTTTCAAAATATCTATGATGAACCTAAAGGATATTATACTGGGTGAAATAAATCACTCACAAAATGACAAGTATTATATATATCTGTGTGTGAACACACACACACATACACAAACAGACAATAGACACGCAGACACACATGAGATTGTTAACAACTTCAGCCTGCTTGGTTCCACCATCAACACACTTGGCACCAGTGGTTAGAAAATCAAAAGACAAATTTCATTAGAAAAATATATTGTCAGGGATCTCTCCAGAGTGCTGAAGAGCAAAGATGTCAGTCTAGAGACTAAGGTGCACTTGTTTCAGGCCATGGTCTTCACAATTACTTGCTATGCATCAGAGAGCTAAACAGAAAGATTACAAAAGAAGAACTGATGCCTTTGAGTTGTGGTGCTGGGGAAGAGTATTGAATGACTGTGAGGAGAACAAATCAAATAGGTCTGTCCTAGAGATGGTGAAACCAAGCTGCTTCTCGGAGGCAAGGATTTTGAGACTCCATCTAACATACTTTGGCCATATAGCCTGGAGGGATGAGTCTTTGGGGAATGATATCATACTTGGAAGAGTTAAGGGACAGTGCAGAAGAGTAAGACCCCAAATGAGATGGATTGATCCAACTGGGGTAATAAGGACAGATGTGCCAAAGACAGTGAGATTGGCTCAGGATAGAGCAGGGGTCAGAGCTATTATGCATAGAGTTGCTATGCGTCATGGTCGACTCAATGGCACATTACAACAACAACTATTATAAATTTTGTATTCTGCTGTGGTTATTGTTATTGAGTCAACTACAACTCATAGCAACCAACGAATCTGAAAACCACCCTATCCTGTGCCATCCTCAGCATCTCCGACACACCTGGGCCCAGAACTATGGTTGCTGTGCCAGCCTATCTTGTCTTTGGTCTTCTTTTTTTTCCATTAAAAAATCCTTTTTATTATGATTTGAACAAAAGTTGACAGAGTAGATTCATACTCCAACCAACCATTCATCTGCACCTTGTTTTACATGTTTGGACTACAATTCCCAATCTGTAGCATCACTCTTCTCACTTCCTCCCTGTGTTATTGCTTCCAATCATCCTTTTATTTTGCTCCTGTCTGCATTCTGAGGTTTATTTTATTTTTAAGGGGTTTTTTCCATAGGATGTGCAAGTAGTGGTAGATGGTAGAATGTCTGCCTCCCATGTGGGAGACTCAGGTTTAATTCTCTTTAGCAGTCACCACTGGACTAGCAGTGGACACTTGTGTCTTGCTTGGATTTCACTTGGAGCGAGTTCCAGCAAAGCGTTCAGATTAATACAGAGGAGGAGGAAAGGCCTGGTGAAAATCACAACCAATCACAGGAATGGCTCAGGATGGCATCTAACAATAACAACAGCAACAACTTTTCAGAGTAATGTAGGAAAATACTGACACCTATTTGCAGATGTGGTGCACCATCAGACACTTGGCTCCGGCATGGAGAGTGAAGGAATAATAGCACCATCACACCTCATACCCACAAACTGGACTGTTGACAGAAAAAAGAAATAAAAGTTTATTGAAAAAAAAAGTTTATTGAAAAATTTTACTTGAAGATCTAAGTCCTAAAGAAGAATAAGAAAAGAAAGCAACATATAGAAATAAAGCTGAAAAATATTTGAAAATTTTATTTAGTGTGTTTTTTGTAGAAAAGTTAAAGTTCCAGATGATTTCAGGAAATTTTACAAATACACTCAGCAATGCACATAAACCTGCCTTTGCAGAGGTCTCCAAGGATTTTTAAGAGGTGCAAACTGCACACAGAGTACTCTTCCTTTTTTTGGGTCTCTTTTGATCTGAAGCTAATAGAGGAATTCATGTTAGTGAGTGAAATTTTTCTATAAACACTAAAAATGGAGATAAGAGTTATTCTAGAGTCTTCTTAGGTGAATATGTGGTAAAATAAGAAAGCAGATAAATTTTGAAACTTCCAGTGCTATTTTCTCTTATTTAATAATTCCAAATAATTCCTCATTGCCTGCAAGATAAAATCCAAACTCCTTTGCAATTTCTTTTTTTCCGTTTTTTTTAATTTTAATGAAAGTTTACAGAGACTTTGGATTTCCACTCATTCATTGTTGCATACTTTCCTCCCTGCCCCCCACCAGTTCACTTTACTCTGTGAAAAGCAAAAAAAAAAAAAATCTTTCATTGTTATACAACCCCTCCCACCCCCAGTCCACTTCACTATGTGGCTTTCATTCTGGACTCTTTTTATGAAAATAAGAGGCATCTTTCAGGTGCACAGAGGGACTGGCGGGAGAACGTGCTCCTGGGCGGAAGGGAAGCCAGGAAGTTCCGCACCGGGGGAAGGTCACCTCGGATAATAGCAAAGAGGCATCTTTCAGGTACACAGAAAAGCCAGCGGGTCCTCGGGCAGAAAGGAAAACATAATCTACACAGGACTTCACCTTCCCTTGGAGACAGTACAACTAAACTTAAGAGACACTGGTCAAAAGAAAAAAAAAATGTCAGTAGTTGATGTGTTTGGAATCACAGAAGCCAAGAAAGCTTAAAATACAAGCTGTCAGATCATGGGTTGGACAATGGAAGATATTTTCTGAAGGGACTTGGCAGATGTGAAGGGTTATCCTGGTGGAGGGTGGAGCTGGGAAGTAAGT
>NW_006400009.1:3422673-3450309 GCF_000299155.1 Elephantulus edwardii
AATTCTTCCTTGTGCTTTGGCTTCTCTATGCTCCAGTGCAATCTTCAGAGTCTCTTCTGACATCCATTTTGGTCTTTTCTTCCTCTTCTGTCTTCCTCTTCTGTCATTTCATTGTAGTATTTTGCTTTGTCAGTACGGTACTATTAACATCATTATGGTTATTAACAACTTCAAGTAAAATAAATACCATTTAATAAATAAATAGTGCCAATTGACTTAGTTATCTAGTGTTGCTATAACAGAGATACCACAGTGGATAGCTTTAACAGACATTGATTCTTGCACAGGTTAGGAGGCTAGAAGCCCAAATTCAGGGTGTCAGTTTAAGGTAAAACTTTCTATCTCTGTTGGTTCTGAAAAAAGTCCTTGTTTCCTTCAGCATCTGTAGAACTGGCATTCCTTTGAGATCTCCATATGCTTTGGTCTCTCCCTGTGTCAAAGAGGTTCCTAGCATGAAGATTAGGATTTGAAGGACAGACGCCTCTCCTGGTCTTCTCTCTTCATGATTCTACAGTCCCCACCTCTCTGTTTCCTCTCTTGAGACATAAAATGTCACAGGTTATAACCCAGGGAACTTCTGCTTTCATCAGATTAAGGTTGACCTGATTAAAGTTTTTCATCTCACTCTAATCCCCTTGTAAGTGATGGGTTGATCACATCTCAGATCATATCTTGGGGAATTATTAGATTATATCATTACTATCAGTACTGCACTAATCAGTACTGTACATCAGTACATTAACATTATAGAGCTTAGGATTTACAACACGTAGGATGCTGAGAATCTTGTTGTTGTTTTTGTTATGTGCCGTGGAGTCGCTTGCTACTCATAGCGACTCTATGTACAACAGCCCTAAACTCCGCTCTGTCCTGTGCCAATCGCACTGTCTCTGACACTCCCATCCCAATTATCCCAGTCACTGAATCAATCCACCTCATAGAGGGCCTTCCTTTCCTGCGCTGTCCCTACACCCTCCCAAGCATTTTGTCCCTCTCAAGGACCGGTCTCTCCTCACAACATGTCCAAAGTATGTTAGACGGAGCCTCAGAATCCTTGCCTCCAAGGAGCCACCTGGTTTAACCCTTTCTGGGACAAATCTGTTTGTTTTCCTAGCAGTCCATGGTATTCTCAATACTCTTCTCCAGTACCACAGCTCAAAGGCGTCAATTCTCCTTCTTTCCTCCTTGGTCATTGTCCAACTCTCTGATGCATAACAAGTGATTGCGAAGACCATGACCTGTATCAAACACACCTTAGTCTCCAGAGAGACACCATTGCTCTTCAGTACTTTGGAGAGGTCCCTAACAGCAGACTTTCCCATGGCAATGCACCTTTTAATTTCCTGGCTGCTGGTGCCAAGACTGTTGACTATGGAGCCAAGCAAACTAAAGCTGTGTACAATCTCAGTCTCTTCACCATCCATCCTGATGCTGCCAATTGGTCCAGTGGTGAGAATCTTTGTCTTCTTGACACTGAGCCTCAATCCATATTGTAGGCTGCAATCATAGCTTAACCAAACTGACACATGTCTGGGAATGTGGTGGGGATATAATTAAACCTATGAAACTTATGTACTTTTAAAACTCTACATGTATTTTCTTTTTTATATTGTTGTTATTGTTTATGATAGAGTGGGAACCAACCCATAGCTGACCCTCCAGTGGGTTTTCAGAGGCAGTTATTCACACAGGAAGAGATTGTCCATCCTTCTCCCGTGGAACAGCTGGCAGCCTGGAATTGCATGCCTTAGGGCGTGAAGCACAGCTTATTGCCACTGTTTTTATTTTAATTGTTATTGTAACAGAAGTTCACAGAAAAGTTGAATTTTCATTCATTCATTCTTGCAGTCTCCCCTCTCTTTCTTTCCCTCCTCCCCGAGGTCACTGTCTTTTTTTTTGTTTTTTACAGAGTGCAGAAATTATCAAACAATATCATTAATATCACATGCAAGCAAGATTCTGTTGATAATTATGTAAAACTGACTGGAATAGCACATCAACAGAAAACTGCCAGATGTACAGGCTGGGTTTAGAAGAGGACGAGGTACTAGGGATATTATAGCTAATATTAGATGGATCTTAGCTAAAAACAGAGAGTACCAGAAGAATATCTATCTGTGCTTCATTGACTATGCAAAGGCATTTGACTGTGTGGATCATAACAGACTGTGACTGACTCTGAAAAGAATGGGAATCCAAGAACACTTGATTGTGCTTATGTGAAACTTATTCTTGGACCAGGAGGCAGTCATCAGAACAGAGCAAGGAGACACTGCATGGTTCAAAATTGGGAAGGGTGTAGGACTGTGATGGGTTCTATTTCCATACCTTTTCAATCTATATGTAGAAAAGATCATCTGGGAGGCTGGGCTCTATGAGGAGGAATGTGGCACCAGGATTGGAGGAAGACTCATCAACAATTTGCAATATGCATATGACACAATGCTGCTGCTGAAACAGAGAAGAAACTGAAGCACTTGCAGCAGAAGGTCAAGGACTGCAGCCTTCAATATAGATTGAAGCTCAACATCAAGAAAATAAAGATTCACACCAGTGGGCTGATTGGCAGCATTAAGATAAATGGTGAAGAGATTGAGATTGTTAACAGCTTTAGTTTGCTTGGCTCCATAGTCAACACTCTTGGTACCAGCAGCCAGGAAATAAAAAGACAATCGCACTGGGAAAATCTGGTGTCAGACCTCTCCAGAGTCCTAAAGAGCAACAATGCCAGTCTGGAGACTAAGGTGAGCCCGATACAGGCCATGGTCGTCACAATTACTTGTTACGCATCAGAGAGCTGGAGAATGACTTGAGAGGCTAGAAAGAGAATTGAAGCTATTGAGCTGTGGTGCTGTTGAAGAGTATTGAATATACCATGGACTGCCAGGAGTACAAACAGGTTTGTCCTAGAGAGGGTGAAACCAGGCCGCTCCTAGGAAGCAAGGATTCTGAAGCTTTGTCTGACATACTTTGGACGTGTTGCAAGGAAGGGCCAGTCCTTGGAGAGGAACATCATGCTCAGAAGGGTGGAGGGATAGCACGAGAGAAGAGATGAATTGATTGAGTGACTGGGGTAATGGGGCTAGATATACCAGGACAATAAGTTTGGCACAGGATAGAACAAAGTCCGAGCTGTTGTGCATAGGGTCACTATGAGTCACAAGGGGCTCAAAAGTACATAACAACAACAACAGCAACAATATTCATTCATTGTTGCACAGTTTTCTCCTTCCTCCGCTTTTCCCACCCACAGTCCTCTTTGCAATGTACCTCTTATTCTAGACTGGCATCATACATTAACGCCTAACCACATATTTCTTTTAAATAGTTTTTTCCTTCATCTGTTCCAATGCATTATTCATTATCTATCCACTCTTATCCTATTTTGCTCCCAACTTCCCATGTAAATCCTGCTCTATAACACTAGTGCTATGCAGTATTTGTCCTTTTGTGACTGAGATATTTCACTTGGCACAATGTCCTCCAGGGTCATCCATGTTATGTAATGTTTTACGAATTCATTGAAAAACTCTACACATATTTTCTCACTTAATCTTCACAATCCTCTTGGTGGTGATAGCAATCATCATCATAGGTTACATTTGCCTATACATAGTTTTAAACATTAACTTATTAATCATTATAAAACCTTATCAATTAGAGCTTTTCACTGTTATCCTCACTTTGATAGACAAGATAACCAATGCTTAAAGATTAAGTAACATTTTCAAAGTTACATAGCTAATATGATAGATATTATCTATCTGCATTTGATAGATAAGAAAACAAAGACATATAAAATTATCTATAAATGTAAGTAGCTGGGACAAGCTTTTAAACACATTTGATCCACAAGCCTTTCTCCTTTTATCTTACTAATCTCACTCTTCAGTAAAATTGTTGCTAGTTGCCTTTGAATAGGTTTGAACTCATGGTGACCTCATGTGTATAAAACAGAACTGCTTTGTAGTTTTCAAGTTGTGACCTTTTGGAAGTAGATTGCTAGGTCTTGCATTCCAAAGACCCTGTGGATGAGTTTCATCACATGCAATGAATGGCAGTTTCGGTCTTCCTTGCCCAAGCAAAAATTTGCACCTGATGGAGGACAACAGAAAGATAGAATTATCAACCAAGGATGAATCTCTTGACTTTAGCCTGGTTGTGCTCTGCTCTGAAATAAAAAACAAAACAAGAGTCAATCCTTTCACAGAGTTGAAAGGAAATGTGAGGAGACAGGATGCAGGTGAGAGAAATGATGAGTTTATTAGGAAACCTCCATCTGAAAGAGCAAGATGGATCTCTCTCTTAGGAGCAGAGGTAAGAGAAGGCATTTTGCTAAGCATGGCATCTCTTATTATAGTTTCTTGACTCTGCATTTTGATATGCTTCTGAGCTTGAAGTTGGACCTATTAGGTGGGCAGTTCCAGGGCTGATGTGGTAGGTATTTCCCATCTGTTATTCTCAAGGTCATTTATGTACCTGAAACATTGATTAGGTTGCTTCCACAGGGTGGGTAGTCTTTACTGCACATATAAACATCAAGAGTTAGCTAGGTCCAATGTTCCTGCTTCTAAGTGGGTAGGGCTTATCTTAGCCACTTCATTTGATCCCCACCTTCCATTAGCTCACATGCATTCTCAGGCCTTCCTTTCTCATTGGCATCCACCTCAATACTCTTCACTCTTCAGCTAGTAGTCAAATACAACCATTTACACTTCCCAGGGACTCTTGAATTATCAAGTATTATTGTTGTTGTTTAGCCCTGGTGTATCCACTTGCCATACAGAGGCAACTAGTGGTCGCTGTGAAGCTGAACACTGTGACACTGACGTGTCAAATGCGATAACGGTTACCCATGGCGGACAGCATCTGGGGGCTCTCCCCTGCTAAAACAAGCTTGGAGGCAGGAGTGGCATCGACTTCCACAAATAACTTGCCTCGGGAAACCCTACGAACATGAAGAAAGGATGAAAGTCACACAAATGTCCAGGACTTTTGTTCATAGGGTCGCTATGAGTCGCCTACAACTTGGCGGCACTTAACAACATAGAAAGAGATCAGTTGGCCTAGTGGTCCGAAAGCCACAGCTGGGTGACTAATCTGTGGCCCTAAGGCCTGTCTTTAATTGTTTTTGGTGAAATATTCTTTTAGGTCGTAAAGCCCTGGTGTGTCCATTTGCCTTACAGAGGCAACTTGTGGTCACTGTGAAGCTAAACACTATGACACTAACATGTCAAATGCAATAATGGTTACCCATGGTGGACAGTGTTTGGTGGCACTCCCCGATTAAAACAAGCTTGGAAGCAGGAGTGGCATTCACTTGCCTCGGGAAACCCTACAAACATGGGAAACTCACACAACTGTCGAGGACTTTCATTCATAGACTCGACGGCACTTAACAACAACAACAATTGTTGTTGTTAGATACCATCAAGCTGAGTACAACTCATAGCAACACTATGAGCAATAGATCTGAACCCTATCCTATCCTGCCCCATCCTCACAATCTCTGACACACTAGAGTCCATTGATTGCCACAGTCACTGTGTCAATTCTTCTAGTTGAGGGTCTTCCTTTCCTTCACCATCACTCTGCCTTTCCAAGCATGATGGTCCTTTCCAAGGAATAGCCTCTCCTAACAACATGCCCAAAATACATGAGGCAAAGCTTTGTCATCTTTGCCTCCAAGGAGCACACTGCATCTTTTCCAAGACATCTGTTCTTTTGACAGTCCATGAGATACTCATTGCTCTTCTCCAACTTGACAACTCACAGACATCAATTCTTCTTTTGTCATCCTTATTCTTTGTCCAGCTCCCAGATTCATAGTAAGTGATGGGGAGGAAAACATGTCCTGAATCAGGTCCTCAAACTGACATTACTCTTTTTCAATAATCTGGAGATCTCCCTGACTACAGACTTTCCCAATGCAATGTGTCTGGTCTCTTGACTGCTGGTACCAAGAGTGTTGAATATAGAACCAAGTAAGATGATGTCATTGATAATTTCAATCTTTTCTCCATTTGTCATAATGTTGCCTATCAGTCCAGTGGCAAAAATTTTTGTTTTCTTGATGTTGAAATGCAATCTATAGTGAAGGCGATATTCTTTGATTTTCTGAAGCAAGTACTTCAAGCCCTTCTTGCGTTCACCAAACAAGGTTGTGTCATCTAAAGGTTATTGATGTCTCCCTCCAACCTGGATGACGCTTCTTCATAGAGCACTCAGATAATTTGCTCAAAGGTTAAATATGTATGAGGAAAGGATACATTTCTGACACATGCCTTTCCTAATTTTAAACCATATGATGTTCCCTTGTTCTGTTCACACAATAGCCTCTTACTTGAAATGTAGATTTCACACAAGCACAATTAAGTGGTCTAGAATTCCCATTCTTCTCAATATTAGCCATAATTTGTTATGATTTACACAGTCAAATGCATTTCATAGTCAATAAAAAAGAAATAGACATTCTTCTGATATCTTCTTTCAGCCAGGATCCATCTGACATCAGCAATAGCAAATATTTAATTTAAGGTTAATTTTCTTTCTTTTTAGACTGTTTTCCTTTGCCATAAGCAAATCAATTAATATGGATTTCTAATAGCTTGCTCCCGGAAACCCTATGAACCTGGAGAAAGGATGAAAGTTATGGAAGTGCCCAGGACGACTTGACGACGCTTAACAACAAGAAGAAGAATAATATAACTAAGAAGGCAAGACTAAAGCAAAAGGTCCATATATTAAAATGTATCCTTAAAAAATGCAACATGGACTCTCCTTCCTGAGGAGTTATCTGTTACTGCACTTTAGCTGTATTGAAGAGTGTTTCTAAAGACAACCTCTCAAATGCTCTGTGGGTAATGCTGGCAGCACCCCTTCAAAGGATTTGTCAAATGGACGCACAAAAAGATCTTTCTTCATTCTACCACAGAAAGTCCCCAAAATTCTCACCACTCAAAGAACAAAATCGTTTCAAAACTCTCACCACTGGAAGAATAAAGATGCTTTGGGTTTCAAAAAAGTAAACTCATAGGAATAAAAGTGGCTTGGAATCTTAACTTTTGAATGAAATGATTATTTAATAGTGAACGAATTCATTCCTTTCTCTGTGCCTTTATTTCTTCTTCCATACAAAGAGGGTTGGGGGGAAAAAGAAAGGAGGGGAGGGGAGGGGGGGAAAAAGGAAAAGAAAAGAAAAAATGAGGGTTGAAATATATAGTTTTCCAGGCCCACTGCAGTTTTGAGAACGTGTAACTGGATTTAGGGGTTTGTAGCAGTGAGATTCCAAGGAGAATTTGTCTGAAAGCCCAAAGCCAAAATGGTTTGTATCCATTCACTGAAACGTGAAAATTTTATTTTAACCTCAATAGTGAGGAAAAAGAGCTTGCCTGCTTTGGGATTCCAGTTGAGAACGGAGGCCCTTTGAGAAACTATTTTAAATGGAGCTGAGGGCTTTAGAAACAAAGATAGTGGTAAGGGGACTGGGTCTCCACCTTTGAAGAACAGAGCACATTTAGAGTCTTTCCTTTCCATAATCGCCCTCCTCTAGCCTCCGCTGAAGACTGGAGCACAGGTAGGATCCTGCTGCCACCTTGTGGTCTAGGGGGGGAAAACGGCTTCCTTGATCTGGATCCCACATTCCAAACAGCCCAGGAAAACCTCTTCCTTTCCCTCCTTACTTACAGTTGTAAAAAGCCTTTTCTACCGATTATCTCATTTCATTGTCACAACAATTCTTTGGGAACAGCAGGACAAGAGTACAACTTTATTTCACTTTGAGAAACTCCAAAGCACACGGTGCGAGTGTGACTACCACTCGGGTTGCAGTTGTTAGGTGCTGTGGAGTTGACGTCAACGCATAGCAATCCTATGAAGAACAGCTGGAACCTTGCCTTTATTCTGCATCATCCTCCCGGTCTCTACTATGCTCACACCAACTGTTGCAATCAGGTGACTTATCTTCTCTTCTGTGTCAGGAATGGGGTGAAACTGAGGTTTGGGTATTCTTCAAGCTTAGGAATTTTAGAGAGGGAGGCTTAAGACAGGGTAAGCTCAACTTTTTCAGATACAATTGGCTACAGTGCACAGCCAGGCTACATAGCTACAGAAAAAGGCATCCAGATAAGCCTGGATTCCTACCTTCCTTCCTGGTTTTCACATTCTTGGTTAACATCCCAAGCCTCTCCAGTTGTTCTCTGTCCTTCTGCTCCCAACCCCAGCCTATCCATCAGGATTCAAGACTTATTTATAGTGAGATACTGAACACCAAATGGATACCAGCCAAGGGATCCGCAATATCTAGAAATCAGAAGAGCTACTCTACCTCTGGGTTGGTGTTCATGTTTGTGTCTCGGTTCAGATTTTCTTAGAAGTTGTAGTGCAAAATCCAGTTGCTTTGTACAATAATGATATAAAATTGTCTACTAATACCAGTGTCAGTGGATGGACTCTGGAGTTATATGATTTACCAACTGGCAGGTAAGAATGACTAAGGAATTAATCTGAGTGTTTCCAGTATCTATCTCCAAGGCAACTGCAACTACTTACACACAGAATTACAATGCTCAAAGACAATTTGATAGGATCTTTTCCAACTCTAGAAAAGATCTCATCTAAATTATCCTTGGCCAGAAACTGAGGTTTTGTAATGGAGAGTTCTCAAAGATGTTTCTTCTCTCTTGACCACCGAGCCTCACTTTCTGATCTAGCCATCCTCCTTCTTTTCCACCAAACGTCACTGCCAGCCAGCTCAGCTGCCTAAAATTTCTACCATATGTGATTGTGAGGTGCCAAATATGAGGCAAGTATGACTCATAGTGACGTCACAAAAAAGAAATTTGAGCCTTGCTCAATCCTGTCCTATTCTCACAATCTCTAATATGCTCAAAGCCCATTATTACAGTCACTGTGTCAATCATTTCTCACCACGTAGGATTCCTTTATTGTCATATGTTCATTCATTCACAAAGTGATTGTCATTGAGTCAGAAAGTACTCATAGTTGACACTTCAGTAGGCTTTCAAAGGCTGTGTATCTCATGGGGGAATGATACAACCCTGATGCACACCTTTTCTGATTTTAAGCGTTGTAATTGTTCATGGGGCCACTATGAGTCATGCTCGACTCGATGGCAATCAACAACAACAGTGTTCCCTTGCTCTGTTCACACAACAACTCCTTGGTCAAGGTATAAGTTTTGCATGAGCACAATTAAGTGTTTTGGGATTCTCATTCTTCTCAATGTTAGCCATAATGTGTTATGATCCACATAGTCAGGTGTCTTTGGATAGTCAATAAAGTTTAAATAAACATTCTGGTATTCTCTACTTTCAGCCAGGACCCACCTGACATCAGCCATGATCATGTATCCCTGGTGCCACAGCCTCTTCTAAACACAGCCTGGACTTCTGGCAGTTCTCTAGCCATTTTTGGATGATATTTAGTAATATTTTGCCTGTATGCAATATTAATCGATATTATTTGATAATTTCCATATTTGGTTGGATCATCTTTCTTGGGAAATAGACACAAGTATGCATACCTATTCAATCTGTATTCCGAGCAAATCATTCAAGAAGTGTAAGTGTGCAGAAAAATGCAGCATCAAAATAGGAGGATGACTCATTAACAAATTATGTTATACAAATGACACAATCTTGCTTGCTGAATTGAGGAAGACTTGAAGTGTCTGAAGCATAAGATCAAAGACCACACAGCCTTCAATATGGATTACATCTTAACATCAAGAAAACAAAAATTATCACTACTGGACCAATAGGCAATATCATGATAGATGGATAAAAGATTGAAACTGTCTACAACTTCGTCTTACTTAGATCCACAATCAGCATACTTAGTACCAGCAGTCAGGAGATCAGTAGACATATTGCACTGGGCAAGTCCACTGTCAGAGAGCTCCCCAAATTACCGAGGAGCAAAGATGTCAATCTGAAGACTAAGGTACACCTGTTTCAGGCCATGTTCTTTTCCATTACTTGCTATGAATCTGAAAGCTAGACAGTGAGTAAGGATGACAGAACTGATGCCTTTGGGTTGTGGTGTTAGAGAAGAGAACTGAATACCCCATGCTCTGCAAAAATAATAAACAGATGTACTATCTTACAGAGAGTACAACCAGAGTGCACCTTAGAGACAAAAATGATCAAGTTTGTCTTAAATAGTTCAGGCATGTTGTTAGGTGGAGCTCTTTCTTGGAGATGGACATCATGCTTAGAAAGATAGAGAGTCAGCAAAAGAGAGGAAGACTCTCAATGAGATGGAATGACATAGTGACTACTGCAATAGGTTTGAGAATGCTGGAGATGATGAGGATGGCACAGGACAGGACAGGGTTCAGATCTGTTGTTTGTTGGGACACTATGAGTCATACTTGACAGCATCTAACAACAACAATATCACATGGGAAGAGATTGCCCATCTATCTCCCACAGAGTAACTGGAGATGATACAAAATCAATGACTCCTTTAATCAAAACTTTCCAATCTTGAGGGTAAACAGAGAGAAATAAGAAAAAAGATAAAAAGTGTAAGAGCATGTGAGATGTAAGTATTAATGTGCAGGGTTTGAGAAGAAAAAGATTCCACTGGTTTGAGAGTTGGTGATCTGGTGACTGAAAGTGGATAAACACATGATCCAGCTACGGGACTGGACTCAGAGGTCTCCTTTAACCTCAACAATAAGAGAAAGATTTACTTGTTCTAGGATTTGGTTTGAGTAATGTAAATCCTCTGAGAACTATTTAATAGTGTTTAGAAGTTTTGTAAAACAGGAAGCAAAGGGAACAGATCCTGGAGGTTCTGTTAAATGTACATTTTCTAAAAAAAGAAGAAAAAAGTTTTGTCCTACTTTTTTCTTCCACTCTCTGGGACATTTTATTACATCTCAATAGCAGGTCACCAGGCACCATTTAGTTCTGGTCTCAGGTTAGAAGATGCAGTAGGTCATGTGGACCACTGGTCTCATAGATTAGTAAGTTCTTTAACGCTTGGATTTCTTTCATTCTTTCTCACTCCATTTGAGTACAATACACCAAAAATTGTATGTTCAATGGCTGCTCGCAAGCTTTTATTTTTTAAGTAAAACTTATTTTTGTACTGTTTCAGCATGGATGGTGAAGAGATTGAGATTGTTCACAGCTTTAGTTGGCTTGGCTCCACAATCAACAATCTTGGCACCAGCAGCTAGGAAATGAAAAGGCGTATTGCAATGGGAAAGTCTGCTGTTAGGGACCTCTCTAAAGTACTCAAGAGCAATGGTATCTCTCTGGAGACTAAGGTGCATCTGATACAGGCCATGGTCTTTGCAATCACTTGTTATGCGTCAGAGAGCTGGACAATGACTAGGGAGGATAGAAGGAGAATTTATGCCTTTGAGTTTTGGTGTTGGAGAAGAGTATTGAGGGTACCATGGAGGGCTAAGAAAATAAACAGATCCATCCTGGAGAGGGTTAAACCGGGCTGCTCCTTGGAGGCAAGGATTCTGGGGCTTCGTCTGACATACTTTGATCATATTGTAAGGAGAGAGCGGTCCTAGGAGAAGGACTTCATTCTTGGGAGAGTGTAGGGCAGGCACAGGAGGAGAAGGCCGTCTCAGAGGTGGATTGATTTGGTGATTGGGGTAATCAGGATGAGTGTGTTGGAGACAATGAGATTGGCACAAGACAGAACAGAGTTTAGGGCTGTTGTACATAGGGTCACTGTGATAACAACAACAACAACATACAAAGTTCGTATACACTGTTTTTCAAACCAGATCTCCCCCATTTCCTTTACTCACTGCTCCCTCTACCCATCAAATGATACAACCTTATGATTAGCCCCCTGCCCATCCTTCTGCTCCCACTCACCCCCCCACCTTGAATCCTCATGTTCGTTTTACTAGTTACCTTTCTATTTCTACAATAATGATCTTATATAGTATTTGTCCTTATGGAACTGAGTTAGTTCACTTAGCATAATGCCCTCCAAACCCTTCCAAGTTAGGGAGTGATTTTAAAAATGACTGCTCCTGCATGCTGTGTAGTATTCCATTGAGTGAATGTACCATAATTTCTCAATCCATTAGATTGTGATTGGACATTTGTTTTTTTTCCTATGTTTTTGTGATAGTGAATAATGCTGTTATGAATACTAGTGTATAAATCTCCTTTAGTGCCTCAGTTCTCATTTTCTCAGGGTATATTCCAAGCAGTGGAATAGCTGTGTCATATGCAATGTCTATGTTCAGCTTTTTGAGGAAATGCCAAACTGCCTTCCAGAGTGGTGGTATGGCTCGCAAACTTGTGAGACCTCACACACTCCACAACAAACTAGGATATTATCTTCTCAAACTATGTTATGTTAATTAAGTTGTCCATAGAGGCAATCCCATAAACCAGTTCTACATATGTATATATATATATATATATATATATATATATATATATATGTATGATGTTGTTGTTTTATACCATTAAGTCCAACTTATAGTGATGCTATGAACAATGTATCTGAGCCTTGTCCTATCCCATGCCATCCTCACAGTGTCTGACACACTCAAGCCCATTGCTGCAGCCACTGTGTCAATGTAACTGGTTAAAGGTCTTCCTCTCCTCCGCCACCCCCCCCACCTTCCCAAACAAGACAGATGTATATATGTATACCTAGGAAGTTGAGGCTTAAGTTAAGCTTTTTTAGGCAAGCCAATAATAGCTACTGAGGTGGTGGAGTCTGTAACATGTTTTACTGCTAACCAAAAGGCCATGTGTCTTTGGCAGTTCAAATCCACCGGTGGCTTTGAGGGAGAAAGATGGACAATCTCCTTTCAGTAAGATTTCCAGCCTCGGAAATCTTGTGAAGGGTTCGTATAAGTCAGAGTTCACTCAGTGACAGTGAGTTTAGGTTTTGAGAAAAGTTACTGAGACCTTACCCTTCTTACACGATTTTTTTTTATATTTTTAAAAAATAATTTTAATGAGCATTTACAGAGATTTTGGATTTCCATTCATTCATTGCTGCCCCCCCATTCATTCATTTCTCCCCCCCATTCCCCCCCCCCCACTTCTTACACTATTAACACATCCTTCCACTCCAGTTGGTGGACTCATGAGTTACTTCCAGTCTTTTGGGAAGTCCAATGGCCGTTCCTTTCACTCCTTTCCAGTGATTCTTTCCCAGCGGCATTAGTTTCATTACACACATAGGTGTATCAGAACTCAGCCAAAAAAGCCAAAAGTTGTCATTTCTAGATCTTCATCATTCTCCCTCTCTGCCGTGCTCTCAGACCTGCAGTTCTTGTTATCTTGTATTTTCCAAACTCCAAACACAGTGTGAATGAAGGATAGTGCGAAATACAATGTACACAAATTTTGTATGCAAACCAATATAAAATAAATTTTTTTTTAAATCCACAAAAATCCCACTATTAGACTCTGGTTTCCTCCTGCCTACGCTGTAGCCAAGTAGTGATCTGAGATGCTCACAAATTTCTACTCACGTTTTCTTTCCTTTTAGATGGGGACTGTAGTCCTGGGCTGCCATTGTTTCCTGTATCTTATTGTGTGTTTTAGTTGTTTTATGGTAGAAGGAGTGGAATGAATCCTATTCAGATATTTCATTATAATCATAAGTGGAAAACTTTGAAATCCCTAATGAATTAATATATCTAGGCATTAAGTATCAATGATTATTAATATAAAAAGAGATAATTAGACAATATCTGTGTCCTGATAAAGAAATACAACAAAGTCTGTGAAATAGTCTTGTAAAAATGAGTACATAAATTTTAATCTCATCAGATCTCTAAATCCAACTACAAAGGGAACAGAGAGATGGGAACATCTTAAACTATATTATAGTTTTACAACCAAGAATTCTAATCTGCAAGAGAGTCTAAGACTCTTCAATTTATTTGAATAGATTACAAGAAAACAAAAAAAAAGAAAACTATTAAGAGAATTGAACAATACATCAATGTACTGCAATGTTTGGATCTGATCTGGATCTTAACTTTAAAAAATATTTTAAAAATTATGATATTTATAAGACAATTGAAAGTTTGGATTCAGATAAAATAGTGTTGAGGAATTACTTTTCATTTTAAATGTGATCATGATTCTTTTTCTTTCTTAAAAATTTGGTTTGCTTACAAAGTTCGTATGCATTGTGTTTCACACTATTCTTCATTCACATTGTGTTTCCTACAATCGTTCTCATGTATTATGTTTTATAAGATTAATCACCATTGGACCTTGCCCATCATTACCCTGTCTATTTGCCCAATCCTTCCCATTTCCTTCCCCTACTCCCTCCATCCACCAAGCTGTGCAACCCTGTGCTTTTCACCCTTACCCATCCTCCCTGCCACCCCCCTTGAGTTTTCATACACATTTTACTAGTTATCCTTCTATTTTATACAATAATGGTCTCATACAGTATTTGTCGTTATTAGACTGAAGAAACATTTTTATACAGACATTTTGATATAGAAAAACCAAAATAATATTTAGTATATGTTTAAAAATAATAAGGTACTGGGAGATGGTGGGCTTATTACATAATAACACTGATCATTAATAGGTAATTGTGAAAGTTGGGTAACACATATGTAAGAAATTTTCCATTGAAAAAGGTTAAAAATTTTTAAACAGTCAGGAAATTGATGTGTGGATTCTAAATAACTCTGACAGCACTGTATTTATTATATGTCTACAGAACAATCACTTCTTTTAATGTTAGTTTTCACTCTAAAATATTAAAGAGAAACCCATTCCAATACTCATTAAATGATAAACACTTTGAGCTATGTGACATGAGAAAGTTACTATTTTTTTAAGCTTTAGTTTATTATCTGTTAAAAGTTCATGAGAATAGCTGACTTTTAGGATTGCTGGATTTAAAAATTCTCTTCAGAGTGATCATTCAATAAATATTATCATTATTATTCTTGCTGCATCTAAGAAATGCCAAAGGATTCATTCTCTCTTTCAAGAGAAAGGCCTCTACAGTTTGTATGCTTTATATCCCTTCCTTCCTCTACCTCTCTTTTCTTTAGGACAAAGGCAGGAAAATCTGAAACTTCCCTTCTAAAATTCTGTGTAACAATACGCCCAACAGCACAAGCCAGTAGAGACAGAGTTTGGCTCTCCTTCCCAGTGAGAGTCATGTGAAGGTCTGGAAAAACAGAGGCGCCACTTTGGTAATTTTCAGAATATAGTATGCAGCTGTCTGCTGGTATGCCACGCATTCGGAGGTTGCTCCCAAGGGCTAAAAACAGAACTCAAGCAATCAGCCCAGGGTAGCCAAGCTCATTTCTTTTTCAAAGTGACCCCTTTTCAAATAAATTGGGCAAGTTGTATATGTGTCTGCTTTCTTAACCAAGAGATATCCTCTCTCCTAGACGGTGAGCCCCTCAAGAGTAAGGACTGTGGTGATTCTTTTTTTATAGTTTATGATTCTAACAAAGCACTTGGGACAGAGAAGGCACTCCACGTTTGTTGAACGATGAAGATAACGTTTTGTTTTATCTTAAACTCTTTAGGGTGGAGAGGGGTAAGCTTGGGCAAGGAGCATTCACAAGCATGTAAAATCCAAAAGTAGAGGGATTTTTCTAACAACGCTTGTTAGAGTATAAATTTGTGCACAATTTCATTTCTTCTTATTTCCCACCACTCACCATTTCATAGCATATACTCCATACTCAAGGATGAGTGATGATTTCTCAAATACTCATAGTCTTCATTCTTTGCTTGCATCCATCTTATTCCATTCTCTTCCTAATATCAGTTTCTGAGTCACTCACTTTCATCTATTCTATTTATTACACATCCTGAAAGACTTACCCCCAGCACTTCCTCTTTCATCACATTTTTTCCAACCGCAATACTTAGAAGGGTGTCTTCTGTTTATTTTCCTGTCATAGTGCATTGTTAACTATGATTCTTGCTCAGGGTCCATATTTTTCACAGCAAGGTCCACTTTTTCATGTTGTAGGCATCCAGTATAGTAGTTTGTACAAAGCAAGCATTAGATAATGGTTTGGCAAACTTATTAGCTAAAATTTGCTTAATAAATACTGCTCAATTTCAAGCCTCAAACAAGTTAAGATATGCTACCATAAGATCTGTTTTCAAAAAGGTTTAATTATTTTGGAAGATTACTGTTCTATCATTATCTGTTATAGCGGGAAACAGCCTCTCAGAAACTTCAGGGAAAAATGTCATGAGGCATATCTTTCAATTATTTTATTGTGTTACAATATATGTAACAACATATTTGCCAAGTCAATATTTTTAATTATGTACAACTCAGTGACACTGATAACGTTCATCATATTGTGCAATGTGTTTCCAAATTATTCAACCATCATTAACAGAAACTGTGTCAGCTAAGCCATGGCTCTTCTGCCCCTCTCTCTCCCACACTTGATGTTGTTGTTGTTGTTGCTGTTGTTAGGCACCATGGGGTTGTTTCTGACTCACAGAGACACAACGTACAACAGAACAAAACAGTGCCCAGGCCTTTGTCGTTCTCACAATCTTTGCTGAGATTGAGCCCATTACAGCTGCCATTATCACTGCTGTCAATCCATCTCATAAGGTATTTTCTGATCTTCTACTTAGCAAGCAGAGCTTTGGTCGCAGAGTCCATTTGGAAGGCTGGGTCTCTCAGGTGGTTCAAATCCACCAGTGGCTCCATGGGAGAAAGATGTGGAATCTCCTCTTGTGCAATTTGTACCTTCAGAAACATACAAGGTCAACTCTCAGTCAGTTCCAATTGGACAGCAACAAGTTCACGGAGTCTACTTTAATGAGCACAGTGTTCTTCTCCAGAGACTGTTAACCTATCCAAAGTACGTGAGATGAAGTCTTTCTGTCCTCACTTCTAAAAGAACATTCTGGCTGTGCCTCTTCCAAGAGACTTGTTTCTTCTTTTGGCAGTCCATGGTATACTTCTCATGCCTCACTAATGCCACAATGTAAAAACATCCTTTCTTCTTCAGTCTTCATTATTCAATGTCCAGCTTGTGCACAGACACAAAGCAACTGAAAATACCATTCATTAGGTCAGGCACACCTTGGTTCACAACGTGGCATTTTTGGTTTTGAACATTTGAAGGAGGGTCTTTGCAGTAATTTGTCAATGCAATTAAGTAGTTTAATTTCTTGGCTGTTGTTTCCATGGATGTTAAATTGCGAAATAAAATCCTTGACAAAGTTAATATTTTCTGTTTGTTGGTCCAGTTTGTTTGGTTTTTTTTTATGTTAATGTGTAATCCACACAGAAGGTTATAGTCTGAGCTTTATCAGTAAGTTCTTCAAGTCTTCTTCACTATCAGAAAGAACTGTGTCATCTACATATCTCAAGTTATTAATGACTCTTCCTCCAATCTTGATGCAGCATTCTTTTAATATAGTTCAGCTTCTTGATTATTTGTCCAACAAACATATTGAATAAATATGCTGAAAGCATACAATCCCAATACACCTTTTTCCTAATTTTAAGCCACGCAATATACCTTTGTTCTGTCTAAGCCACTGTCTCTTGGTGAATGCACATGCTCCACACGTGCACAGGAAAGTGTTCTACAATTTCCATTCTTTCCAAGGTTATTTATAGCTTAATATGATGTGGGGGAAACAGCCTTGTGCACTAGAAATCTAGATTGGGAATCACTAGACAACTATGTGACCTTGACCAAGCTCCTGGCTGTCTCAACTATTCTTTCTAAACTACTCAGCATGGTTGCACACAAGTAAGAAGAAAGCTTTGAGGAAACATGAGCAACTTTAGGGTAATGCTACTGATATTACTATACTCCTGAAAGGAAAGGTCCAGGATAGAAGTGAATGAATCTCATTTCTTGAAATCGGAGATAAGCTATGGCTACATTGTATTTTGGAGAAATGCTTTATTTCTTCATCTAGAAGATAAACTCTACCACTAGCATCCTAATCTTAACAGTTCCTTAGAACTGTTGCTCCCTGGAGGCTAGGATTTTGAAATTCTGTCTCATATACTTTAGGCACGTGGCCAGAAGGGACTAGTCATTGGAGAAAGACTTCATGCTTGCAACGGTGGAGGGACAGCACAGGAGAGGAAGACCTTGCATAAGATGATGGGTTGATACAGTAACTGGAATAATGAGGACAGGTTTGTCAGAGATAGTGAGATTGGCTCAGGATAGGGCAGATTTCAGAGTTACTGTTTATAGAGTCACTATGAGTCACAGCTGACTCAAGGACGCATAACAACAACAACACTCTTAAAAACTGTTGCCCTTGTGTCAGATTTCTTTTTTCCATTAATGATTAAGAATATAAATCAATGGCATACCCCTACAACTCCTACTCTGAGAAAGTAAATTCTTTGGTGACCCTTATTAGTGTTATTCTTTTTATTTGAAGTTGTAAAAACTTAATTTAATTCAGTTCACATTCAATATTCATTGAAGCAATGGTCAAAAAAATTCAAATAACATATTGCATTGTAAATATATGCTGTGAAAGATCTTTTTAAAGTATTAAAAAATAAATATAGCATCTTAATGATAAAGGTTCATATTACCGGTGCCATAGTATTTTAAATACCCTTATAGGTATGTAAATGTTGTACTATGAAAAAGGAAGACTAAAAAAATTCATCTTCCAAACTAGAAGGTAGCCAAAGTATAGTTAACAAAGCATAGATTTCAAGAACTAAGCACAAATCTATCTGGGAAGAAATACAGCAAGATTCCACCTTAAAACTGAGGTTGGCAATATTTCACTTACTTTGGAGTTGTTATAAGGAGGGAGCAGTTCCTAGAGAAAGACATGATGTTTGGTAAAATAGAAGGTCAACAAAAAAGAAGGCAGCTCTCAAGAATGTGAATTAACACAGTGACTGCAACAAAGAATTCAGCGTTACAGTAACTGTCAGAATGACACAAAACCAGGCAATGTTTTATTATTCTCCAAGGAGAGACCAGTTCTTAGAGAGAGACATCATGCTTAGAAGGGTGGAGGGACAGTGCAAGAGAGGAATACCCTCAATGAGATGGATTGATTCAGTGACTGGGGTAATAAGGGTAGGTGTGTCAGAGACAATGAGCTTGTCACAAGATAGACTATGTTTCAGGGCTATTGTACATAGGGCCACTATAACTCACAAGTGACTCGATGGCACATAACAATGACAATAACAACCACATGAGGTTAATTATAGACAAAACTGAATAAGTAGCACCTAAAAACAACACTTAACCTGTGAAAACTGTGATGTTGTTCCAGCTTGATCCTTGCTTACCAATTTTATGCCCAGATGTCTGCTCTCTCATTCATGAATTTGGAATCTGGCCCCATGGATTTCAAAGCCTTCGAGAGGCTCTGTCATCTTTGACTTTTCTCTATTGGCACCATTATGCTGTTGACAATGTGATGCTATGAAATAATCCTGTTGGCTTATTTCATGTGCATATCAATGATGCAACCACTATCCAGACTCTCAGTTGGTCTCCTTGAGATGTATAACTTTGATTGCTACTCCTCTTCACGGAACCACTCTAAATGGCCACAACTTGAATCTTAATATCTCCTAGAAATTAGAGCCTCTATCAAAACACAAACTGTAGTGGTCTACACCAAGCCATTCACTGTATGCTCATAATTTTCATTCTATTAGTTTTTCTTAAAACTATCAGAAGAGATTTAGATCACCTAGTCCAACTTTTTCATTTTATACACAGGGATTCCAAACTGTAGAGAGTATTTTAGTGTAACTTAGCAATAAGAGAGAGTATCTTAAAGAGTATTATTGCTGAAACTGAAGAGGACCTGAAGTGCTTGCTTCAGAAGGTCAAAGACTGCAGCTTCAATATGGATTGAGGCTGAATATAAAAAAAGACAAAGATTCCCACCACTGGGCCTATTGGCAACATCAGGATGAATGGTGAAGAGATTGAGACTGTTAACAGCTTTAGTTTGCTTGGCTCCACAGTCAACACTCTTAGCACCAGCAGCCAGGAAATTAAAAGATGTATTGTGACGGGAAAGTCTGCTGTTAGGGACCTCTCCAGAGTACTGAAGAGCAATGGTGTCACTCTGGAGACTAAGGTGTGCCTGATACAGGCCATGGCTGCTCCTTGGAGGCAAGGATTCTGAAGCTTCATCTGACACACTTTGGACATGTTGCAAGGAGGGACAAGTCTTGGAGATGGACGTAATGCTTGGGAGCTTGGAGGGACAGCGCAAGAGGGAAAGACCCTCTATGAGGTGGATTGATTCAGTGACTGGAGTAATGGGGGTGTCAGAGGCAGTGAGATTGGCACAGGGCAGAGTAGGGTTTAGGGCTGTTATACATAGGGTCGCTATGGGTCACAGGTGACTTGATGGCAAATAACAACAACAACATAATCTAGTGTAAGGTCTGTGAAAGAAAGAGATGAAAAATGCTGTTCTCACAGTGAAGGAGCCCTGCTGTCCCAGCGTGTTTAACAAATCAGACTGTTAACCAAGAGGTCAGCACTTGGAGTTCCTCAGGCACTCCGTGGAAGAAAGATGGCCCATTGCCTCCTATTAGGGTTTACAGTCTTGGAACTGAAGGTCACTGTGAGTTGTTGATGTTGTTGTTATGTGCCATCGAGTCGCTTGTGACTCATAGTGACCCTATGTACAACAGCCCTAAACCCTGTTCTATCCTGTGCCAGTCGCTCTGTCTCTGACACACCCATCCCGATCACCTCAGTCACTGAATCAATCCACCTCATAGAGGGTCTTCCCTTCCTGCACCGTCCCTCCACCCTTCCAAGCATGATGTCCCTCTCCAAGGACCTGTCCCTCTTTACAACATGTCCAAAGTATGTTAGACGAAGCCTCAGAATCCTTGCCTCTAAGGAGCAGCCCTGTTTAACCCTCTCCAGGATGAATCCGTTTGTTTTCTTAGCAGTCCATGGTAACCTCAATACTCTTCTTCAGCACCACAGCTCAAAGGCATCAATTCTTCTTCTATAATCCTTAGTCATTGTCCAACTCTCTGATGCATATAAAGTGATTGCAAAGACCATGGCCTGTATCAGACACACCTTAGTCTCCAGAGAGACACCATTGCTCTTCAGTACTTTGGAGAGGTCCCTAACAGCAGACTTTCCCATTGCAATATGTCTTTTCATTTCCTGGCTATGAGTAGAAGAAAGAAAAAAAAAGGAACTTCATGAGGTCCTTCGTTCCACAATCCTCTCCCATCAAACATTCCAACTGGCTCTCACCAAAACCAATGGGAGAGCCAATGGGAATGTTTGATGGAGAAAGGTTGTGGAATGAAGGACCTCATGGAGTGCGTTGGTTTCTAAATTCAGTTGGGCCCTCAGGCCTAGTGTTATATCTTTGAAGAACATACTACTAAGTCATACAGCACTCTTCTGTCAGTTTGCCGTATTTAGGTAATCTGAGTTTGTTGTGATGCTGAGCCTTGTGCCATTCGGGCGTCAAATGCCATAACAGTTGCCCAAGGTGGACAGTGTTTAGCAGAGTTCCCAGTTTAAGACAAGTTTGGAAGCAGGAGTGGCATCCATTTCTTAAACCACATGACTATGGAAACTCTATGAACTTGGAGAAATGATGATAGTTACAGAAAGTCTTCAACTCTTTTTGTTCATATGGTCGCTATGAGTCGTTAACTCGATGGTAATCAACAACAACAACAACATGAATACAAACAGACTTGATGGCAGTGGGTTTAGTTTTGGGTCCAAGACATATCCATTTGTTCTCCTAGCCATCCATGGGTGTTCAGTGCTCTTCACCAACACCACAGCTCAAGGCGTAAATTAGTCTTCTGTCATCCTTATTCACTGTCCCGCTCTCAGATGCATAGCAAGTAATAGGAAAGAATATGACTGGAATGCAAAAATGGAAACTAGTGAAGAAGGAACAGTAGTTGGAAAATATGGACTTGGTGATAGAAATGAAGCTGGAAATAGATGATTGAATTTTGTATTTACAATGATTTATTCATTGTAAATATCTTTTTTAAAAGACACAAACAACAGCTTTCCACATGGATCTCACCTGATGGGCTGCATAAGCATCAGGTTGACTACATTTATGGATGAAATCATCAGAGAAGTCCAATATCAGCAGTCAAAACTAGGCCAGGGTGGACTGTGGATCATTTCATCAACTACTCATATGCTGGTTCAAATTGAGACTGAAGAAAATTAAAATGTCCACAGGAACCGAAATATGATCTTGAATCAATTTGATCTGATTTCAAGATCATCTTAAGAATAGATTTGAGGCATTGAACACAAATGATCAAAGACCATATGAGTTGTGGGATAATATCAAGGATAATATCCATGAAGAAAGCAAAAAAGTCATTGCAAAAACAGAGGGGAGAGAAAAAAATCGCAATGGATATCAGAAGAGACTCTAAAGATTGCACTGAAGATTTGAAAAGCCAAAACTAAAGAAAAACATGTTGAAGTTAAAGAGCTGAGCAGAAGATTTCAAAGGACAGCAGCTTGGGAGAACAAAGCAAAGTATTATAAAGGAAGCTGCAAAGAGCTTGGAGAATAAAAAGATACAATTTCTTAACCTTAATTTCTTCATTTGTAAAGTGAATATAATCATAGTAACTCCCTCAAAGCATTGTTTAGTCAGTAAATATCCTGAATACTTAGTCTGTGGAAGGTATAGTGTTAGATGCTGTGGAAACAACGTGGACAAAACAAACAAGATCCCTCAGGATATAATCTATGTAAAACACCTAGTATAGTGACTGTCACCTAATAAATTTTCAATGAATATGAGTTATTAATGTTATCATTATTAATAATATACTCTGTACACCCATTTTTAAAAAACAAATCAGCAAATGGTTTTAGAAGCACTTCCAAGCAAGTCTATAGGGCTTAAATAGCTCACAGAGCACTATTTTTACAGGATAGATATTATCACCATGGCAACATTTTCCTGAACTCTTTATGAACCCTTGTGTGACACAGTCCTGCTCTGTGAAAATACTATGTGAAAAGACGTCATGTGGAAGATGCAGACAATCTTCCTTAGTTCATAGTTGTTGTTGTTGTTGTTATTGTTATGTGCCATCAAGTTGCCTGAGACTCAGCAACAGCTCTGAAGTCTGCCCTGTCCTGAGCCAGTCTCTCTGATGCCCTGCCCTGAGCCAGTCTCACTGACTCGAACACACCTACCGTTAATTCCCCAGTTACTGTATCAATCCATCTCATCTGAGGTCTTCCTCTCCTGCGTTTTCCCTCCACCCTTCCAAATATGAAGTCCTTCTCCAAGGACTGGTCCCTCCTGGCCATATGTCCAAAATACGTGAGAGAGAGTTTCAAAATCCTAGCCTCCAAGGAGAAACTTGATTTCACCCTCCGTTAATTCTCTTGGCGATTCAATACTCTTTTCCAGCACCATAATTCAAAGGCATTGATTCTTCCTCTGTCCTCTTTAGTCATTGTCTATCTCTCTGATACATAGCAAGTAATTGCAAAGACCATGACCTGGATCAGGTGCACCTTAGTCCCTAGACTGACATCACTACTCTTTAGCATTCTGGAGAGGTCCCTGACAGCAGATTTACCTGATGCAATTTGTCTTTTGATTTCCTGATTGTCGGCGCCAAGAGTGTTGATTGTGGAGTCGAGCAAGCTGAACCCAAACTGTCAACAACCTCAATCTCTTTTCCATCTACCATGGAGCTACTAATTAGCTCAATGGTGAGAATCTTTTGTCTTCTTGACATCGAGCTTCAATCCATATTGAAGATTACAGTTCTTGACCTTCTGCAGCAAATGCTTCAGGTTCTCCTCAGTTTCAACAAGTAAGGTTGTGTCATCTGCATATTGACGATTGCTGATGAATCTTTCTCTAATCCTGACACCACACTTCTCATGAAGTCCAGCCTCTGAATGATCTGTTCTGCATACAGATTGAAAAGGTATGGAGACAGGATACATCCCTAAAGCACTCCTTTCCTTATTTTGAACCATGCAGTGTTTCCTTGCTCTGCTTAGTCACTTTAATAAAGCTTAATGTATAAAATTTTAAATTAACAAGAATATATTACAGTGGGAGAAAACAAGATATATTCTCAGGCATCAGATTTTCTAGTATATTAAAACAATACATTGCTCAAAATTGCAAGAGATACACTAGTCATTTTAGAAACTCACATAAACAGAGCCTCTATCTAGTTATAATAAAGAAGCAGAAAGTATTTACTAAAGTTGCAGTTTTCTTTTTTTTGGTGATGATTTTTAAGATAAAATCATGACTATCAACAAATATAAATATAAAAAGAATACGTGCCAAACATTTTATACCTCTGGTGGCCTGACTGCCAAGTCAAAAGTCATCAGCTGTTCCATGAAAGAAAGTTGGACTATCTCCTTCCTTGTGATTTACTGCCTCTGACAACACTTTGGAGGGTCAGCTATGACTTAATGGGACCTAACAACAGCAAGAACATTAAGTAAAGAGGGAACAAACAAGATGCTACAACTGGCAATCAGAAATGCTAAACTGCGTTTGTTTAAATATGCAAAGGGGGAAAATTAGAGGAGGAGGAAAAGTAAAGTGAGAATTAGGGAAGGTTTATCCACAGATAGAAACAATTGCGATTGTAGAGGATTTTCAGACAGGCAATGGGAGACTAGTGATGGGTGGGTAAAGTCATGGATAAGGTAAACGGAAAAGGAGAGTACAGCGAGGTCTCAAAAGGATATCAGAAATAATGTCACTATGAAATAATAATAATAAGCATTATTATTATTATAAAACAAAACATAGGAGTGGCTGAATCAAAGTCAATTAAAAAGTATGCAAAATTTTCTGTGTGTGTGAACGTGTGTGCACGAGTGTGTTATCAACTGAAACACTTATTTGCATCTCTATAGGCAAAGATCTTTTATATTCTCAGATATCTGTGTTTCTGAGTTAAAAATAGTTAAAAAAGAAAGATGACAATCACTTTATAATCAAATAACTTGGGAGGGCATACTAATGGACTAAAGAAGTACCAGTAATTTTTCGCCCAACTTTTTCACAATGTTTTTTATCACCAGATGCATGATTCACTGTCTTAGCAATGGCTCCTCCTCTTTAGGACTGGGGTTCTCATATGTTTACAAAAATTTTAAAGGAAGAGTTGACTTGGATGACCTGAAAGTCACTTTGAGCTTTAACGGCCTGTCAAGAATCTGCTTCCAGGGGCCCATTGCCGAGTTGCAGATTCTTACAGGTAACAGAAGCTTTTCAGCCACCAGCACTCATGATCACATCACATAAATTACTTCTCTTCTCATAGACTATGCCATCCGTTGATGACACAGACTTTGCTCCTGGTGTATTATTCCTAGACAATTTGCCTTTTTGCACTATTACTAGAAATTAGATTATATTAAATTCCTCATGTTTCTGTCATGATATTTCTATAGGCAAAAATAATTTGCATTACAATCAGATTTTCCATTTTTCAGAGTTTAAAACAAACAAAATTAAAGGTAACAGTTACCACATAATCTCATAATTTAGAAGGATTTAGTAGTTAATGCCTAATACTCTAAAGCAGCACTGGTCTGTCAATGTGCTATACAGAGGTAACTCATGGTTGCTGTGTTGCTAAACACTGTGACACAGATGTATTAAATGCAATAGTGTTTACCCATTGTGGACAATGTTGGGTGGAGCTCCCAGATTAAAACAGGCTTGGAAGCAGGAGTGGCATCCACTTCCAAAATAGCTTGCCTCCGGAAACTGTATGAACTTTGAGAAACAATGAAAGTTATGCAAGTGTTCAGGTCTTTTGTTTATAGGTTCACTATGAGTCATCTACGACTCAACAGCCCTTAACAACAACAACAACAATAACCCTTTACCTACTTTTTTAAAGAAGTGTTAAAGATTTTAAACAATTGACTGAAACTAGAGAAAGAAGTTGTATAAAACTATGAAACAAAGTAAAAAAATCAGCTTTCCTAAAATGCTCAAACATTACTAACTAAATTGAATGACCATTGCATTTTGGGTACCATCTTCTGTAGACATAAAGAAGCCCTACTGTAGTATGTTACCTGTTGAACTGCCAGCTAGAATGTTGGTGGTT
Source organism: Elephantulus edwardii (assembly GCF_000299155.1). Taxonomy (NCBI): domain Eukaryota; kingdom Metazoa; phylum Chordata; class Mammalia; order Macroscelidea; family Macroscelididae; genus Elephantulus; species Elephantulus edwardii. The sequence goes on from NW_006400009.1 coordinate 3,448,780, forward strand.
CAAATCTACTAGTCACTTTGCAGAAGAATGATGACGCTGTCTTCTTCCTTAAAGATTTAAAGCCCCAGAAACCTGATGGAGGGTAACGACAAATCAAAAAGGGCTCCACAGCAGAGGGTCTGGGATTTCGTTTCACACATTTAGTTGACTATAAATGTAGTATGATATTTTTCATTTCTTTCCCTAGTTTTAGGTAAGGCTTAATATTTGATAACTAAATTATCACTGCATTTTAAATGTCAATCCAACATAATCATAGGAGCATCATTTATCTTACTGTGGCAACAAATAGAAGTCTTTACTTTCCAAGATAAAAACTTTGTTGCTGTTGTTGTTGTTGTGTACAAATCCATAGCTGGCCCTCGGGCGGGTTTTCAGAAGCAATAAATCACTCAGGAGACTGTCCATTCTTATCCTGTGGAGCAGCTGGTGGATTTGAATTGTGTGCCTTCTGGAATGCAGTGCAGCTTCTTACCATTAGACCAACAGAACTTCCTAAGGAAAAAAAAATCTTGCTGCATCATAATTAAAAAATACTTTTGAGAGTTTCTAACCATCAATGGCCTTTCCTACATCTTCCCCTAAGGATTAATATTAGATCTCTAAAATCAGTAAAATTGTAATCCTGAGCCAAACAACTGTGCATTGTCTCCTGTCTTACGTGTTAAAAGGAGGGGCAGCTTGGGTTTCCTTTAGATGCCAAAACCAAAATTCCTTACATTCAAGCTAAAAATGCTTTGCTCATCATAAGCCTTTGGCTTCCACACCATCTTTTAATTCCTCATCCCTATTTAAGTGCCCTGTCTAATTATTAGTGGTTAACTCAGGGTCACATATTTTTCTCTCCTTCTGTGGAGAGAATGGGGACTCCTCAAGTGTCGTAAATTGAAGGCTAAGGCTGCATTAAGCAGAGTGAAATAGAAAGCCCCTTCCCCACCCCTGCCAGTTAATATCTAACCTTCTTGAACACAGCTGTCATTCCAGTTTATACCCCTATTGCCAGATAGCAGAGATCAGCCTCAAACACACTAGCCTCAAAGGGCTCTTTCTGTGGGGACAACAGGAGCAGGAAACCGGGCAGACACCGTGAAAGCTGTGAGTACCTTTGAAACAAAGGCTGCTGGTTGACTGGGTTTGTCATGTCATACTGACCCTAGAGATAAGGAAAATTGGATGTTTCTCATTTCTTGGGAGTAGAAAAGGGAATACAATCACTAATGTTTTTCATTTATAGAAAGTCAGTTCAGCGACTTCCCACCTCAAGCAAATAAATTCACTGACACATTCATAATAAACAGTAATGGTTTATTTAAAGTACTAAGAATAATGCAACTGGGGCTTTAAAAAAATACATACCATCTGAATATCTTCTTTGGTGAAGTGTCTGTTCATATCCTGTGCCCATTTTTCTATTGGAGTATTTACCCTTATCTTGTTGTGGTGCTCAAGTATTTTATAAATTCTAGATATAAGTCCCTTATCTAACATGTCATTTCCAAAGACTTTTTCCCAGTCTGTGGCTTCCCTTTT
>NW_006400009.1:3451901-3452562 GCF_000299155.1 Elephantulus edwardii
TATGAGTCGCAAACGACTCGACGGCACATAACAACAACCAACAACAATGTACAACAGAACAAATCCCTGCCCGGCCCTAGATCTATTGTCGTCACTCTAACAGTCTTGTTGAGGGTCTTCTCTCTTTGGCTGACCCTCTACTTTTCCAAGCATGGGAACTAGCTTCTGCAGGGACTAAGCCGTCCTGACAACCATACCCAAAATATGTGAGGCAGAGGCCATGAAGACCTATAAAATTGCTGCTGATTACTTTAAGACTGATAATTACAAATACCAGGGAAAGAGGAAAAGAAGTTGTCTTGATAGCGTCAGAGAATATGAAGAATATTGTGAAAAAAGAAGAAACAGTTATAAAAGGACAACAGCGACCAGCTTATTTCAACCAGAGATGTCAGTGAGATGTAGACATCTTTTAAAGATTGGCTCTAAATATCTAGAGTCAATATATGAATATATAGAGTCTATGAAAGATTCCCTGAAGAAAGAGGCTGGCTGGAAATGCCTAGGTGTGTTATGCTAAATGAAGGGAACATAATAGAAACAGAATAAACATTACTAAATAACCATTTGACCTACCACCCCAAAGATTCAGTAAGAAAACTAGAAGCAAAAAGGAAATCCCTAGGAATTTGTCTGCATGTAATGAGTCTACAGTTATACC
>NW_006400009.1:3453585-3456855 GCF_000299155.1 Elephantulus edwardii
GGGGTTGCACCATTTTACACTCCCACCAACAGTGAATCAGGGTTCCAGTTTCTCCACAACCTCGCCAGCATTTGTTGCTTGCTGTTCTGTTAACTGGGGTGAAATGATATCTCATAGTTGTTTTAATTTGCATCTCTCTTAGGGCTAGGGATTTTGAGCATTTCTTCATGCATTTTTAAAATAGAAATATCTCAGTACAAATACTTTAAGAAAACGGAACAAATCTCTAGACTTAGAAAAGTCTCTGAGTCAGACTTGACACTGTTGAGTTTACCAAGAAATCCTAATGATCCAAGGCTCTTAGCACTAACTTTCGCCAAGATCTATGTCTGTTGGATTTTCTTAGCCTAGCAGAGTCAATCAGGGAACGACATCTACCTCCCTTACAGATTTGTTCTGAGGGCATAAAATAAAAGGGTAAAATATTATTACATCTGTTGTTTTTGTATGCCATTGACTTGGAACCTAACCATAGCTTACCCTCCATCAGGTTTTCATTTCAGTTAAAACCAACTTAATATAAAATTAAAAGATGGTAAGTATTTACATAAATGAGTTCAACTGAGATCTACAGATTTCTTTTGGCTGGCAAAGTCTACTTCTGCTCGGGATATCTGAAGTAACTACACAAAAAAAAAATCTCTTAGCAATAGGAATCCCTACTCCATGTCACATGATTTGGTTAATTTTTTAAATCTTCAGGTCCTAGAACTGAGCTCCTAAGAGATCTTCCCACATTTCTAAGTGGTAGAAATCTGATCTGTTAGGAGGAAATGGAAACCCAACATGGAAGAGATCTACCAAAGATATATATCTGATGTGAGGCTGCAGAGTTTGGTGTGTGGAGGGAGGTGGGTGAAGGAATTAGGAAAGATCCAGTGGGGACCTGAAAAAAATGGGGCAATAGATCAATGACAATTGGTTTTATAAAGTGCAGTGTATGGGAAGTATTGTATGAAACACAACATGAATGAGGAATGTGTGAAACACAATGTTTAGGAATAAAACACAATACATACAAATTTTGTATGCAAAGTAATATAACATTTTTAAGAAGAGACAGAGATCTGAAACTAGAAAGTTGAAGTGATTTCCCCTGAGACTGACGTTAAGTTTGACTATGACTTCTCACCTTTATGTACTTTCCTAGAGGAATTAGGATGATTAATTAGCTAAGTCTGGTAAGAAATAACAATAGGTTTATGGTGACAAGGGTTAAGGACTTCTACTGACACCAGACCACAGCCAAATACTTTTCTCATTCTGGCTCCTACATGCACAGAGCATTAGGAGAACAGATGATGTTATCAGCAACCAGGAAGACAAGTTATCTCAATACTCAACTCCTGGCAGGAGAATGTGTGCCCTCATTTATTTTTAGCACTTTTCTACCTTAATAATCCAGTCAGCTGAAGAAAAGCCAGCAATCTGACTGTTCTCTGAGCTCGTCACCCTTATTTATCCCTTAACAATTACCAAGACACTTAGTTACCTGGAGAAAATCTACTAGGAGTTTGGGGTACAATCATTTGCGAACTTTCAGAGACCACAAAGGATTACTATCCTAACCCAAGTGGAAGTAGGGCCCCACTATTTGATGACTGGTAGCAACTTTCTACTCAAAGGAGAAAGAATGAAAGAGAGGTTCCTAACAAAACCAGGTATGTATATCTAACCTAACACTTTACCAGCAGGGTGGAGGACGGTAAAAGCAAGAAACTTAGCTTTTATGAATATTTTATTAATGTTATACCTTGGTTAGAGCAAACATTCTGCTGATCTTAAGCTTCAAACTGCACCTGGAGTCCTCAATGAATGGTATTTTTTTACCAAGATCCTCAAAGTGAAAAGTCAAAAGATTAATCAGTCATTTCCACATCTTTGCATTTGGATTTAACTCCAAATATTTAATTTTATTTCAATCTCATACAGCTTGTGAGGACAGATTTATCCAACACCAGCTGTCCTCATATTTAAAAGCTGCACCACAGAGATAAAATTAGAATCAAATGAAGATCATGTTCCTCAGCAGGAATTCTGCTCTATGCCCCACTGATGCCCTGAGCCCCAACTGGCAAACCAAATGCCAGCACTGTCGTTGTTTTCCATGGACGTTTTCTAAGTAGCCACAGTGCTCTAGAAACTGTAAATCACAAAAAAGGCATGAGCCCTAAATCCTTTGAATTGTATTTATAGAGTAAAAAAAATTCTTTCCCAGGGTCGTTCTCACCAAAATGAAAGGCAAGTATGTACAGAATGAGCAAGCAAAGCCGACTTTCGACTTTCATAGACATCCCGCCCCCTTTCTGGGGGCTTCACACTTCTGGAATTTTCTAACTTGCGTGAAGCTCAAATTAGACTTAAGTCTGGGTAAGTTATTACTGTTCATTGAATCAAGCAGGAAAAAGCAAGTGTTATCATATCTGTTAGATATCTATTGTGGCAATGTATTGTGTGAGAAAACAATCAAAATTCTAAAATATTATTTGCTAAATATTCATCACGAATGGGGTCTAATTGTTAAAATGTAGTTATGAAAATACATTGTGACTGTCTTATGTTTGGTTTGGGGACCACATTTCTCAATAAGCATTTTACAAGAAAAAAGCAAAAGTGACCTATAAATGCAGGGGGCAGGGGGAAATTCCCAACCTCATTTATAGTTAAAGAAATACAAGTCTACAAAACAATGAGATATTCTTATCCTCCCATCAGATGGATTAATATTAAAGGTATGCCAGAATAATGAAACTGGAAACTTAAACATAAGATTTCAAGAATGCATTTTAGACCTCACTATTAAAATTTAAAATGTATGTTTCCCCCCTTCTAATTCCACTGTTGTGGCTGTAATTACACAAGTATGCAAAAATAGATGTATAAAGATGTTACTTTAAAAAACTCACATATTCTTTAACAGGAAACTGATTAAACAATAGACCACATTTTTAAAAAATATGAAATTAGAAGAATAAATTAAATTATTTCTATGTGGTGCTATCAAGTAGTCATTCAGATATATATTAAGTGGAAAAGCAAGATATAGAATAGGATGTATGCTATGCCCCCATTTGTGAACAAATAAAATTATGGACAGAGACCTCTGTGCAGACACTTTTTCTGGGAAGATAAAGAATACACTCTTATTAATAAAAATATCCTATAGAAATTTATTAACAGAATGGCTCAACGTTTACTTTTCACATTATGCTCTCTGAATATTTAGAAGTTTTACTCTAAGCATTTATTATTTTTTTAAAAAATATTTTT
>NW_006400009.1:3457325-3467451 GCF_000299155.1 Elephantulus edwardii
TCTACATGGTGGAGTGGACCTGGGGGAGGGTTTGTAAAACAATGAAAGAATTTTTCTTTTACTTTTCCAAGAGGGTAGTGTACTAGAGGGGAGGGTTGGGAGGGGAGAAAACAACAATGAATGAATGGAAATCCAAAGTCTCTGTAAATTTTCACTGAAATGAATAAAAACTTTAAATTAAAAAAACCCTTTACATGAAAATTAAAGTTGTTTTGGGGTCAAGTGGACAATTACTCTAATCTGAGTCATAGTTACATCTAAAGGGCTGAATTTACTTGACATCCTTGTGGCCTCCATTATTCAATGATTCTGTGATTCTGCCCTGACCCAGAAGTGACAAGCCAGAGCAGCCCTGAGATTATGTTTGAAGTTGCCAAGTCAGACTTCCTTTCTCAATTTTCTCTAAATGGCAATGTTTCTAACCCCCACAAAAGTTCAAGCTCTGTGTGTATCTACTACCTGACCTCCTCCTAAATTTCCTGGCACTTTAAATTGTCCTCTGCCTACATGAACTTGTGACAGCCACATTTTTCTCCCCATTTCTTCTCTTCAGCTTCTCATCTCTTACATATAGACTTCAACCTTGCCAAGGTGACAATGAGTTAACCTAAAGTGTGTAAGTGGAAGAAAGTTGGGAAAGAAAGATGTCTTGCAAACCTGCCATAACTACCCTCTTCCCTTCTCATTGTATAATTCTTTAGTGGCTTACTTGAAAGAAATGAAGTATAGTATTAATATGTCATCTAGTGAAAATATGTGCTTTGACCTTCTTAAATGTGTTTACTGAACATACTTTAAGTTCTGGTTCTGCCAAAGTCTCTGGTACAAGTCTTTGCTTTGACTCAAAGCAATTTCATATCCAAAACCCTGAATTGGGACATTTGTATATCTTTCCTCCAGTTTGGAGAGTTTTCACACACTGTTTAGGTCAATTCATTCCATTACTGTATATATTTCATAATGCACCCAAGCAATAAGAAGAGAACATTGTCAGAGTCTTAGAAATAAAGAACCTGACGGGCAGGGCCCCTGCACAGAACACTTTGCCTCAATGTCCTGTACATGAAAAGATTATTTGCAAAGATATTCTTATGAGTCCTTCTAAACACAAAAGTCTCCATTATAGAGTAGAATTCCAGGCTTTTTTATTAGCATCAATTCCCCTTTTCCTCTATTTCCCAAGAAATATTTACTCTCACAGATCAAGAAAGCACACTTTTTAAAAAAAGTTTTTTAGTAATTTTTTTATTAATTGTAATGAAAATTTACAGAGACTTTGGATTTCCATTCATTCATTGTTACACTTTTCTCCCTGTCCACCTCTCCCCAACCCAGTACACTCTTCTCTTTGAAAAGTAAAGGAAAAATTCTTTCATTATTTTACAATTCCTCCCCCCAGGTCCACTCCACTATGCAGCCTTCGTGGACTCCTGTCATGACAATAATACCTAATCACATATCACTTTTAAACAGTTTTCTCCCTCATCTGTTTCAATGCTGTATACATTATTTATCCCATCTTTCCCAGTCTGCCCCCAACCCCGAGGTCAGTTCCATTTTACAACAGTAGCACTATGCAGTATTTGTCCCTTTGTGACAGATATTTCACTCAGTATAATGTCCTCCAGGGTCACCCATTTTGAATAATATTACATGAGCTCCTTGTTTTTCAACGCAGCGTAGTATTCCATTGTGTGACTATACCACAACATCTCTATCCATTCATTTGTTGATGGGCGCTTAGGTTGTTTCCAACTCCTTGCTATTGTGAACAAAGCCGCAATAAACATGGGCCTGCATATATCTGCTTGGATGTCAGTTATGGTCTCTTTGGGGTATATTCCCAGTAGTGGAATTGCTGGGTCAAATGGTATCTCTATTTGCAACTTTTTGAGAAAGTGCCATACTGCCTTCCACAGTGGTTGCACCATTTTACACTCCCTCCAACAGTGAATAAGGGTTCCAGTTTCTCCACAACCTCGCCAGCATTTGTTGCTTGCTGTTCTATTAAATTTTGCTATTCTGTCTGGGGTGAGACGATATCTCATAGTTGTTTTGATTTCCATCTCTCTTAGAGCTAGGGATTTTGAACATTTCTTCATGTGCTTGTTGGACATCTGAACGTCTTCTACGGTGAAGTGTTGGTTCGTATCCTGTGCCCATTTGTGAAAGCACACTTTTCATAGTACTAGTTAAGAGCTCCCTGCTCTAGTGGGTTTTAGTCCTGGCTCTGCCACAATAACTCTGTGACTCTGGACAATCTGGATAATCTCTCTAAGCTCATGTTTCCTTGTTTAGTAATGGCAATAAGAATATATTTATATCTCAGTGTTCTATGAAGAGTAAATGAAAGAATCCATTCAAAATACTTAGACAGGGTCTGAATGATAAACTACCTTTTACAGTTTCAAGCTCAGCAAAAGTTGTGCACACATTTCTATTTTTTTCCTTTAATTTGCAAAGCTTACTTAATGCGACACAGGTCGCTTGAGCAAACACCACTGTCCATGTGGGATATCCAACTCCCATCTAACTACAGTGATCAACTTAGCCATCATTACACCACCATATTCCTCTTGCAATAACTCCACGGGTGTATATATGAATACAGACCCAAACAATATGTTTTAAAAATAAAACGTACACTTACAACATAAAATCCTTACATACTAAAAAACAAAAATCCTCTTTTTATTTTCTAGTAAATATTAAAATAAATAAAACTTCCAGGGTTAAATCTCAAAGTCTCTTCTGAATTTAGTACAATGTGAAAGACATTTAAAAAAAGCTAATCTCATTCACTTTCAAGATGACTCTGAAATTGACTTACTAACTTCAGAATTTTACGCCTGGAGAGAATTTCATTTGAGATAAAGCAATAGTTCTTATTTTCAGATAAGTGGAGTGATAAAATGTATTCATGAAGAAATCTCTGATTTGTCCAAACTAGTCTATCAAGCGATCAACACAAAACAATCAGTGTTGGTGGCTTAAAGATTTGTTGTTGTTGTTGTTGTTGTTGCTGTTGTTGTTGTTGTTATATGCCGTCCAGTCGCTTGCAACTCCTAGCGACCCTATGTACAACAGCCCTAAACTCCGCTCTGTCCTGTGCCAATCGCACTGTCTCTGACACTCCCATTCCAATTGCCCCAGTCACTGAATCAATCCACCTCATAGCGGGCCTTCCCCTCCTGCGCTGTCTCTCCACCCTATCAAGCATGATGTCCCTCTCCAAAAACAGGTCCCTCCTTACAATATGTCCAAAGTATGTTAGACGGAGCCTCAGAATCCTTGCCTCCAATGAACTGCCCAGTTTGACCCTTTCCAGGATGAATCTGTTTTCCTAGCAGTCCCTGGTACCCTCAATACTCTTCTCCAGCACCACAGTTCAAAGGCATCAATTCTCCTTCTATCCTCCTTAATCATTGTCCAGCTCTCTGATGCATAACAAGTGATTGCAAAGACCATGGCCTGTATCAGACGCAAATTAGTCTACAGAGAGACACCATTGCTCTTCAGTACTTTGGAGAGGTCCCTAACCACAGACTTTCCCATCACAATACGTCTTTTAATTTCCTGGCTACTGGTGCCAAGAGTGTTGACTGTGGAGCCAAGCAAACTAAAGCTGTGAACAATCTCAATCTCTTCGCCATCCATCCTGATGCTGCCAAATGACCCAGTGGTGAGAATCTTTGTCCTCTTGATATTGAGCCTCAATCCATATTAAGTGTGAAAAAAAGACAAGTGTACTAAGGGGACATGGGTAATGAGGATGTTATAAACATAAGAGATGAGAGACCTTACAAAACACAGTCAAGTTAGCAGTTATCTCAAAATTAAATTCAATTTTACTGGTTCCAAGAAAGTAAGCCTCTTAACTTTAGGTGGCTTTGCTTTAAGAATCTCTCTGCATCCTGGTAAACATGTCGTCATTGTTGTTGTTGTTGCTGGGTGCCACTGAGTCAGGTAGGATTCATAGCAAACCTATGAACAAAAGATTTGAACCCTATTCTATTCTTGTACCATCTTCTTTATTCCAGACATACTTGAGATCATTGCAGCAGTCACTGTGCCAATCCATCTGGTTGAGAGTTTTCTTCTTTTTTGTCACACCTCCACCTTTCCAAGCATGATGTCCCTCTCCAAGGAATAGCCTCTCCTAGAAATATGACCAAAGTATGTGAGGCAAAGCTTTGTCATCTTTGCTTTCAAGAACACTTTGCCTGTACTTTCTCCAAGACATCTATTTGTTCTTTTGACAGTCCTAGAAATATTCCGTGTAACTCAAAGAAATCAATTCTTCTTCTGTAGTATTTATTCATTGTGCTTGTCTCAGATGTATAACAAGTCATGGAAAAGACCATGGCCTGAATCAGGTACACCTTAGTCCTCAAACCGATAACACTTTTCTTCAGGACTTTGGAGAAGTTCCTGACTATAGACTTTCCCAATCTCCAGATCTTCTCATAGCTGGTAGCTAGGGCATTGATTGTGGGTCCAAGTAAGATGAACTCATTAATAATTATGATCTTTTCTCCCTCTATCATTATATTGCTTATTGGTCCAGTGGTGAGAATCTGTTTTCTTGATGTTGAGATGCAATCCATATTGAAGGCTGCAGTCTTTGATCTTCTGCACCAAGCATTTAAAATTTTCACACTTTCAACAAGGAACGTTGTGTCATTTGCCTAACAACAGGTTGTTGGTGAGTCTTCCTTTGGTCCAGATACCATGTTTTCCTTCACAGCCCATCTTCATTATTTACTCAACATACAGATTGAATAGGTATGGAGAGAGGATACCTTGAACCACATCTTTTAAAATTTTTAACCATTTTAAACTCTTGCTCTGTTCCCAGCAACAGCTCCTTGATATAGGTTTCACATGAGCATAATTAAGTGTTCTGGGATTCCCATTCTTCTCAGTGTTAGCCATAATTTCTTATGATCCACACAGCCAAATGTCTTTGCACAGTCAATAAAGCATGAATAGACATTCTTCTAATATTCTCTGCTTTCAGCAAGGACCCATTTGACATAAGCTATGATATTCCTGGTGTCATGGCCTCTTCTACACCCAGCTCGACCTTCTAACAGTTCTCGATGTTCTAACCATATTTTATCTTCAGTAAATTTTATTCTCTTCAGTTATATTTTGTTTGCATGTGATATACATTGTGTTTCACACTACTCTTTATTCATATTGTGTTTCATACCATCATTCTCATGCATTATATTTATAAAATCAATCACCATTGGACCTAGACCATCATTACTCAATCTTTTTGGGTCCCCGCTGAGCCCTTCCCATTTCCTTCACCCCTTCCCTTCACCCGCCAAACTGTGACACCTTGTGGTTATGCCCCTACTCATTCTCAACCCCTGCTTCCACCCTTTCCTCCCTCGGGTTTCAATACAAATTTTACTAGTTTCCCCTCTATTTTACAATGGTCGTATGCAGTATTTATCTTTATGAGGCTGAGTTAGTTAACTCAGTATGATGTTCTCCAGTCTCTCCCAACTTATGTAATATTTTTCAAAATAATTTGCATGTGATATTAATAATACTGTCAATAATGTCTGCATTCTGTTGGGTCACCTTTTTTAGGAGTGAAAACAAATATAGATCTCTTCCAGTCAGTTGGCCAGGACGCTGTCCTCCAAATTTTCTGATATTGATTGATGAGCACATCCAGGGATGCATCTGTTAGATGAAACATTTCAGTTATATGATCAAGAGGCAATGGAGATGAAGGAGGAATTTCAGGCTGTTTTGAAGGACTTGGTAAAAAAATAAAGCCCTAGGAACTGATGGAATACTAATTGGCGTATTTCAACAAACAGGTGCTGCCCTCCATGTGGTCACCAAGTTATGGTAAGAAATCTGGAGGACAGCTACTTGTCCAACTGACTGGAAGAGATTCATATTTATTCCCATCCTCAAAAAAGGTTACTCCACAGAGTATGGAAATTATCAAACAATATCATTAAAATCACACATTAGCAAAATTCTGCTGAAGATCATCCAGAAACGAATGGAACAGCACATTGACAGAGAAAACCAGAAATATAAGCTGTGTTTAGAAGAGGCTGTGGCACTAAAGACATTATTGCCAATGTCAGATGGATCTGTGATGAAAGCAAAGAGTACCAGAAGAATGTCTCTCTGTGTTTCATTGACTATGCAAAGGCATTTTTTGACTTTGCAGATTACAACAAATTGTGGTTAACTTTGAGGAATCTGGGAATCCCAGAACACTTGATTATGCTTATGCAAAACCTATACTTGGACCAGGAAACAGTCCTCAGAATAAAGCAGGGAAATACTGCATGATTCAAAATCAGGAAAGAAGTGCATCAGGGATACATCCTGTCTCCATTTCATTTCAATCTGTGTGCAGAACAAATTTGGGAAGCAAGGGCTTTATGAGGAGGAGTGTGGCATCAAGATTGGAGGAATACTCATCAACAACCTACAATGTGCAGATGATACAACCTTGCTTGCTGAAAGTGAAGAAGGCCTGAAGCACTTGCTGCAAAAGATCAAGAACTGTAGTCTTCAATATGAATTGAAGTTCAACAACAAGAAGACAAAGATTCTTACCACTAGGCCAGTTGGCAGCACCATGATAGAAAGAGAAGGGATTGAGGCCGTTAACAATTACAACTTGCTCAGCTCTACAATCAACACTCTTAACACCATCAGTCAGGAAATTAAAAGATGAATTGCATTGGGAAAATCTGCTGTCAAGGACCTCTCCAGAGTACTGAAAAGCAATGACAGTCTGGAGATTAAAGTGAGCCTAATCCAGGCCATGGTCTTTGTAATTACTTGTTATGCTTCAGAGTGCTGGACAATGATTAAGGATGACAGAAGAAAAATCAATGCCTTTGAGTTGCAGTGCTGGAGAAGAGTCTTGTACATACCATGTACCACCAAGAAAACAAATAAATATGTTTTGGAGAAAGTGAAACTAAATTTCTCCTTGAAGGCTAGGGTTTTTAAGCTCTGTCTCACATACTTTGGCATGTGGCCAGGATAGACTGGTCCTTGGAGAAGGCCATCATGCTCAGAGGGATGGAGGGACAGACAGCACAGGAGAGGAAGACCCTGGATGAGATGAATTGATATAGTAACTGGGGCAGTGGGGATTGGTGTGTCAGAATTAGTGAGACTGGCTGAGGACAGGGCAGGGTTCAAAAGCTGTTGTACATATGGTCGTTATGGGTCACAGGAGACTTGATGGCATATAACAACAACATCCCATCAATTCCTGAGGCCTTATTTTTTGCCAATATCTTCAATGTCACTTTAACGTCTTTCTTTTTTTTTTTTTAATTCTTTAACTTCTTTCTTCATTGTATCTTTCTTATGTGGTACTTACCAAAAAACGTCAGTGTTGACTATTTTTTTTTTGTACAATATCTAAGTATTTCCTCCATATTTCTTTTAATGCTTCCTGGACCATTCAACATTTTGCCCATAGCAATTCTCAGTATTGCAACTTGAGGCTTGAATTTCTTTGCAGAAGATATGAATTATACTGCTCGATAATTTCCACATTCTGTTGAATCACCTTTCTTGAGAATAGGAACAAATCTCTTGCAGTTAGTTGATCAGGTAGCCGTCCTCCAAATTTCCTAGCACAGACTGGGGAGCACATCCAGAGCTGCATCTGTCATTTATAATATGTCAATTGGTATCCCATTGATTCCTGAGGCCTCATTTTTAGCTAAAGCCTTCAATGAACTTTCTCCTTCATTACCACTGGACCTTGCTTTTATGGTACTTTGTAAAATATTTCAGTGTCTGCTAATTATTTTTGGTACAGTGATCCTGTGTATTTCCTTCATCTTCTTTTGATGCTTTGCAGATCAGTCAATACTTTTCCCATAGCATCTCTAAGCATTGCAATTTGAAGCTTGAATTTATTTTTCTATTCTTTTAGCTTGCTGAACAAGTTCTTTCCTACTTATTGTTAAATTCTAGGTCTCTGCATACTCTAACACTTTGCTTTGCCTTCTTGCTCTGCCCTTTGAAATCTTCTGTTTAGCTCTTTTAATGCAACATCTCTTCTCTTTGTTTTGGCTTCTTGACACTCTAGTGTAATTTTCAGGGTTTCTTTTGACACCCTTTTTTGTCTTCTCCTCTGTCTTTATGTTGACCTATTGCTCTCCTCATGGATGATATCTTAATGTCATTCCTCAACTCATCTGGTCTTTGATCATTGGTGTTCAATGTATCAAACCTATTTTTTTTAATTCATTTTAATGAAAGTTTACAGAAACTTTGGATTTCCATTCATTCATTGTTACAACCTTTCTTCCCTGCTCACCCCTCCCCCCACCAGTTTGCTTTTCTGTTCGAAAAGTAAAAAAAAATATTTCATTGTTATACAATCTCCCCCCCTTCAGCTCACCCACCTGTGCACCTTTTGTTCTGGACTATTGTCATGAAAATAATACCGAATCATATATCCCTTTTAAACAGTTCTCTCCCTCATCTGTTTCACTACAGAATACATTATTTATCCCCTCTTTTCTTAGTTTCCTCCCAACCCCAATGTCACTCACAGTTTACAACAGTAGCACTATGCAGTATTTATCCTTTTATGACTCAGATATTTCACTCAGCATAACGTCCTCCAGACGTTACAAAAATACAAACATTTTGTATAATGTTTCATGAGTTCCTTGTTTTTCAATGCAGCATAGTATGCCATTGTGTGAATATACCAAGCTCCTCTATACTCTTTTGTTAAAGGACACCTAGATTGTTTCCAATTATTTGCTACTGTGAACAAAGTAATAAACATGGGTGCGCATATATCTGCTTGGGTGGCAGTTACAGTTTCACTAGGGCATATTCCCAGTAGTGGAATTACTCGGTCAAATGGTATTTCTATTTCCAACTTTTTGAGAAAGTGCCATACAGCTTTACACTCTCACCAACAGTGAATAAGGGTTCCAGTTTCTCCACAACCTTGCCAGCATTTGATGTTTGCTGTTCTGTTAAATTTTGCTATTCTTACTGAGGTGAGATGATACCTCATAGTTGTTTTGATTTGCATCTCTCTTTGAGCTAGGGATTTTGAACAATTTCTTCCTGTGTATTCACCATCTGAATGTCTTCTTTGGTGAAGTGTCTGTTCAAATCCTGTGCCCATTTTGCAACTGGGTTGTTTACCTTTATCTTGTGGTGCTAGAGTATTTTATAAATTCTAGATATAAGTTTCTTATCTGACATGTCATTTACCAAATTTTTTCCCCAGTTTGTGGCTTCCCGTTTTACCCTGTTGGAAAAGTTTTTGGATGTGCATAGGGATTTTATCCCTCGAAGGTCCCACTCATGTATTTTATCCTCTCCTGGTTGTAGGTTTTTCAAGATGCTTGGAAGACTGTTTATGTTGTGGATTAGGACTTCTAGAGTTCTTCCAAGCTTTTTTCTAACAAAGTGTATAGTCCTTGGTTTTAGTCTTAGGTCCTTGATCTGCTTTGAGTTGGTTTTTGTGTATGGAGTGAGGTGTGGATCTTGACTTTTCTGCAGATAGTTTTCCAATTTTTCCAACATCATTAGGTATGAAAGCTATTCTTAAGATGATTTTTAAATTCAAGATCATATTTTGGTTCTTGAGGACTTGTTTTCATTTTCTTCAGCCTCAGTTTGAGCTTGCACATGAATAATTAATGATATGTTCAAAGTCACCATCTGGCCTTGTTTTGAGCTTCTACATCTATTTTTTTCACAGATATACTAAATCTGATATTTATGTAGTTCTTCTGGTGATGTCTGTGTGTAAAGTCACCAGGTTTGGGGTTTTGTTTGTTTGTGGCTTTTTTTGTTTTGGTTTTTTAAATGTGTTCCTTTTTTTTTTTTTTGCTTTTCTATTATTATTAATTTTAATGAAAATTTCCAGAGACTTTGGATTTCCATTCATTCATTGTTGTATTTTTCTCCCTGCCCACCCCTACCCCTGCTTGTTCATTTTTTTAACATAAAAGCTTTATTCTTTTATTTCTTTTAAATTTAAAGAAACTTTGATTATAATTTGTTTAAAAGGTTTTTTTCAAACACTCAAAACATAATATGGGAATGACATCTTTTCCCCCCTCACTCAAAATCATGA
>NW_006400009.1:3469011-3481675 GCF_000299155.1 Elephantulus edwardii
GAATCTATTCTCTCAGGAGTAACATTTTCAAATATAAAAGACTTCCTCTACAAGCAAAGGGTTTTTAAAGTATGTAAATTACACTCACAGGACCTGATTGAAAGGCTGAGAAGGAGATTTCACTTTAGAATGTACACGTGCACACACACACACACACACACACACACACACACACACACGAGCAAACGCTTCAACGCAGACGCCACTACTCTAGGTTGCATTACACAGCACACTGCAGGATCGTACTTCTACTAAGAACTAAGCTGGTCCTGGGGGACACTGGGAGTGGAAGGTGTCTGCGTTAGAGCAGTCTTAACCGCATCCCCCGGAACCACCTGTCCATCTCCAGCCCAACGCCCGTGACCACTCTCAGAAAGACAGGATGGTCTTGCGGATGATCTCCACGGCCTCCAGGATCTCGTCCTCCTTGATCACCAGTGGAGGCGCCAGCCGGATGGTATCACCATGGGTCGGCTTGGCCAGAAGTCCATTGCCTCGAAGCCGGAGACACACCTTCCAAGCATCGTCATCTTTGGTTTCTTTAATGACGATGGCATTCAGTAACCCTTTTCCTCCGACGGCAGTAACCACTTCAGAAGGCAGCTTCATGAGTTCACGTCTCAAGAGGACATCCATTCTGTACGCGTTTTCAGTCAGATTCTCCTCCTCCAAGACCTCAAGGGCTGCGATGGCCACGCGGCCGCCAAGGGGGTTCCCGCCGTAGGTGGAGCCGTGCTCCCTGGGTTTGATGGAGAGCATGACCTCATCGTCACACAGCACGGCGGAGACAGGGTACAAGCCCCCGGAGAAGGCCTTGCCAAGCAGAATCACATCCGGCCTCACGTCTTCATAATCGACAGCTAGGCACCGGCCAGTTCTGGCCAAGCCTGTCTGGACATCAGCAACAAAGAGAACCTGGTGCTGGGTGCAGAGTTCCCGCACACGCTGGAGGTAGCCCTGGTCCGGGATGATGATGGCCGCTTCTCCCTGGATGGGCTCCACCATGAATGAGGCCACATTGGGGTCCTGGAGAGCGCGCTCGAGGGCAGGCAGGTCATTGTAGGGGATAATTTCGAAACCCGGCATGAAGGGTCCGAATCCATCGTAGTTCGTTGTGTCTGTGGAACCAGAGATGGCAGACATTGTTCTACCCAGAAGTTTCCAGCTGCAAAAAATGATCTTAGCTTTGTACTTGGGCACGCCCTTGACCGTGTAAGCCCATTTCTGAGCGAGTTTGCAGGCTGTCTCTCCGGCCTCCACGCCTGTATTCATGGGCAGAACTTTGTGGTAATTGAAAAGCTTAGTGATGTACTCTTCATATTCTCCAAGCACATTATTGTAGAAAGCCCTGGAGGTTAAGGTCAGCTTCTCTGCCTGCTGCTTCATGGCGTCTACGATCTTCGGGTGGCAGTGACTCCGGTTGACAGCACTGTAAGCGCTCAGGAAGTCAAAGTACTTTCTTCCTTCCACATCCCAGACGTAAATCCCTTTTCCTTTCTCCAGGGCTACAGGAAGAGGGTGGTAGTTATGTGCACCATACTTAGATTCCCATTCAAAAATGTAGTCAGAGGATGGAGGGCCTTGGACTGTTTTTTTTTTTTTTTTTTGGTGGCAACAGAAACAGCAGAAGGCGCTGAAGAATGAAGCCTCCGGAGAAGCAGAGACACGGTCTGTGATTGGGCCACTTTGGAAAGCATCGTGTCTGTCAAGGAGCAAGGCTGCCGAGCTTTCTTCCCACGGTTCAGGCTTGAGTAAGAATTTTTAACTTGGGATTCAAGGCCCAACTTGAGAGGATCCAGCAGCTCCTGACCGGTTGAAGGGAATCAGCACCAGGGTGTCCACTGAGCCGCTTGTTTGGTATTTACAAGGTATTTACAATGAATATGTCATTGAACCCCAAAAATTCAATCATTCTATTTCCAGCTTACAAACAGTCAGGAAATTAGGACACACATTGCAATGGGAAAATCTGCAGTTAGGAACCTTTCCAAATTATTGAGGAGTAGTAATGTCAGTCTAAGGACTAAGGTGCGTCTGATTCAGGCCACGTTCTTTGTGATTACTAGCTATGCATCTGAGACCTGGACAATGAATAAGGATGACAGAAGAAGAATTGATGCCTTTGAGCTGTAGTGTTGGAGAAGAGCACTGAACATCCCATGGAAGGCCTAGAACACAAATAGATAGGTCTTGGAGAGGGTGCAGCCAGAGTGCTCTTTGGAGGCAAGAATAATGAGGCTTTGCCTAACATACTTTGGACATATTGTTAGGAGGTGCTATTCCTCGGAGAGGGCCATGATGTTGGGAAAGGTGGAGGGTCAGTGAAGGAGAGGAAGACCCTCAACCAGGTGGACTGACAATGTGACTGCTGGAATGGGCTCTTTTGTGTCAGGAAGTGTGAGGACGGAGCAGGACAGGACTGGTTTCAAATCTTTTGTTCATAGGGTCACTATGAGTCATACTCAACTAAAAACACCTAAAAACAACATTTACAACTTTGTTCTATCACCAAGTCCGTACTTTACGACTACAATTCCTTCCCCATTGTTTCCAACTTTTGCATTCCAGTCACCAATTTTCATTAATATATGTTGACTGCATGTTTGATTAATTTCTAACTGCAAAATTTAGTAAAAATTTAAAAACAATTAGTAAAATTTTTCAATTCATTCCTCTTTAGCTTTAGCTTTTGATGTGTATATCTGAACAATAGTTGTATTAATAGGTCTTCCTTGTGTGAATATGGATAATATCCAGTCACTCACAATATTTTACTTTAGGACAGAACTTGAAATTTTCTTTTTGCCTAGGAATGTAACATCATTCTTGCTCTGTTTTTCATTCTCAACATAGTATATGTGATCATCTGATACTAAGTCTCATCTCACTAATGCCTAAACTGTCGATATTCATGTGTCCCATTTAATTTTCACAACTTCTAGTTTTCCAACATTTATACTTCATACATTCCATTTTCTAACTTAAAGGATGCTTATAACTGTTTCTTCTCATTTTGATTAACTTTCAATCGGGCCTCTACATCTAATACTATAACTATACTATAACTTCTCCAAAAGACTAAAAAGAAAACCTACAGACTAAAAAAAAAAAACCACAAAACTTGACAGTGATGTATTTGACAAAGGACTCGTGACTAAAATTTAGAAACAACTCTAACACCTCTACAAGAAAAGGGACAAACAACTCAATTATAGACTGAACCAAGGGCATAAAAAGACAATTCAGCAAGAAAATATTCAAATAACCAACAAACACTCAAAGAAATGATCAAGATCACTAGCTATTAAATTCAAATAAAAATAATGAGTTACCATCACACTCTAGCAACAAAAATAAAGTTCAGTAAGACAGTAAATAACAAATGCTGATGAAGTTATGGAAAGATTGCGTATTTCCATACACTGTGGGTGGGAATGTAAAACTGCACAGCCACTATGAAAAACAGTTTGGTACTTCCTTAAAAAGTTGGAAATAGAAATGTCATTGTTTCCAGAAGTCTAACTACTAAATATATATCTTAAAAAAATAAGAAATGTGATCTGAACAGATATATTCATGGCCACGTTTCAAGTAGCATTACTTACAAAAGCAAAAATATGGAAAAAATTCAAATGTTCAACAATGGACAAATGGATAAAAAAGCCTATAGGGCATCTCCAATGGAGTACATTGGGGGAGTGCATTCCCCAATGGAGTATTAGCAACACTAAAAACAATAAGGAATTCATGAAACATTACATAACATAGATGTTAGAGGACTTAATGCTGAGTGAAATAAGTCAGTCATAGAAAGGCAAGTGTTTCATAAGACCTCAGTTATAAAAAGCTAAGGGAAGCTACACAGAGAGTGAATCATTCTTCAATGGTTTCAAGGTTGGCAAGGAAGGTAGAGGGGGCTGAAAATTAGCACATAAATAATATACATATAGAGGAAAAGCAATATCTAATGAGGGAATAAGCAGCACAGTATCACTAAAGAAAAGAAGACAGAGAGAAGTATAGAAAAGTTAAAGAAAATAGAATTATAGGAAGGAAATGGGAAAAGCATGATTGCATTGTTGTTAAGTGCCTTTGAATCATAGACAACTTATACCAACCCTATGAAGGAAAGACCTGAACACTTGTATAACTTTCATTGTTTCTCCATGGTCATAGAGTTTCCAGAGGCAAGTTATTTCAGAAGTGGATGCCACTCCTGCTTCCAAGCTTGTTTTAATTGGGAAGCTCCACCAAACACTGTCCACCATGGGTAACCATTATTACATTTGACACATCAGTGTCACAGTGTTTAGCATCACAGCAACCATGAGTTACCTCTGTAGAGCAAGTGGACAGACCAAGGCTTATACCATTTAGAAGAATGTTTGACCAAAAACAATTAAAATCAAGCCTTAGGGTCGCAGATTAAAATCACTCACTTTTGGCTTGGTAGCATAACTTTCTATCCACTAAGCCAACAGAGCTCTTTCATTGTTGTTGTTGTTACATGCTCCAGATGACTCCCAACCCGGATTCCAGCCCCATATTGCTGACCAAATGCATTTTTAAATAGGAGGCTGAATAAAATAAAAACTCTACCTTAATTCTCACCAGAACCTGAAAACAAACCTCTGTAGAATCCAGTTGCTCCAGAAGACCCCCAACCTGGACCCTCAACCACTGACCTATGTCAAAAGACAACACATGTATGAACGGTTGAATTAAAAATTAATTTTTTGTCATTTTCATTCAAGCTACAATTTTAAAAAACAAACAAAAATCTGTAAGTGGTAATGATTATAAAACACGTAAGAAAATCTGATGTGTGCTGTCCCACTGAGATGACTATGACTCATAGCAATCCTATGAATAGACCAAAACCTTGCTCTATCTTCTATCATCTTTATGATCTCTGCCATGCTCAAGCCCATTGTTTCAGGGAATATATTTAACATCACTGAAGTGTACACTTAAAAACCAGTTAAAAAATTATAGTGATCTACAGGCTATACATATACAGGAGACCATATGTCTCAGAAGACTCTCTCAGTGAACAAGAATTTCAAGATACATCTCAGTTTTTTCTGAGCCTGCTATAATCCCAGGTCCAGAGCGAGAAAGTGATGCCATTCATAGTTCATGATTAGATATCATGTCCTTCGAAGGAGCACAGTCTACGAAGGACCATTAACAATATGACTTTGAGAAAAAGAAAACAAGTGCTGTAAGAGCTGAAGGAGTTCTCCTGGTATACTCCACAAAGAGTTACAACTGCTGACCCCACAGGCCCTTGCATGCCTCGCTGGGAAATATGGGAAATCTCTTCCTATGTGATTTACAGCCTTGGAAGACCAGTAGAGAATCACTTATGAGTCAGTTCCAGGTTGACAGCAAAGTAAGGAAGAAAGAGAAAGAAAGGAGTTGAGTAATAAATGCATAAATAAAAATATAGAGAATAATGGGGTATTTGTAAAATAATCATTTCACAGAATAAGTGGTTTTACACCAAAATATAGTAGCATTTTTATTGGAGGAATCATGTGACCATGACAGAAGGTACTGATTTTACTCTAACACAAAGAGAAGACGATTGATGATGAATGATGCCAAGATGAACTTTCTCCTTGGCACTTTATAAAATCAAGATATTTGCCAAAAGCTGGAGAGAAGGTGCAAAACTTTAAGTGTGGCCAAGTAAAATTTATGAATTTATGGTCCTGTAGAAAACAATAGTTCACACTTGATATCAAACTGCTGCTCAAGAAAAAGTTACTCCTTTTTCTCAAGAAAAAGAAAAAAAAATGCAATAAAATTAAAAAAAGAAAAGAAACTTCAGACCTTGTTGGTAGAAATGATAGAAATGATCTAGGTGTAGTAGAGAAGAAATGTCCAGGTACATCTTTGGAATTGCCCATGTACCAGCACCTCCATTAAAATAGTTAGTTGATGCCATACATCACAGCCTCATCTTTCTGAGTAGCTGAAGCATGCTAACAAATCAAATCCATTCACTTTTGCACACAGGACCCCAGTAGGCCCCTGAGGAAAGCATCAAGAAGGTCGCAGGTAACACTCTGGACTGGTTAAAAAGTGGCGTAGTCATCACACCCACACACCTCATAAAATTCTTTTTTTTTTCTTTCTGTAACTGTTTTCTATATCCTCTTGTTCTGTTACCTATAAGAATCTTAAATGCTTACTACAGTGTCTGTTGTTTTCTGGACACTGAAAAATCTTTCTGTGAATAAAGGTTGTTCAGTATTGCAACTATTGCCAAATAGGAAATAAATTAATACTTAAAATACTTAAAGAATTTGGCGAGCTCTGGTGGCCTGGTGGCAAGAGGGTGTACTGCAGTCCCAGGGGTGTGTGGTTCAAATCCACCAGATGCTCTGCTGGAGAAGGAGGAAAAAAAATCTCCTCCTGTACCAGTCAGATCTGATTTGATGATACACACACACACACACACACACACACACACACACACACACTAATAAAATTTAAGAAAAACAAAGATATCAAGTACAACAATGAATAAATGGAAATCCAAAATCTCTGTAAATGTTCATTAAAATTAATAAATAAAAAAATACTTAAAGAATTTACTCAAGTAAATATTAAATAATGAAACAGGCAAGCAAAAGAAAATTACAACAACACAATAAACTTCTGGATCGAAAGAAATAAGTTAAATAACACGGTAAGTACAGAGCAGAGTTTCGGGCTGTTGTACATAGGGTGGCTATGAGTCGCAAGCGACTCAGTGTCACATAACAACAACAACATGGTAAAGAATGCACCAGGAGAGGAAGATGGGAAGATAAAAAAGAGAGAGGCAGGCAGGCATACTCCCAAAAAGCTGGTGTGAACTTTAAATATTCTCACTAATGTGACACTTTAAACCAATGTCACTGGTGTGACATTGCTAATCCCACCTACCTGTAAATGGAACCATGCCCCCCACCCCGCCCCCAATACATGTTGTAAATTCTGACCTCTGTACCTACAATCCCTTTTAGAAACAGGTTTACCTCATTAGGTTAATGAGGCAGGATTAGGATAGGATAGGATAGGATGTATCCTGATTCATTCTTGAGTCAATTTTGTATCGTGAGATAGAAGATAAATTTAAATAAGCTAGACAATATAGAGGTGCAGTAATACAGATGCTGAGTGACATGGAGATCTCTAAGGAACCAGGAAACATCAGGAGAAGAGGCAAGAACCTTCCTCCAGACCCAACAGAGAGAAAAATATTTCCTTAGAGTCAGTTCCTAGAATTCAAACAAATAGATCTATTTTTCACACTAATGAACTTAACCTCAACAATGTATCCATGAAACTAGTAGGAAGTCTGCAGGCATCCTAGTTATTTAGGGAGTATTATAAGGTATCATCATTGTTCATTTGTATGATCTCTATGTATCTTGTCATCGTTCCAGGGTAAGACTGCCAAGAACCTGGACTCTTCATTTGGTAGAATCTAATTCTGTTCTCTTTACAAAGAGATAGAGTTACACTCAGGAAAGGTTACCATTTACGTGAGACATGAAGCCTGCTAGCATAGCTCATCACCAAAGTAAAATCCTCAGCTATTTTTTTCTCTCAAGGACATCCACAGTGCTACCTAAAGCAAGGAAGAACACGTCAGGACAGATCACATGGACAGCCCACATGGACTCAGAGTCAGTATTTTCATATTGATATTCAGGGATATAATATTTCTTATCTGTTAAGCAAAGAAGATTTTTTTTTCCTGTTGAAAGTGTCCTTTTGTCACCTAGAGAAAAATCACATGAAAAAAAAACAAATATAAAGGCTCCAGGAACTTCGGGAAGAGATTCTAAAACTAAGGATGAACTTTATTTCGGAGATTATTCCTTTTCTGGGAGTGATGTTGTAAAGTGCCATCGAGTCAAGTAAACTCATAACAATCCTATGAAAACAGATCTGAATACTGTGCAATCCTATCTCATTCTCATAATTTCTGACACACTTGAGCCCATTGTTGCAGTCACTGTGTCAATCCATCTGGTTAAGGACCATCACCTTTCCAAGCATGATGTCCCCCTAGAAGGAATAGCCTTTCCTATCAACATGCCCAAAACATGTGAGATGATGCTTTGTCATCTTTGCCTCCAAGAAGCACTCTGGCCTCACTTTCTCGAAGACACGTCTATTATTTTAGCAGTCCATTTTTTGTACTCTTTCTAATTCAGTGTTCTTCTACAACACCACAATTCAAAGGTATCAATTATTCCGTGAATCTTATTTATTATCCAGCTCTCAGATGCATAGCATATGATTGAAAAGACCCTGGCCTGAATCGTGAGCACCTTGGTCTTCAAACTGGCATTATTGCTCCTTAGTAATTTGGATAGGTCCATGACATCTGCAGACTTCCCCAGTGCAATACGTTCCCTGATCTCCTGACTGCTGGTACCAAAGAAGTTGACTGTGGGTCCAAGTAAGATGAATTAGTTGACAATTTCAATCTTTTCTCCATCAATCATGATGTTGTTGTTGTTGATTGCCTTCAAGTTGAGTACAACTCATAGTGACACTATAAACAAAAGGCCTGAAGCCTTTCTATAACTGTCAACATTTATCAAAGTTCATAGAGTTACTGGAGGTATGTTGTTTAGGAAGTGGATGCCATTCCAGTGGTGAAAATTTTTGTTTTCTTGATGTTGAAATGTAACCCATATTGAATATTATAGTCTTTGATCTTCTGCAGCAAGTATTTCAAGTCCTCCTCATGTTCAGCAAGCAAGATTGTGTCATCCGCATAATGCAGGTTGTTGATGAGTCTTCCTCCAATCCTGATGCTGCATTCTTCTTCTGAGTCCAGCTTCTGAAATAACTTACTCAGCCTACAGATTGAATAAGTATGGAGTAAAGGTACAACTCTGACACACACTTTTTAAAATTTTAAACCACATAGTGTTTGTTCACTTGCTCTGTTTGCACAACAGCCTCTCAGTCTAGGTATTGGTTTCACATGAACACAATTAAGCATTTTGGGATTCCCATTCTTCTCAATATTAGCCATAATTTGTTATGATCCACAGAGCAAAATGTCTTTGCATAGTCAACAAAGCACAGATAGACATTCTCCTGGTATTAGCTGCTTTCAGCCAGCATCTATCTGACATCAGCAATGATACCACTGGTGTCACAGCTTTTTCTAAATCTAGCTTGAACTTCTGACAGTTCCCTGTCTATATACTGTCCTAGACATTTAAAAAAATATATTCAGCAATATTTTGCTTGCATGTGATATCAATGCCATTTCTTGATAATGTCCACTTCTGTTGGATCACTTTTCTTGGGATGGGAACAAATATGGATCTTTTCCAGTCAGTTACGTAGATATCTTCCAAATTTCCTGGCATAGACTGGTGAGCACATCTAGGGCTGTATGTGTTATTTGAAACATGTAATTGGTATCACATTGATTCCTGGGGCCTGATTTTTGCCTAAGTCTTCACTGCGCTTTGAACTTTATCCTTCCTTACTGTTGGTGTTTGATTATATGGTCTTTCCTGAAATATTTTGTGTTCGTCAATTTTTTTTAAGTCACTCTGTGTATTCCCTCCATCTCTTTTAATGCTTCCTAGGTCATTCAATATTTTGCCTGTTGCATCTCTTTTTCAGTTCTTTCAGCTTGAGACATACCAAACAAGTTCTTCTCCTTTTATTCTACAACTCTAGCTCTCTGCACACTCATTATAATAGGCTGCTTTGCATTCTTGAGCAGCTCTTTGAAATTTTCTGTTGAGCTCTTTACTTCAGCATCTCTGCCTTTTGTTTTGACTCCTCAACACTCTAGTGCTATTTTCAGTCTTTTCTAACATCCATTTTTTATTTTTCTTCTTCCTCTGTCTAATGACCTTTTGTTCTCTTCATGGATGATATCCTTGATGTCATCCCACAACTCATCTGGTTCTTGAAATATATTCTCATGTTGATTTTTTAAAAAAATGTAGGTGGGAGAGATGGAAGGTTATATTTTGGTTCTTGTGGATTTGTTTTCATTTTCTTCAGCTTTAATTTGAACTTACAGATGAGTAATTGGTGGTATGTTCCACAATCAGCACCTGACCTGGTTTTGACTGCTGATATTGAGCTTCTCAATAATTCCTTCCACACATGTAGTCAATCTGAATTGTGTGTAGTCTATTAGGTGAGGTCCATCTATAAAGTCACTGTGCTCTTTAAAAAAAAAGATATTTGTGATTAATAAATCATTGAAGGTACAATATTTTATCATTCTGTTTGTAGCTTCATTTCTGTCACCAAGTCCTTACTTTCCAACTACCATTCCTTTTTCAATGTTTCCAATTTTTGCTTTCCAGTCACCAATTATCATCAATGCATCTTGATTACATGTTTGGTCAATTTCTGACTGCAAAAGTTAGTAAAAATCTTCCATTTCCTTACCTATGGCTTTAGCTGCTGGTGAGTATATTTGAATAATACTAAGAGGTCTTCCTTTCAAGCATATGAATAGTATCTTACCACTGGCAACATTGTACTTCAGGACAGAACTTGAAATTGTCTTTTTAACTATGCAACACCTTTCCCAGCATAGTATATCATGTAATTGTCTGATTCAAAGTGGCCAATGCTAGTTTATCGCATCTCACTTATGTTTAGAATGTTGATGTTCATGAGTTCTACTTAAGTTTTCACATCTTCTAGTTTTCTTACATTCATACTTCATATAATTCACATTCCAACCTTTTAAGGATGTTTGCAGTTGTTTCTGCTCATTTTGATTCAATTCCAATCTGGGCTCTACCTCTAAAGTATCTACGCTCATCTGTTCACAAAATTTTCAGAAGCCTGATATTTCAGAAGTAGATGATCAGTCCTGTTTGCTAGTGTCTTTTAATCTGGAGGAATTTCTGGAAGTAGGAAGAGGTTTGGGGTTTTTTGTTTGTTTGTTGAGTAGGAAGAGGTATTTTTTTACACTTGGGTTTATCTCGTAGCCAAATGAATTATCTATCTTTTATATAAAGAAATAAACAACATTTTATTTTATCTGGGTCTAAAACTCAGATTATCAGCATCACTATTTGACTTCTCTATATTTTTATCTATTTCTATGTTCTTTTCAGACATATTTAGTTGTTGTTGTTGCTGTTAGGTGCCCTCAAGTTGAATATGACTCATAACAACCTCATGAAAAATGGGTTGAAAACTTACCGTATCCTGAGACACTCTCAAAATCTCTGCTGTGCTCAAACCCATCATTGCAATCATTCTGCCAATCCATCTCATTGAGGGTGTTCCTCTTCTGACAACATGCCCAAAGTATGTGAAACAAATTTTCATAATCCTTGCTGCTAAACTCATGCTAATCACTGGCACATAAAAAAAATCAGGGCGTTTCTTGGTCCTCAAACCAAGTTACTATGGTCTCCTTTCATAATTAGAATATCAAGGACAGATGTATAAAATCCTGCCTTATCCCTCAACCCTTAAATGATAACCAGATGGCTATCTGGTGCCTTGCCCATAATGTGTGACTGTTCATGTTTAGGACATGAGATAACTGGAATGCTGGGAGGTTCAGTATTTTCTTTGTTAGGTGCCCTCAAGTCACAGCAGCTCTATGGACAACAGAATGAAACATTGCCCAGTTCTTTAACATCCTCACAATCAATATCATGCTTGCAGCCACTATATCAATCCATCTCATTGAATATCTTCCATTTTCCATTGATCCTCTACTTTTCAAAGGATGATATCCTTCTTCAAGGACAGACCCCACCTGAGGATGACATACTCAAAACATGTGAGATGAAGTCTTGCCACCCTTGCTTAAAGTAGCATTCTGGCTGTATTTTTTCCAAGATGTATATGTTTGCTGTTGTGGTGTTTTTTTCCTTCCCCCCACTCCCAACTCATGGTTTATATAATATTCTTCACCAACACCACAATTCAAAGTCGTCAATGTTTCTTTGATATTTCTTATTCATTTTTCCAACTTTGACATGCATTTGAGACTATTGAAAATACCATGACTTGGGTCAGGCACACCTTAGTCTTCGAAGTACATCCTTGCTGTTTAGTACTTTAAAGATGTTCTTCACTATTGTGCATTTGTTGAGACATCTCAGTTGGCATTCTGTCAGTTCCTGTAGCCTTGTTTCTCACAAATGCCTTTAGTAGAGCTCTATTGTCTTCTTTCAGTCACATTGACTCTTAATCATTTGCTACTACCTCAAATGACAGCACAATGACAAACTTGTTCTGGTCAGTGTATTCCACCTTTTGATGCTTGCTGCATCATTCAATGTTTTGCTGATAGAATCCTTCAGTCACACAATTCATGGCTTGAATTTTTCCTTTAGTTCTTTATGCTTGAAAAAAAAATAGTGCTGAGCATGTTTTTCCCTTTTGGTTTTCTAACGCCAGATCGTTACACGTTTTCATTTAATACTTCATTTTGTCTTTTCAAACCATCCTTTGAAATTCTGTTCAGCACTCTTACTTCATCATATCTGCTTTTTACTTTAGCTTTTCTAAGTTGAAGAGCAAATTTCAGAGCCTCTTTTGACATTCCTTTTTTGTCTTTTTCTTTTCTATTTTTTAATGACCTTTTCTTGGACCAAGAGGCAGTAGTCAGAACAGAGCAGGGTAACACTGCATGGTT
>NW_006400009.1:3482535-3484444 GCF_000299155.1 Elephantulus edwardii
GGCTGTTGTGCATAGGGTCGCTATGAGTCGGAAACGACTTGATGGCACATAACAACAACAACAACAATGTATTTGATGTCATAAGTTATCATAGTCGTTAACCATTAGTATTTAATGGATCAAATATACTGTTGAGATGGCATCTAAATTCACATGGGATGTGCCTAAGATTGTATTTTGGTTTCCATGGTCTTGTCAGAACTTTATTCAGCTTCAGTTTGAACTTTCATATGACCAATTGGTGACTTAATCCACAGATAGCTCCTGGCTTTATTCTGACTGATGATACTAAGCATCTTCATTCTCTTTTTCTATAGATGTAGTGAGTTTGTTTCCTATGTACTCTATCTGGCAGGTCCACATGTATAGTTACCACTTATGCTTTTAAAAAAGATATTTGCAATAAATAAATCATTGGCCAACCAAAATTTCATCATGTAATCTCCAAAGTAGTTTATATCACAAAGACTGTTTTCTAATCACTGATTTTTTTGTGTGTGTGAGTTCAACTTCTGTATTCCAATCATCAGCAATTATCAATGCATTTGATTGTCTATCTGACCAATTTCAGACTGAATAAATTGGCAGAAATTCTAGATTTCTTCATCTTTAGTTGTGGACGCATAAATTTCAATAGTAGTCATATTAACAGGTTTTACTTGCAGGTGTATAGACATTATTCTACCAGTGGTAGCATTGTACTTCAGGATAGATCTTGAAGTTCTTTTTGACAATGAGTGCAATGTTTGTATTCTTCTTTAATGTATCATTCCAGCATAGTAAACTATGATTGTCTGGTTCAAAACGGCCAATTCTTGTCCATTTTAGGTCACTAATGTCTAAAATAGAAATCTTTTGGGTTCCATTTTGTATTTGGCACCTGCTAATTTTCCTAGACTCATTCTTCACACATTCTACATCCTGGTTGTTTTCATGGATGTTTGCACCTGTTTCTTTTTATTTTGAGTCATCTTGAAAGCTTTACGTCATCCTCATTAAAGTAAACTCTACTTTGAGAAGTCAGCTCTTACCAGTTGTATTTTGAGTGCCTTCCAGTTTGAGGGATTCATCTTCTTTCAGACAACAGTCCACTGCTATTCACGGGGTTTTCACTGTCTTATTCTTTTTGTAAGTGTTAATTTTTAACTTTTTTTTGTTAGTATTAGCTTAGAGACAGCAGATAGTTTCAAACGAGGTAAAATTCTGGACCACTCTCATCACCCAAACTATTTTTATATTTTCTAATGTCTCCTTTGAAAATTATCAAGGTATTTAGAGGAAACTCTAGCTGCTTGCACTTTATTATATTTAGAGAGCTGGACAATGACTAAGGATGACAGAAGAAGAATTGATGCCTTTGAGTTGTGGTGCTGAAAAAGAGTCTGTCAAAAAAGCAAATCAGTCTGTCTTGGAGAGGATGAAACCAAGTCTCTCCTTGGAGGCTAGGATTTTGAAGCTCTGTCATACTTTGGGCATGTGGCCAGGAGAGACTGTTCTTGGAGAAGGATATCATGATTGGAAGGGTGGAAGGACAGCGCAGGAGAGGAAGAGATAAGATGGATTGATACAGTATCTAGGGCAATCAAGGTTGGTGTGTCAGAATTAGTGAAACTGGCTCAGGACAGGGAAGGGTTCAGAGCTGCTATGCATCGCTATAGGGTCACTATATATACATCTCAGGCAACTCAATGGCACATAACAACAAAACCATACTATATTGGTTGGTGTTGTTTTTATTTTATTTTAAGCCTCTTGCTTAGAGTCAACAAGACCTCGGGGAGGGCCTTTGTATTTAAAATTTGTTATTATATGTTGGAGGAACATTCTTCTAAGTGGCACAGCCATACTAAGGTAAACTGGGGTTGCTCTGGTGCTGAGCCATGTGCTATTGTGGTGTCAAATGCAATAA
>NW_006400009.1:3486149-3494539 GCF_000299155.1 Elephantulus edwardii
CGGTGCGGTTGGCGCAGGATAGGGCAGGGTTTAGAGCTGTTGTGCATAGGGTCGCTATGAGTCGGAAACGACTCGATGGCACATAACAACAACAAATGGCGATAGTTATAGAAAGGCTTCAGGCCTTTTTTCCATAGGGTCGCTATGAGTTGTGCTCAATTCGACAGCAATCAAAACAGTTTATATTTCTTTCAAGAAGTTCCTAAAGTTTCATACCTATTCTCTCACTTAATCCTTCTTTCCCCATGCTGTTGTTTACCCACAGAACCAACCCAAAGCTACCCTCCAGTGAGTTTTCAGAGGCAGTTAGTCGCACGGGAGGAGACTGCCCATCCTTCTCCTGCAGAGCAGCTGGTAGATTCAAACTGCGTGCCTTCGGAATTGGAGTGCAAATTCTTACCACTAAGCCACCAGAGTTCCCTAAGTCTCTTTCTCCATAGAGAAAAATATTTCATTCTTATCTGCCTGCCATAGTCAGAGATTTCCTGCTGTTTAAAGGGCTTCTCCCTAGAGTTTGATACTTACATGTTAACCTCTCTGGAAAACACACATTCTCAACCAAAGTCTTAGCCAGTATTGCCAGCAAAGTAAATTCAGTAATTCAGAAAATATTCATAAAAAATATTGTACATGCCTGGCACTACTATAGGCACTAGGGAGACAAGAATGAACAAAAAAAAAAAAAAGACTAAATCTCTGCCCTCATAGAGTTTATGTACAAAGTAAAAAATAATTATTTTTTCATTAACTAGTGAATTCAGAATCATAAATGCACTCTATTTTAATGGGTTGGCAGTGTAGTTCTTTACCACTAGATCATCAGAGTTCCTTTATTAGAAATACAGAAAAAGTAAATATATGTGTGTGCTCCTTGTAGAGATGATAAAATCTATACTCTGTAGCCACTACAGAGTAGTTCCTTAAGAAATAAAACCTAAAATATTACTAAATATTAGGGAACATTTTATATCACTTAAATTTTAGTCTCAAGTAAATTAAGCTGAAAATTGTTGTCAAACATCAAGATGGTAAAAGGAGTATTCTAAGACTAGAAAAAGCCATAGAGTATTAAATGATTATTGATACTCACATTTAAAAGAGATTATATAAAGCTAGTTCTGGAGGCCTGGTGGTAAGAAACTGTACTGCAATCTTTGAGGCATGTGGTTTGAATCCACAGGAGAAAAATGATCACTCTCCTCCCACGCGATGAGCTGCCTCTGCAAACCCGCTAGAGGGTCACCTATGCGTACATTCTGACTCGATGGTACACAACAAAAATAATGATGGTGCTAGGTACCCCTAGAAGTTTAGTGGATTATTAACCAAAAGGTTGGTGGTTCGAATCTACAAACTGCTCCAAAAGAAAAGATAAAGTAGTCTGTTCTTTTGAGAGTTCTTACCATTGGTGCAGAAGTCTATAGGTGAAGAGGCAAGCTGGCTCAGTGCTTCCAGCCTGAGGGCCTAGTGGCTCAAAGGCCTGTGCCAAGAAGCAGTGCTAAAGGTTCTGCTGTGCCAATACCCCCGTCAAAGCCCCATCCTGTCATTTGGGCCTTGGTTAGAGTCTGAAAAGGGTCTCTTGTGCCATAATATTTATAAGTCTGGTTGTCTTTATGATTTGCTTTTGCAGGTACAACATCTATCTGTCAACTTTTTTTACTAGAGAAAGACTTGCATGCTGCCAATTACTTTATATCTTAGATATGAATAGGCTTGGGCATTACTATTTCTCCTGTTAGTACAGCACTCGTCTGTCAGTATGTGTTCTGGTGTATCCTGTGGGGTGCTGTAATGCTGGAATCTGTGTCATCAGTGTCTCAGGTACCAGAAGGGTCGCCCAAGGGAAGAGGTTTCAACAGAGAGCTTCTAGATTAAGACAGACTAGGAAGAAGGATTGGTCATCCCCTTCTAAAACAGCAGGCCTTCAAAAACCCTATAAACAGAGATGTGTTGGTAATTATAGTATTAAAGAGCCTAGATAGGAAGTCACTAAAAAATGACTAGAAATTGCTGCCAACAACTGAACATGGAATGTACAAAGTATGAATATAGGAAAACCGGGAGTTTTTAAAAGTAAAATGGAATACTTCAAGGAATTAAGGTAGACAAGCATGAGTCACTTTGAATCCCATAATTGTATGAACTATTATGCTAGAAAGGAAAAACTGAAGAATGGTGTTGCTTTCACAATGAACGAATGGAAATCCAAAGTATCTCTAAACTTTCATGAAAATAAATTTAAAGTAAAATTTTAAAAAGGCAATTTCAAGATCCATCCTGAAGTACAATGCTGAGTGATAGGATATTATCCATTAGCATGCAAGCAAGACTTGTTAATATGACTATTTTTCAAATATACGCACCAACAACTAAAGCTAAAGAGGAGCAGATTGAGGAATTCTACAAATTCTTGCAGTCTAGAATTGACCAAATATGCAAAGTGCTTTATTGGTGACTGGAGCACAAAAGATAGAAATAATGAGGAAGGAATGGTAGCCTGAAAGTAGGGACTTGGTGACAGAAATGAGGCCAGAGAGTGAATGATCGAATTTTGTGTGCTCGATGATTTATTCATAGCAAATACTTTTTTAAAAAAAACCACACAGATAGCAACTTTACACATGGACCTCACCTGATACAATGCACAGGTATCAGATTGACTATATTTTCAGAAAGAATTGTTGGAGAAGTGCAATATCAGCAGTCAAAATCAAATCAGGTACCAATTGTGAAACAGGCCATTAATTAATCATGTGCAGATGAGACAACTTTGCTTCCTGAAAGTGAATAGAATATGAAGTGCTTGTTGCAGAAAATTAAGGACTACTACAGCCTTAACAACTATGGCACTTAACAACAACAACAGCATAGAGAGAGATCAGTTGGCCTAGTGGAAAGAAAGTGATGCTACCAAGCCAAAGGTGGGTGACTTTAAGCAGGCCTGGTTTTAATTGGTTTTGGCCAAATACTCTTTGAGATCGTATAGCCCTGGTCTGTCCACTTGCTGTACAGAGGTAACTCATGATTGCTATGAAGCTGAACACTGTGACACTGATGTGTCAAATGCAATTATGGTTACCCATGGCAGACAGTGTTTGGTGGCGATCCACGATTAAAACAAGCTTGGAAGTAGGAGTGGCATCCACTTCCAAAACAGCTTGCCTCTGGAAACCCTATGAACCTGGCAAAAGGATAAAAGTTATACAAGCATTCAGGTCTTGCATTCATAGGGTCTCTATGAGTTGCCTACGACTCAACGGCACTTAACAACAACAACAACTACAGCCTTAGTCGACCTAGTGTCGAGAAGTTGCACTGTAATCCTGAATGTGCATGGTTCAAGGCCACCAGCGCTCTGCAAAAGGATGGGTAATCTCTTCTCGTGTGATTAACTGCCTCTAAAAATCCTCTGGAGGGTCAGCTATGGATCAGTTCCAACTCTATGGTACACAACAACAACTACACCCTTTGATATAGATTACATCTCAACATCAAGAAAACAGCCTCACAGAACCAATAGTCAACATTATGATAGATGGAGAAAGAACTGAAGCTGTCAATGATTTAATCTTATTTGGATCAACAATCAACAACCTTGATACTAGAAGTCAGGAAATCAGGAAACATATTGCATTGCTAAGTCCACAGTTAGGGACCTCTCCAAAATGATCAAGGCCAATGATGTCAGTTTGAAGACTAAGGTGTACCTGATTCAGGTCATGGTCTTCTCAATAACCTGCTATGCATCAGAGAGCTGGACAATGAATAAGTATGACATAAGAATTGAGGACTTTAAGTTATGGTGCTGGAGAAGAGTACTGAATAGCCCGTGGATTGTTAAAAGAACAAACAGATATGGTTCAGAAAAAGTGCACCAGAGTGCTCCTTGGAAGTAAAGATGACAAAAGCTTCATATTTTATACTTTGAACATGTACCTAGATAAGACTATTCCTTGGAAAGGGACATTATCCTTGGAAAGATGGAGGGTCAGTGAAGGAGAGAAGACTCCCAATGAGATGGAGTGACACAGTGTTAGGATGGCACAGGAGAGGCCAAGGTTAAGGTCGGCTATTCATCGGGGTGCTATGAGTCATACTTGACTCATTGACACCTAACAACAACATATGTCACAGATATAAGGCACAGGATAAGAAAGATCTGTTGTTCATAAGGTTGTAGGGAGTCACACTCAACAACACCTAACAGCAACAACAAAAGTTAAGCTGTTTTTTGTTTGAATGATGATATTATTAAATACTGTATGTTAAAAACTTCTTAGTGGAAAATGTTGTTTTTTTATTATTAAGCATTGCAGTCTTATGGCCTGGATTTTCTGGAATAGTATAAATTTAAAATATTCTATATATAAATCAATGGCTTTCTGGAAATTATAATGTTTTATTATTTGAACCAGTCTGTATTTTCTAATATATCTCCTCTACCGGGAAAGAGCATAACATTTTTGGTGAAATTATAAGACCTATACATTAGTTTAAATAAGTAAATCATCATAGATAAAATGTGTTTGGGTCAGGAGTATCAAACTACGAGTTTTGATCATGACTATAAACTCTTTTGAATTATTTGGTATAAACTGAGCATTAATAGTGATTTTTGCATATGGACCTCACCCGATGGGCTGTATAGGAATCAGACTGACTACATCTGTGGAAGGAATTGTTGAAGCTCAATATCAGCACTCAAAACCAGGCCAAGGGCAGATTATGAAACACTCTGTGGAAAGATGCTTGTGCGAAGTAAGATTGAGGGAGAAGAAAATGAAAAGCAGTCCACAAGAACCAAAATATGATCTTGAATCTATCTCACTTGAATTTGAAAATCATCATAAGAATACATTTGAAGCACTGAATACCAGTCACTGAAGACCAGACGAGTTGTGAGGTGACATCAAGGATATCATCCACGTGAAGAGCAGAAGTTCTTTACAAAATGGATATCAGAAATCTCACAATATTGAAGGAAGCTATGGGCAAAATACTGAATGATCCAGGAAGCATCAAAAGAAAATGGAGGGAATGCAGAGTCTCTGTACCAAAAAGATTTGACTAACCCGGAAAAATTCAGGATGGCACCTAACAACAACAACAGATAACCTAGTAACTAAGAGAAACATATTATTGCTGGTTCTAAGTATTAAGATATATTTTTCTAATAACTATTCATAGACATTGACATATGAATATTAACAACACTCTTCCATCCAATAAACACAAAGTGTTTCAATGGAATTCTTATAATAATAAATATGTTGTGTAAAAATATACAGACCAGATCTATGTGCTCTAAAATGACATTTTTGTCCTAATTCTTCTAAGTACTAAAGCTTTGTAAATGTAAACATCTTGACTTTTACAACCGAGAATGTGGTTCCATCCTTAGCCAAGAGAACACATATTCTGGATTGATCTGATATCTATATTTAACTGATGTCACATGCAAGCAAAATACTTCTGAGAATCCTAAAAAATGGCCAGGACAGTACATAGACAGAGAACTGCCAAACATTCAAGCTGGATTTAGAAGAGGCCGTGGCACCAGGAATAGCATGCTGATGTCAGATGGATGACTGAAAGTAAATAATACCAGAAGAATTCCTATTTGTACTTTATTGACTATGCAAAGGCACTTGACTACATGGATCATAACAAACTATGGCTAACTTTGAAAATAATGAGAATTCCAGAACACTTAATTGTGCTTGCGTGAGAACACGAAGCACTTTGGCCTCATGTGAGACCAAGAGGCTATTGTGCAAACAGAGCAAGGGAACACTACATGATTTAAAATTAGCAAAGACGTGCATCTGGGTGTTATCCTTTCTCTGTACCTATCCAATCCTTATGCTGAACAAATTATTTAAGAAGCTGGACTCTATGAAGAAGAATATGACATCAGTATTAGAGAAAGACTCATCGATAATCTTCATTACACAGATGATACAACTTCACTTGCTGAAAGTGAGAAGGACTTGAAGAAATTGCTTCTAAAGATCAAAGATTGCAGCCTTCAATATGGATTGTATCTCAACATGAAAAAAACCAAAAACCCTAGCTACTGTACCAAGAGGCAACTTCACAAGAGATGGAGAAAAGATTGAAACTCTCAACGACTGCATGCAATGGGCTTGAGGATGTCGGAAATTGTGAGGATGACACATGATAGGACAGGGTTCAAATCAGTTGTTCATAGGGTTGTTATTAGTCATACTTGGTTCAACACCATCTAACAAAAACAACAAAGTGTGAATATAGGGAGCTTTTGTTTTGTAATCTGCAGTGCACTGATAACCCTGGCTCCAGTGGTTCTGTGGGAGAAAGATAGTTTCATTCTGTTGTGATTTACTGCCTCAGAAACCCAATAGAAATTCATGAGTTGCAACCAATCAACAATAGTGAGAGAGAGGAGATACATACAAAAGAGCCCCAGTGGTGTGGTAATTAAGGACTTGGTCACTAATGGAAAAGTTGGTTACAACCAAGTAGTCATACTGAGAAAGAAAGATGATGTTGTAAGCTTCTGTGAAGATTTACAGCTTTAGAACTTTATGAGGCAGTTGTAACTTTGTCCTACAGGTTTGCTTTGAATCTGAATGAACCGGACAGCAATGGGTGTAGGGATTGTTTATTAGTGTGAATATATTTGACTAAACTTCTTTGGACATGTTGTAAGGAGAGACCGGTCCTTGGAGGAGGACATCATGCTTGGGAGGATGGAGGGACAGCGCAGGAGGGGAAGGCCCTCTATGAGGTGGATTGATTCAATGACTGGATTAATCAGGATGGGAGTGTCAGAGACAGTGCGATTGGCACAGGACACAGCAGAGTTTAGGGCTGTTGTACATAGGGTCGCTATGAGTCGCAAGCGAATCGATGGCACATAATAACAACAATCTTCCTTGAATCTAAGTAATATTTAGACATTTTCTTCTCAGTTGTGTGTTTTGGTTCTGTTTTTTTGTAGGTAACCAGTTTTCTCCCTGAAATTGTTCTTGGAATATGCTACAAAAATGTCAGAGTAAGTGCTGAAGAGCATGAGAAACACATTTGTCATATGCGAAGATAGAAGAAATTTCACTTGTAAAAAAAAAACCATCTGAAATAGAATAAGCAAACGTCTAGAAACCAGCATTTATTGGTGATTACTAGGTATAGACAGAAAGGGGAGATTCAATACTTTGGGGGCACTGTCATGGGTGATGGAAAATTTTGGGAAGAGATTAATTGTTATGGTTAAACAGTTGTCATATTTGATAAGCCTAAGTTAAAATTACCAAACTGTATGAAGAAAGTGTTGAAATGTCTACTGTTTTGAGATGTGTGTGTGTGTGTGTGTGTGTGTGTGTGTGTGTGTGTATGTGTGTGTGTGTGTAATTTTAAAACTTAGAGTATTTGCTTTATAAGTAATTTCTTCTGGACAATTTAAATATTTAGTTAGATAAACCATTGATTAACTGAAATGAAGGAATTATAATGTGAAAGTATTATAAACTATAATCCACTAAAATTAGTCAAAAATTGAAATGAGAACCATTGAAATTATTATGCAAACCAATGGAAAATAAATACTATAGGCAAAAATATATGGTACATTCCAATGTATACACTAAGGCAGTTCCATAAAAGTCATCTCTAATCTTTCCTTCACTAAATTGTATTTGGGGTTTGTTTCCCCTAAAGGATAAAGAAGAAAACCACTAGAGTTTCTCTGACCATCAGTTCCCCAGTTAATGAAACCACCAATATCCGATCAAGTTATTCTACTTTAGTTCAACCGTTGTGCATTGACCCCCAGAGGGTAAGTTCCATTTTGAACCTATTGGGATTCTATATAATGGAGACATAGGTCTAGAAGGGAAGGGGAAACATAACTTTCTTGATAAGTATACATGAGAAAAACCTCCAGCTACATGACCTCAGACAGACAAGGAAAAATCCACGAGTCTCAGAGATAACTCCATAACAGGCTTCTGTATTTGGACATTTGCTTCCAGACGACAAGAGACACTCGACTTTGAGGAGCTCAGTCCTGTATCAGAGTATTCCAAATAGCCAAGAAATAGATTCTTTTCCAATTAAAAACAAACAAAAACCCACAATACAACAACTAACAACAGGGGGAATGCCTTTTTCAGAACCTAAAATTTCAACCAGAGCAACAGTATGGAGGGGGAAAAAAATCTAGCGAGTAAAATTTAGAAGTTATTTAAACTTTTCACATGTTGTTGTTGTTGTTATGTGCCGTCGAGTCGTTTCCGACTCATAGCAACCCTATGCACAACAGCCCTAAACCCTGCCCTATCCTGCGCCAACCGCACCGCCTCTGACACACCCATCCCGATTACCCCAGTCACCGAATCAATCCATCTCAT
>NW_006400009.1:3497341-3549463 GCF_000299155.1 Elephantulus edwardii
TCTTAATCTGAATGTTCAGATTTAGAGGAGTATCTGACAGACAAGCAATTTGTGGAGCAGTGAAAGATAAATCCCTTATTGTGGAGTTAAGCATTAGTTACAGTGTTGACCCCACCCCTAGCCCAGAGCCTTGACTCACTTACTTTCCAGCTCTACCCTCCACCAGGATAACCCTTCACATCTGCCAAGTCCCTTCAGAAAATATCTTCCATTGTCCAACCAGTGATCTGATAGCGTGTATCTTAAACTTTCTTAGCTTCTGTGATTCCAAAAACGTCGACTGCTGACATTTTTCTTTTGACCAGTGTCTCTTAAGTTTAGTTGTGCTGTCTCCAAGGGAAGGTGACGTGTCCTGTAGAACTCCTGTGTAGATTATGTTTTCCTTTCTGGCCCGAGTACCTTTGAAAGACGCCTTTTCGTTGTTATCTGAGGTGGCTTCCTTATGCACCACTTTCAGGCTACAGTCTTTAAATACTTGTCAGTACCCATTTCTCAAATGCAACTTCCCAGGATTGTATTTCATGATATCAGCTGGAAGAACACTTGAAAAGAACAAAAAGTGACATCTTTAGAGAAGACTGGGATTTAAGTTTGAAACATGATCCTTTTCAAAAAAGTAACCTTAGGGTGTGGTTGATGGTAGCTAAACTGGGGTCCATCAGTGCATGGCCGCCATGTATTTGGGTTTCAGAGACTTGACAGTATGTATGATAATGGTATGTTCTCTTCTATTTTTAACCCAGATGCAGAGTCCCTGTAGCAGCCTATCAGGATCCATTTGTGTTGTCGCTCCTGTGTTTACAAAGGTAACTCGTCCATGATAGATTTACATTTTATAAATAATGTCTGTATATTATCAAAATGAC
This sequence comes from Elephantulus edwardii, assembly GCF_000299155.1. Taxonomy (NCBI): domain Eukaryota; kingdom Metazoa; phylum Chordata; class Mammalia; order Macroscelidea; family Macroscelididae; genus Elephantulus; species Elephantulus edwardii. Next base: position 3,498,208 of record NW_006400009.1, read on the forward strand.
AACAAGAGTAAAAGAAGAAACTAGAATACTTCATTTTATATATAAGAGAACTTGGGCCCAGGAAGGGTGAAATCATTTCCTCAATGTCACAGAGCAATTCATGGTTTATCCTGAGCTCTTTCAACTTTTGATCTGTGTCAATACTTCAGCCTGAAGTGGAAATTCTTCAGATGGTCTCTCCAAGCAGACTATGCTTTGCTTAATCCTTCAAAGTTCAGCAACATTCTCCTAACTAGTCATAAGATTCCTTTTATAAAAGTCAATGAGCAAAGCAATATCTGTTTCCTGCTCAAGTCAGTTAGAGACCAGGATTGAGAAGGCTCCCTTATTATCTGACGGAATAGATTCAATCACTTAAATGAAATCAAACTGAGTGTGAAGCCTTCTCTGGTGTCTCTTTCAACTTCTAAATTTAAGGGAATTAGAACGACTGCCTATTGCTTGGCCAAGGCATGGCAAGCAGGAGGACTCACCCTGAACTAAACAATAAATAAGATGAGAAGTACCAAAAATCGTTACTAAGTAGTAAGAAACACTCCTATCAGTTGCAAGCTTGTTTTTAGTGGACATTAAGAGATATAGACTTCTACTCTTTGCAAGTGTCTCTTGCTTTTGGCATCCTTTCTCCTTGGTTTGTATTTCTGCACATCAGGCAGCAGACGTTTGGCTGGACTTTAGGTCTCATTTGATACTAAGATGTTAACTATTTCCTCTTCAGTCTTGGAGCCAAAGACTGTAATCTACTGGAAGAGTTGGGGGATGCAGAAGGGTGTTAGGATTTAAAGGAAGAACTTCCCATAAATACTATTCACTTACTTATGCATTTTGAGATGAGTCTAAAAATTTAAAACTCAAACTCATTACCGTTAAGTTGGAATCAACTCATGATGATGCTCTGTGGGTTTTCAGAGACTGTAAATCACACAGGAGGAGACTGTCCACCTTTCTCCCAGTGAGCAGTTGGTAGATTTGAACTGCCTGTTTTGGGTTTGTAGTGCAACTCCTTACCACTAGGCCACCAGAGACCCCTGGAGATGACTATTTACTGTTAATAGATGCTTTTCATAGTATCAATATACAATTGGCCTCAGTGTTCAAGGGAGTTGGTCCTAACGGTTCTTGATAACAAAGTCACAGATGCTCAAGTATAGGGTTTGCGGAAAGCCTGCGACATCCACCCGTGTATTTTAAATCATCTCTAGATCACTTGTAATATCTCTCATTGTCGTTTACTCAGAACCAACTCATAGCTGACCCTTCAGTGAATTTTTAGGAAGCCGTAAATCACCCGGGAGGAAATTGTCACCTTTCTCCCATGGAGTTGCTGGTGGATTCAAACCATCAGAGGTGCTGTCTTGGGGTTAGCTCCCTATGGATTATGGCACTACAGCTCCCCAAAACACCAAGGCAATTGCAAACAACACTCCCCGAACTGAGTTATTTTGTCTTCTGATTATAACACCTGCTGTTGTTAAGTGTTGTCAAGTAGAATAGGATTCATAGAGAAGCTAGGAACAGCAGATCTGAACCCTGTCCTATGCTGTGCTGTCCTCATGAACTCTGACATACTTGAGCCCATTGTTGCAGTCACTACGTCAATCCATTTCATCGAGAGTCTTGCTCTTATGCTGACCCTCCACCTTTCCAAATATGATGTCCTTTGAACACCATTGAACATAATACAATGTAAACACTATGTATATCACACTTCACATTTCCCCTCAGCTTTTCAGGAATTCCTTGGCCACGTAGTTCTCCTCCCCACATAACATCATCACCAGAATATTTTCAATCCAGAGTTGGCTAAATCCACAGATACAGGACACATGTGGATATTTAGAGCTACCGGTAACTCTTCATTCCTTACAAAAAGTGAAATTAGTCCAAAAATATGAAGAAAGGCTGAATATTCTGTTAGTCCTATTTCATAAAAGGAAATTATAATGCAAAACATGGATTACAGAGTGGTTAAGAATCTTTTCCAAATTACCTACAATCATCAACTTGCCAGTGATAGATTGAAATGTCTTTCTTAGCTAAGTCACGATTCAGAACTCGTAATTGCAATACTGCTGAGACCAATAACAAACACTAAGTCTGCGGCTCTGTAATACCTCAGAGATATTGCCATAATGTGAAAAACACAAAAAGGGAGTCACACAATTATTTGGTTTCCTAGTACACATAAAATTTCCACTATAGTATAATCTATTAAGTGTGTAGTAGTATTATGAAAACATTTGAAATAGTGTGAGAATTAGCAAAACATGACACAGAGACATGAAGTGAGCACATGGGGTTAAAAAACTGACACTGATAGTCTTGGTCTAAAGCGAGGTTTACACAGCCCTCAGTTGTTTGTTTTTTTTTTTTAAATAATTTTCTAAAAAAAATAATCATTTTCTGTGAAGAGCAATAAAATAAGATATTTGCAAACTCAACAACAGACTCAAATAAAACAAAATGAAAACTTTTAAATGAATCTGTTTCTTAAGCTAAAAAAAAAAGCTCCAGGGGAAATGAATAACAACTTTCTAATGAAACAACTCTATGAAGTTCAGATAAAAATAACCTACACCTGACTTTAAAAGACCATGCAGTCCAAAAGAACAACCAGCAACCCGTTTTAATTAACTTACAGTCATTTGCCAATAATCATATAAAAGGCATGCATACTTACTGAAATGGTGTCTTAAATCATGGTATAGTGTGGGATCGATTCTTCTGTTCTGAGAATTCTGTGTTATTCTTCAGCATCTGCAAGACATCTCTACAACAAGCGGTCAGTTTGTCGCATTTGAATGCCAACTCCAGGCCACAGCCACAGTTCAAGTTCACTGGTACAGAGAGCAAGAGCAGATAGCTGACTCAGATTACTTCCGGATTCTAAGGAAAAGTATTATGCTAAGTTTTTCTATTTGCTTTTTCTTACACTTATCCTTCTGTTTAACAACTGATTTTTAATAAGCTTAGAGAACTCTATTATTAAAGAATTATTATTGGAAAGCCTAGATGATTCTTTTTTTAAAATAAATGCCAAAATAGTTACTTTGCTTTGATAAAACAATAATTTAAACATCCATAGAAAGATTAGTTTTTATGAATTAATCGTAACTGTCTTCATAATGACTTCTTAGCATAAAAACAAGAAATGAAAGGATAAACATTTTAAAGGAACATATGTAAAAATGGAAACACAATTTTCTAAAATACTTTCTTATGTAAGTTTTTCATGAATTAATTAATTTAGCAAAGAGTAGCAAGCATCATTTATCTACTTAGTGCTAGATAGACACTGAGTTAAATGAGGTATAAACTAGTCTTCATTTATTTCATACTTTTTTCATATTATATTGTGATTTCAGTGAAAGCTAACAAAGCAGATTGGTTTTCCATTCAAAAATTCACACACACGTTGATATGTGGCATTGACTGCAACCTCCAGTATAAGACTGTCACCTCTAATATAATTGTACTTTTCCCATTTCTCCACTGTGCCTCACAACAATCTCTTAAAGTATATATTATTGTTCTCATTTTATACACGAGTATAGTAATATTAAAAAAATGTTACGCATCTTGCTCAAGGTCGCAGCACTCATAAATGTAGAAGCAGGATCTAAATATATTCCTAAATAACACTATGTTATCTCATTACTTAGTAAGATAGTTCTTGTGCCAAATATACTCATTAAAATACTAATTCAAATTAATATCAATCCAATTATCAAATGTGTACATCACATTCAGGAGGAAAATATCTCCATATTAAACAAAACTATCTTATTTTCTTCTAAAATTAATATTTGTTGTATTTTTTAAAAAATAAAATAATATCAACTCATTACATTAAATTTGGAAAACACAAAGAAAATTAAAACATATTCTTTTTCTTACTACCTAAAAAAACTGGTTAACATTTGTGTGTGTTTTTAGACAGTAGTTTTGGCAATGTAGTTTTTAATTTTATTTTAATCACACCAATTAAAGGAAAAAATTCTCTTGGGAGAAAAAGGTCACATCAGGAATAGAACCATGTTAGGATGATTTCCATTCAGAAAACAAGGTCCAGAACAATAAAGTAATTTTCACAAGGTCCTATCATTGTTGTTGGGTGCCAGTGAGTCAAAATTGACTCACAGCTGATACTTTCAGCAGGTTTTCAGATGTAATAAATTGCATTGGAGGAGATTACCCATCCTCCTTCCACTGAACAGCTGGTGGATTTGAACTGTGTACCTTTGAGATTACAGCACAGCTTCTTACCATTAGGCCACCAGAATAGAGCAACATAAAATCAGTACTAACATGCAGTTTTTCTAGTATCTTACCAAGTGTTCTTTCTATTACACATCTTTTCTGAGTATCTACAGAAGTCATAATTTGTAACTCCAGATTACAGTCAAGTTTCTTTTAGTGTAAATTATTTTTCATACATAAATGGTCCCTTTCTCCAATGAAATAAATTGCCATAATTTAAATTCTCTCTCTTGTCTCTTCTTTGCTCTTTCAGAAGCTTTATCAGCAGTTCCTGGTAAGTGTACATTTTAACATTTTAATGATGAAAGAGTAAAGCAAAATTAGCATCAGAAGACTTTATCTCTAAAATTAATATTCTGTTCTGCAACTCTTCCAAGGCTACCCTAGGTCAACTCTTGAACTAAGCCAAAAGGACAACTAGGATTTATTAATATATCAATTCATCTATATATTTATTCGTTCAATGAATGTATAGTTTATGACCAGGCTTTGCTCATGGCACCGAGGAGAAACAATGAGACATAGTGTCAATGTCCCTCCACTCACTGATGACACATCAGTCTTCTAGTATTCATTGGCTTGATATTTGAAACTCATGAGCCATACACAGAAGCAGTAAGAAGCAGTATTCTGACATCACGCTTCCAGATCATTGACTGCCTAGGAAGTGGGTGTTGTGCCCATTACACAGTGGCCATCACTATCCTAATATTAGGTCAAAGTACTATGGCAATGACTACTTTCAGTTTCATTCAGAAAATGTTTTATAGGACTTTAAAGCTAAGCAGTAAAGTGATAGAAATTCAGAAGCCATAGAACAATGTGTAATTCCAGCTTTCAAAAAACTCATTCCAATGGAGAACATGGAGTCATTCTAATGATTTAAGTCATTCTAGAATGACTTAAACATTCTAATGGAGTCATGTTTAAGGAGCAGGTCATAAGCACCATGCTGAGATTGTTTTCATGAGGACAAAAATCTAGTCAACTTGGTTTTTTAGAAAGAATATCAAGAATAATCTATTCATCCCTGGTACCACTTCTCTCTTAGGGTAAAACAAATGGTTAAGTGGTCAACTACTAGGTGAAAGACTGACAGTTTGAACCCCCTAGAGGTACTTTGGAAGATAAGTCTGGCAATCTGCTTCCAGGTCCCAGCATTGGAAATCCCATCCAGCCGTTCTACTCTGCATGCATGGGGTATTACATGAGTCAGAATTGACGCTATAGCCACTACCTGTCATCTTTTCTAACACTCCTTCCCCTACGATTTTTTTTGTTTGCTTTTCAAATTTTGAACATATAAATATGTTCATGATGTGAACTTCTTTCCTTCCCAGAGGAAGTCTGCACCCTGATTATCACAGAAGCATTTCCAGAACACTCTGGGGAGTTCAGGTGCATTGCAGAAAATGAGGCGGGCACTGCCCTCTCTGCAGCAAGACTCCATGTTTTCCCAGGTAATCACTCGTCAGGATTCAGCCCTGTATCAAGAGGAAGATTCTCTACTTCTCTTTGAACTGTTAATTGTATTTTTCAGAAGGGAAAGTCGAGAAAGCAGAGAGTTCTCCAAAGTTACCTCTACGGAAATTTTCTCCAAAACTGACCTCCTTTCCTTGGAGCACTGAAAGTTACACAAAGGACAGAAAGCAAGACATTGGCCGGATACACCCTGTGCCGACTACTCCTGAACCAGGGAATCACACTGAACATGATATGCAAGTTCCAAAAGAGGATTTATGCACCATATGTGAAAATTCTTCTGAGCTGCACCCACAAAGGTAAGAGGAAACAGTTCTACTGTTTACTCAGTCAATAAATATTCTCGTTTTATAGATACAAAAGTGACCATAACAAAGTTCCAGCCTTCAGGAAGCTTACATTCGAGATAAAATCACTTTATCATTTCCCTCTTGCCCTCTAGGATACATTTCACCACTGGAACAGAATAGTAATTCATAATAATTTAATAAGATATACAGAAGAATTACCATAGTAGATTGAATACTATCTTTTGAAAGTTATGCTTATGAGGTTGACAGTTGGCAGGTGTATAGTAATTTAGGTTTTAGGATAGTTCTCACCATTAACTTATAAAACTGGCTCATTGTACAAAAGATAATGTTTATATTGAACACTTGAACTTCTTCTGAAAGTTTGGACCTTTGATATGTACCAGGTAATCATCCTCCAACAAACAATTACATTATCAGACCCAAATAAATGCCCTGGATGTTGAATTTAAAAAAAAAAAAAGAATAGTAATCCATGTGCTTAGGTCACAGTAAAGAGTTTGTGATGAAGACATTGGAGTGGGAGGAAGTTAATGTTGAAATGACACAAGATTTCTAAGAAACTATATCTTTTCCTAAATAAAATTCTGTATTCCATCTCAGTATAAATATGTAAAACATTGTATAATACTTGTTTCTTCACGATCAATCTTAAAATATACCTTAAACCCTAGGCCAAGCCTCAAGGGGCTCATTCCTGGGGGGAAGAGTAGCTCTGCATGTCAAACACAAGCTCGGAAAAGCACACAACCCCAAAAACTTGTCATTGCTTGCGCACGAGGACAAATATGCTCAGGCAGCAAGAAGTCACAGAAACCCTGGGTGGAGTCATCCAGGAAGGACATGGCTTCCTTCTTTCCCCTCTCCCTTTGGGGCTTTAAGCCATTGCCTGCCTTAAACCCTAGGCCAAGGCAGGCAGTGGCTTAAGGCCCCAAAGAGCCCTCAGGCCTGTGGCCCTCAGGCCTGGTTCAAATTGTTCTTCTGTCAAAAATTCTTCTAGGTGGTATAGGACTGGTCTGTGCATTGCTGTACAGAGGTAACTCGTGGTTGCTGTGATGCTAAACACTGTGACACTGATGTGCCAAATGTGATAATGGTTACCCATAGTGCATAGTGTTTGTTGGAGCTTCCCAATTGAAACAAGCTTGGCAGCAGGAGTGGCATCCACTTCCTAAATGGCTTGCCTCCAGAAACTCTATGAACAGTGCTCAGGCTTTTCATTCATAGGGTCGCTATGAGTCATCTACAACTCGATGGAACCTAACAACAACAACAACATAAAGGGCAAAAGTTAACATGCAAAGATAATTCATTCAGGAAATGAATTTGCCCACCAAACTATATTTAAAACAACATAATCCAAAGTTCCCTCACTCATTTCCCTAAACATAAACTTAAAAAAACACAATGATGGCAAAAGAATCTTAAAACTTAGTGGTACAAATAACTTTTTAAAAAAATGTAACCTTCAATGACTGGAACATTATATCAACAGAGAAATTCTAAAAATTCAGTATGTATTCAGAAGAAGCAATGGTATTGAGGGCTACCATTTCTGGTGTCAGATAACTCTTGTATGAGAGCAGAGAACACCAGAAAGATGTTTCTTTGTTGTTATGTGCGGTCAAGTCACCTGTGACTCATAGTAACCCAATGTACAACAGCCCTAAACTCTGCTCTATCCAGTGCCAATCTTACTGTTTCTGATACACCTACCTGCTTTACCCCAGTCACTGAATCAATCCATCTCATCAAGAGCCTTCCTTTCTTGCCCTGTCCCTCCACCCTACCAAGCATAGCATCCCTCTCCAAGGAATGGTCCCTCCTTGTAACATGTCCAAAATATGTCAGACAAAGCTTCAGAATCCTTGCCTCCAAGGTGCAGCCTGATCTCACCTTCTCCAGGACGAATCTGTTTGTTATACTAACAGTCCATGTCATATTCAATATTCCTCTACAGCACCACAGCTCAAAGGCATCAATTCTCCTTTTATCATCCCTAGTTATTGTACAGCTTTTTAATGCATAGCAAGTAATTGCAAAGACTATGGCCTGCATCAGGGGCACCGTAGTCTCCAGGCTGAAATTGTGGCTCTTTGGAGAGGTCTCTGACAGCAAACTTTCCCAGTGCAATTTGTCTTTTAATTTCTTGGCTGCTGATACCACGAGTTTTGATTGTAGAGCCAAGCAAACTAAAGCTGTTAACAAACTCAATCTCTTATCCATTTATCATAGTGCTGCCAATATTGGCACAGTGACGAGAATCTTTGTTTTCTTGATGCTGAGCTTCAATCCATATTGAGTGCTGTAGTCCTTGATCTTCTGCAGCAAATGCTTCAGGTCCTATTCAGTCTGGACAAGGAAGGTTGTGTCATCTGCGTAATGCAGATTATTGATGAGTCTTCATCCAATCTTGATGTCACATTTCTCCTCATAGAGCCCAGCCTTCCAGATAAGCTTTTCTGCATGTAGATTGAAAAGGTATGTAGATAGGATATATCCCTGGTGTACACCCATCCCAATTTTGAACCATGCAGTGTTTCCTTGCTCTATTTTGATGACTGCCTTCTAGTCCAAGCATAGATTTCTCATAGGTATGATCAAGTGTTCTGGGATTCCTATTCTTCTCAGAGTCAGTCACAGTTTGTTGTGATCCACACAGTCAAATGCCTTTGCATAATCAAGGAAACACAGATAGACATTCCTCTGGTACTTCCTGCTTTCAGCCAAGACCCATCTAACTTTAGCTATAAAACCCCTTGTACCATGGTCTCTTCTAAAACCCAGCCTGCACTTCTGGCAATTCTCGGTTGATGTGCTGTTCCAGTCATTTTGGGGTAATTTTCAACAGAATCTTCCTTGCGTATGATGTTAATGATATTGTTCGGTAATTTCCACACTCTGTTGGGTCACCTTTCTTTGGAATCGAGACAAATATAGATCTCTTCCAGTCAGTTGGCCAGGTGGTTGTCCTCCAGATTTCTTGGAATAACTTGATGAGCACATCCAGCATAGTATCTGTTTGTTGAAATATGTCAATTGGTATGCCATCATTTCCTGGGGTCTTGTTTTTTGTCAATTCTTTCAGAGCAGCTTGAACTTCTTGCTTTATCACCACAGGCTCTTCTTCATACATTGTGTTAATTGTTGACTATACAAAAACATTTGACTCTGTGCATCATGATAATTATGAATAACACCGAGAAAAATGGGGATTCCAGAACACTTAAGAGTACTTATGTACTATGCACTATACATAGTCCAGGTGTCTGTATATACAAGGCAACATCTCATAGTTAAAATCATAAAAAGTGTGCACCAGGGTTGTATTCTTTCTTTATATCTACTCAATTCCTATGCTGACTATATGAAGAAGACTGGCATTAGGATGGGAGGAGACTCATCCACAACCTGTGTGATTCAGATAACACAACCTTGCTTCCAGAAAGTGAAGATCTGAAGCACTTAATTAAGAATAGCAAAGACTTCAACCTTCAATATAGAGTACATTTCAACATTTGAAAAAAAAAAATAAAACACCAAACAACCCACTGGACCAATAGGCAACAAGACAGATGGATCAAAGATTGGGGTTGTGAATGATTTCATTTTACTTGGATTCACAAACAACACCTATGGTAGCAGCAGTCTAAAAATCAAGATGTATTGCATTGCAGAAATCTGCTATCAAAAACCTCTCCAATTTGCTAGAGAGAAAGACTAAGATGCACTTAATTTAAGCCACAATTTTTTTTAGTTGCTTCTTATTCATCTGTAAGTTATACAATGACTACAAAAGTCTACAGAATTGAGGCCTTTGCACTGAGGTGTTTACGAAGAATATTGACTATTCCATGAACTGTCAAAAAACCTAAAAATCTGTCTTGGAGGAAGGGCAAGCAGAGTGATCCATAAAGGCAAGGACAGTGAAACTTTATTTCTCATACTTTGGGCACGTTGTTGGAGGGATCAGTCCTTGGAAAAAGACATCATGCCAGGAAAGATGAGGAGAGGATCTGTAAAAGAAAGGAAGAACCTCAACCGTATAGATTGGCACAGTGACTTCAATAATGAATGAGCATGGGGATATTTGTGAGGATGGCACAGGATAGAACAATGATCTAAAGTGTTTTTCCAATGTGTTGTGTTTTAGAGTCACTAAGAGTTGTAGAGAAGTTGATGTACCTAACAACAGCACAACAACAATGGCCATAATCTTGGGGTTCCACCAGCCTTTGTCTGCCTAGTCATCTTGTTCTTTGTATTATTATTGTTATTCTGAACTTTGTTTCACATTTGTCTCCCACTCTAACCTGAACATCCTATCATGATGCCTTTCAGAACTGCCGGCAGTGGAACTGGACACTGTGTGGAATTGGACTCTGCTCTCAGAGTCATAAAGTCTGGGGTTTGTGAGTTCATTATTAGTCCTTTGGACTGAGAGTTTCCACACATCTTTGATTTTGTTCACTCTCTTTTGCTGTAGTCAAGGAGACACCAATAATTGCAATTTACATAGCTAGTCAAAACATTTTAAGATCCCAGTCACTACTCACCAAAATAGGATACCTAATATAGTTTTGTGAACTATGTTATGGCAATTGAATTTGATGTCCCTCAAGACTATGGTCCTGATCTCCCAGTCCCGTTAACTCATTCCCTCAAGATATTTTGTTACAGATCTAAAGTTTTCATAATTTTGTCCCTATATACCCTGCTACATCCATGAATTTATTTGCAGTGCGTATAAAGATATATGTAGAGATATTCTTCATCAAGCTTGTATATTTGTGGAGGAGGTGGAGGACTAGCCTCATCTGAATTTCCGTGTCTGTTTACTTTGCATATCTGTGAATTCACTTGTAAATTTGTATTACTGTTATTCAGAATGGTTTAAGTAATAGTATTTATACTCTAATAGTAGTAGTATACTCGAATTGTCTTTGATGTTTTCCCTTTTCTCAGTGTCTTCCTTTGCCTTCATGATTTTGTGCTGGCTTCCTCCTATGATGTATTGCCTTTCTCTTTACCTAAGTTAATAAGTGTCTACCTTCTACTTAAGATGGGCTCTCTTGTTTTGGTTGAGGGTTGGTGTGGAATGTTTGGAGGGTTGTTTTGTTTTGTTTAAGCCTCTTGTTTAAAGTCAGCAAGACCTTCTATGGGGGTGGTTTGTATTTAAAAATTGATTGAGCTGAGGAATTAAATTTTAATCCCTTGTTACTATATTTTGGAGGAACATTCTGTACAGCACTCTTCTGTCAATTTACTGTACTGAGGTAATCTGGGTTTTCTGTGATACTAAACCTTCTGACATTGGGGAATCAAATGCCATAATGGTTGCCCATGGTAAACTGTGTTTGGTGGAGCTCCCAGTTTAAGACAGGCTTGGAAACAGGAGTGGCATCTACTTCTTAAACAATGTGTTCTAGAAACTCTTTGGACTTAGAAAAACAATAATAGTTATAGAAAGACTTCAGGCCTTTTGTTCATAGGGTCACTATGAATCGTACTCAACTCAATGACAATCATCATCAACAACTTTCTACTTAAGGAACACTGGTGGTGTGGCATGTAATAATGTGTCAGAATGCTGACTGAAAGGTCAGTAGCTTGAACACACCAGCCACTCCCCAGAAGAAACATGAGCCGTCTCTTCTCATAAAGATAGATTTACAGCCACAAAAATCTGATGGAGGCTTACAATATGTAGGAACTAACCCATTGTCAGTAGTATCCTTTAGTTAAACAATACAGTATCCTTCTCTTCCCACTCCTGGAAACCTTCAAAGAATGTTTCTTGATATGTGAAACTTGACTTCTTTTAATAGTGATCTGATACAATATCTGTCTTTTGTAATTGTTTCATCTCACTCAGCACAAGACACTCCAGGTTATGAGGTGTTTTTTAAATTCACCCCTATTTTTTTCAGATGGGATGGAAATTTATTTGTTGTATATTACTGCTATTCTTTAATGTTGCATTGTATTCTATTTTGTATATGTACCATAGTTTAGCTGAAAGCAGGGAATACCAGGGAAATGTATATCTGTGTTTCATTGACTATGCAAAGGTGTTTGACTGTGTGGATCTAACAAACTGTGGCTGACTCTGAGAAGAATGGGAATACCAGAACACTTAATCGTGCTACTGAGAAACCTATACTTGAACCAAGAGGCAGTCACCAGAACAGAGCAAGGAAACACTGCATGGTTCAAAATTAGGAAGGGCATACACCAGGGGTGTGTCCTGTCTCCATACTTTTTCAACCTGTATGCAGAACAGATTATCCGGGAGGCTGGGCTCTATGAGGAGAAATGTGGGGTCAAGATTGGTGGAAGATCTATCAACAATCTGCGATATGCAGATGACACAACCCTGCTTGCTGAAACTGAGGAGGACCGGAAGTGCTTACTGCAGAGGGTCAATTACTGCAGCCTCCAATATGGATTGAGGCTCAATGTCAATTCTCATCACTGGACCAATTGGCAGAATCAGGATGGATGGTGAAGAGATTGAGATTGTTCACAGCTTCAGTTTGCTTGGCTCCACAGTCAACACTCTTGGCACCAGCAGCCAGGAAATTTAAAAAAAACCCGCCATGGGAAAGTCTGCTGTTAGGGACCTCTCTAAAGTACTCAAGAGCAACGGTGTCTCTCTGGAGACTAAGGTGCGCCTGATACAGGCCATGGTCTTTGCAATCACTTGTTATGCATCAGAGGGTTGGACAATGACAAGGGAGGACAGAAGGAGAATTGATGCCTTTGAGCTGTGGTGCTGGAGAATAGTATTGAATGTACCATGGACTGCCAAGAAAACAAACAGATTCATCCTGGAGAGGATTAAACCAAGCTACTCCTTGGAGGCAAGGATTCTGGGGCTTCGTCTGACATACTTTGGACATGTTGTAAGGAGAGACAGGTCCTTGGAGAGGGACATCATGCTTGGTAGGGTAGAGGGACAGCGCAAGAGGGGAAGACCCTCTATGAGGTGGATTGATTCAGTGACTGGGGTAATCGGGATGGGTGTGTCAGAGGCCATGCGACTGGCGCAGGATAGAGCAGGGTTTAGGGCTGTTGTACATAGGGTCGCTGTGAGCCGCAAATGACTTGATGGCACATAACAACAACAGATATCTAGTGTTGCCAGCACCGTTTGTTGAGGAGACATATCTCTTCCCCATTTAATGAGTTTCAATACTTTGTCCAGAATCAACTGTCTGCTGGGTGAATTTAAGGCTGTGTTCTCAATTCTGTTTTGTTCCACTGGTCTATGTATTTAGTTATATCAATACAAGGCTGTTTTGACTACTATGGCTGTATAATAGAGTTTGAGATTAGAGAGCATGAGGCCTTGTACTTTGTTCTTATTCTGTACTAGTGCTTTGCTTACCCAAGATCTCTTTCCATATAAAATTGGTGATTGGTTTTTCAAGAGCTTTAAAGAAAGATGATGAAGACTGGATTGGGGTTGCATAATATCTTTTGTATGCTTTGGGTACTGGTATTTTCCTGATGTCAACTCTTCCTATCCATAACAACGGTACATTATTCCATGTGTATAGGTCTCTTTTGGTTAATTTTTTTAATTATAAATTTTACAATAAGTTTCTATCATTTATAAATTACAGATTTATTGTTCAGTATATTAAATTGAATAGGTTCAGTTACGTGAAACTTTCTGAGGCTTTTTTTCTGGTTTTAAACAATACAGTTTCCACTTACTCTGTTTGAATGATTGATTTGTGGTCTATGCACATGTTCCACATGACCGCAATTAAGTGTTCTGGGATTCCTAGTCTTGTCAATGTTGTACATAATTCATTATTATCCATGTACAGACCAATATTATCTGAAAATAGATAATTTAGCTTCATCTTTGCCAATTTGGATGTTTTTTTATTTCCCTTAATACTTTATGGCTTAAGCTACCATTTCCAGTATAAGACTTAAAAGAGAATATTTGTCTGGCTCCCATTTGCAAGGAGAATGCTTTCAGTCTCTATTGAAAATTATGTTGACAATTGATTTTATGTATACGCTCTTGATTCTGTTGCGGAATTTCCCTTCTGTTCTGACTTTACTGAGTATTTTTTATTAAGAATGGATGCTAGATTTTGTCAAATGTCTTTTCAGTGCTAATTGATACAATTATTTGGATCTTTCTCTTTGTTTAATTTATGTGGTGTATTATGTTGTTTCTCTAATGTTGAACCATCAATATAGATAGCTGGTATGAATCGCACTTGGTAATGTATTTTTTCATGTTTCTGGCTTCTATTGTCTAGGATTTCATTGAGAATATCTGCATATATGTTTATGAGGGAGGTTCATAGTGTCATCAAGTTGACTACAAATCATAGTGACCCTATGAACAACAGATCTTAACCTTGCCTTATCTAGTGGCAGCCTCACAGTCTCATATATGCTCCAGCCCATAGCTGATGCCAGTCTATTTCCTGACATGAGTAGGTTCAATGCTGCATTTGTTAGCTGAAACATGTCACTTGGTATCACATCAATTCCTGAGCCTTATTTTTTTGCCAATGCCTTATTTGCAGCTTGAACTTCTTCCTTTATTCCCACTGGCTCTTGATCATATAATACTTCCTAAAATATTTTAGTGTCAGCCAATTATTTTTGATACAGTGATTTTTTTTATTCCATCCATCTTCTTTTGATGATTCCTAGGTTTAATAATTCAAGGTTTTTCCCATAGGATCTCTCAGTATTGCAGCTCAAGGCTTGAATTGTTCAGTTCTTTCAGCTTGAGAAAGGCCAAGCTAGTTCTCTTTTTATTCTCCAGTTCTTGCTCTCTGCACTCTCTGCATATTCCATTATAATAGTTTACTTTGTCTTCCCAAGCTGGCCTTTGAAATCTGTTCAGCTCTTTTACATCAGCGTCTCTTCCCTTTGGTTTGGCTTCTTGATGCTTTATTGCATAATCTATACTTAAACCATGATGCTGTTGTGCGAGAGCAAGAGAGCAATACACAGCATAAAATTAAGAAATGTGTATGTCAGGGTAATCTTCTCTCCATATCTATTCAATTTGTCCCTGAGCAAATCATGAAAAGAAAGATTCTGTGAAGAAGAATGTGGCATCAGGATTGGAAGAAGACTTGTCAGCATGCATTATGCAGATGATAGAATCTTGCTTGATGAAAGTAAGGAGAACTTGAAGTGATGTTGCAGAAGATCAGAGACTATCTTCAATATGGATCATATCTTTATGTCAAGAAACAAAAATCATCAGCACTGCACCAATAGACTACATCATAATAGATGAAGAAAAGGTTGAAAACTGTCAACAATTTTATTTTACTTGAATTCACAATCCACACACTTGGTACCAGCAGTCAGGAGATGTATTACATTGAGAAAGTCTACAGTCAGGGACCTCTTCAAAGAACTCAGGAACAATGATGTCAGTTTGAAGACTAAGGTGCAATTGATCTGGGCCATGGTCTTTTCAATCACTTGCCATGCATTTGAGGGCTGAGCAATGAATAAGGATAACAGGAGAAGAATTAATTTCTTTGAGCTATACTGTTGGACTGCCAAAAGAATAAATAGCTATGTCTTGGAACAAGTGCAACCAGAGAGGTCCTTAGAGAAAATGACAAGAAAGCTTCATCTCTCAACTTTGGGTATTTAGCTAGGAGAGGTTATTCCTTGGAAAGGGACATCACTCTTGGAAAGATGATAAGTTGGTGGAAGAAAAGAACCTCAACCACATGTATTGACACAGTGATGGCAGCAATGGATTCAAATATGTCAGAAATTATGAGGAAATTATGAGGAGACACTGGATAGGACAAGGTTTCTGTTGTTGATAGGGTCATTATGAGTCATATGTCACTTGACCACACATAAGAACAATACACACAACAACATTGTTAGTTCACTGTGTCAATCTCTCTTGTTGAGGATCTTTCTTTCTCTTACCCTCCAACTTCCTCAGAATGATACCTTTTCCAAAGACTGGTCCCTCCTGAAAATATTCCCACAATATCTGGGACAAAAGTTTCTAACAAGCACCCTGACTGGACTTTCTCCAACACAGATGTATTTATTCTTTTGGCAGTCCATGGAACTATTCAGTACCTTTCTGCAACACTACAAATTCAAGGACATTTATTCTTCTTCAATTATCTATATTTTCTTCTTAAGCCATTTATATTGATCTTTAATATTGGTGGTTTTTGGTTTTGGGGTTTTTTTTAGTGGTGATTGACAGATTTTGGTATCAAGGTTTTGCTTGCTTCTTACAATGAATTTGGGGATATCTTATTTCCCATGTTCCAAAATAGTTTGGATTGTATTGATTCCAGCTCTTCTCTCATTGGGTGGTAGAAGTTACCAATGAAGCTGTCTGGATCAGAACTTCTATTGTTGTTATTGATGTTAGGTGCTGTTGAGTTGAGTATGACCGATAGCAACCCTATGAACAATATACATGAACCCTGCCCTGTCCTGTGCCATCCTAACACTTCCTGACACACTAGAGCACATTGTGGCAGTCATTGGGTTAATCTACCTGGTTGAGGGTATTCCACTCTTTTGCCAACCCTCCACCTTTCCAAGCATAACGTTCCTCTCCAAGGAATAGCCTCTTTTCCTAGCAACATGCTCAAAGTATGTGAGGCAAAGATTTCTCATCTTTGGCTCCAAGGAGCACCCTGGCTACACTTTCTCCGAGACATACATGTTTGTTCTTTTGGTGGACCAGGGGATGTTCAGTACTTTTCTCCAACACCACTCAAAGGCATCAATTCTACCTCTGTAAGCCTTATTCATTGTCCAGCTCTCAGACGCATAGCAAGTGATTGAAAAGATAAAGGTCTTAATCAGACATACTTCAGTCCTCAAACTCACATATCATTGCTCCTCAATAATTTGGAGAGGTCCTTCACTGGATAAGACTTTCCCAGTGTGATATGTCTCCTGATTTTCTGACTGCTGGTACCAAAGATGTTGATTGTAGATTCAAGTAAAATGAAGTTGACAGTTTCCATCTTTTCTCCATCCATCATGATGTTGTCTATTGGTCCAGTGGTAAGAATTTTTGTTTTCTTGACGTTTAAATGCAATCCATATTGGAGACTGTATTAATGTTTGATCTTCTGCAACAAGTGCTTCAAGACCTCCTCACTTTCAGCTAGCAAGATTGTGTCATCTTCATAATGCAAGTTATTGATGAGTTTTCCTCCAATCTTGATACCACATTCTTCTTCATAGTGTCCAGCTTTTCAAGTAATTTCCTGAGTATATAGATTGAATATGTATGGAGAAAGAATAAAACCCTGACATCCTTCTTCCTTAATTTTAAACCATGTAATGTTCCCTTGTTCTGTTTGCACAAAATCCTCTTGGTCTAGATATAGGTTTTTCATGAACACAATTAAGTGTTTTGGGATTCCCATTCTTCTCAATATTAGCCATAACTTGTTATGATCAAATGCCTTTGCATAGTCAATAAAACATAAATACATATTCTTCTGGTATTCTCTACTTTCAGCCAGGATCCATCTGACATCAGCAATGATATCCCTGGTGCCACAAGCTCTTCTAAATCCTGATTGAACTTCTGGAAGTTCCCTATCTATGTACTGTTCTAGATATACATTTTTGGTTAATTGTTGGCATTTTATTTTTAATATAGCCTGTTCAACTTTCTCTCTTTTTATAAAAAAAATTTGTTGTGATTTTAGTGGAAATTTACAGAAAGGTTAGGTTTTCATTCATTCATTGTTGCACATTTTCCTCCCTCCCCTTACCTTAATTTTCGCCCTTCCCCTCTCCCCAATCCATATGCAATGTACCTCTTGTTCCAGATTGTTGTCATACATATAATGCCTAATCATATATACCTTTCAGACAATTCTTCCCTTCATCTGTTCCCATATAGTGTTCATTATCTATTCACTCTTTTCCTACTCTTCCTTCAACCCTTTCTGTCAGTCCTCAGAAGTGTTACACAGTATTTATTCTCTCAGTCTTCCAGGCTCATCCATGCTGTGTAGTGTTCTATGAGTTCATTGTTCTACACTGCTGTGTAATACTCCATTAAGTTCATGTCGTATTTTTCTATCCATTTGTTTATTGATGAGCACTTCCAAACTGATTTTTTTACAAGGAGACAAAATATTTTAAGTGAGAAAATGACAGCCTCTTTAATAAATGGTGTTGGCAAAACTGGAAAACCATCTGCAGAAAACTTAAGCAAGACTCACATCTCACACCATACACAAAAGCCAACCCAAAGTGGATCAGACACCTGTAAGTAAAACTAAAAACTATAACATTCATCACAGAAAAGCTAGAAAGGACTATAGAAGCCCTAATTCACAGAATGATCAGACTTCCAAATATAATGGAAAAACCTACAACCAGGAGAGAATAGATGAATGGGGCCTTCAAAGAATCAAATCCCTATGTACATCAAAAAACTTCTCCAACAGGGTAAAAAGGAAATCCACAGACAGGGAAAATACTTGGCAATGACATATCTGATAGAGGACTTATATATAAAATTTATAGAATACTCCATCACCTCAATAAGAAAAAGGCAAACAATCACCAATTGCAAAATGGGCACAAGATATTAATAGACACTTCACCAAAGAAGAAATTCAGATGGCAGACAAACACATGAAGAAATGTTCAAAATCCCCAGCTATTAGAGAGGTACAAATCAAAGCAACTATGAGGTATTATCTCACTGAGCAACAACAGCAACGTTCAACAGTGCAGCAAACAATAAATGCTGGCGAGGTTGTGGAGAGATTGGGACACTTAGTCACTGCTGGTTGAAATGATACACCACTGTGTAAGGCAGTCTGATGCTTTCTCAAAATGTTGGAAATAGAAATACCATTTGACCCAATTTCACTGCAGAGAATATGCCCTAAAAGAAATCAGAGCCACAACTCAAACAGATGTATGCACACCATGTTTATTTCATTATTCACAATATCAGTTTCTTCTCTCACAATGAGTCTGTTCAGATAGATATTCTCCCTCAGACCGTCTTAGTTTGAGTAGGCAGGCAGAGTTTCTAGAAATTTGTCCATTTTTAAAAATTGTAATTTTAGTGAAAGTTTACAGGAAGTTTGTGTTTCATCCATTCACTGATACACATTTTCCTCCCTGCTCCACTCTTTCTCCTTTCCTCTCCTTCTCTTCCCTTCTCTCTCTTTTCCTCCACCTCTCCCATCCTCCAACATATTTTGTAATACATATTTTGTTCCAGATTGTTAATTGTAATACATATAATGTCAAATCATCCATTTCTTTTAGATAGCACTTTCTTTCATGTATTCCAGTCCAATGTTCATTATCTCGTTCTTCCTGTTCTTCCCCCCACCCCATGTCAATCTTATTTTTATGATAGTGGTCTTGGGCAATATCGTTATTTTGTGACTGAGATATTTCACTCACTAGAATGTCTTCTAGACTCATCAATGTTGTGTACTTTTTGTTTGTTTGTTTGTTTTTTAATGTTGTATACTGTTTTACAAATTCATTGTTTTGCACTGCTTTATAATATTCCATTGTGTGAATGTATCACAGTTTTTCTATCAATTTGTTGATGGATATTTGAGCTGCTTTCATTTCTAGTTTGACTAATGCTGCAATAAATATGAGTGTGTATACACAATTCATGTTAAAGCTCTGATTTCTTTGGGGTATATTTCTAATAGTGGGATAGCTGGGACAGATGGTATTTCTATTTACAACTTTTTGAGACAGTGTCAGACCATCTTCCATAGTGGTGTACCAGTTCACATTCCGACCAGTAGCACTCACCAGCATTTGTTGTTTGCTGTCCTGTTGAACTTTGCCATTGTTCCTGAGTGAGATAAGACATCATTGTTGTTTTGATTTGCATCTCTTTATTAACTAAGGATACCCCCCTTCATTCACATTTAGTTTCACGCAATCATTCCCATACATTATGTCTCATAAAATGTATCAGCATTGATCTATACCCACTATTATCCCAGCTTTTTCAGGTACCCACTGGATCCTTTGTAATTCCTTCACCCCTTTCCCTCCACCCATCAAACTCTGTGACCCTGCAGTTCCTCCACTACCCACCGAGTCCCTATGTCCCCTCCCCTTCCCTCATAACTAGGGCTTTTGAAAAATTCGTGTATTTGTTGGCCAGAACTCAGATGCCCATTTCTTTTCCGTTTTAAAATATGTTGGTGGATAGTTCTTCAGAAAATTCTGTTATTGTCCTTTTATGTTTCAGTCACTTCTGTGGTGACACTGTCTATGGCTTCTTGTGATTTGCTTTGTTAAAATTGTTAACTGTTTATTAAATAGTTTCTTTTGTTAAATTTGTTAATATTTTGTCAATTTTATTAATCCCAAACAACTAAAATTTAGTCTTGGTGTTCCTTTCTATTGCTTTTTTATTGCACTTATTTCTGCTGTATCTTCTTGCCTTTCTTCTAGTGACAGTAGGTTTTCCCCCTAAGAGGTGGAGTGTTGGATCAAGATATTCATTTTGGCACTTCTTTTTTGATATGTGCATTTATTGCTATACATTTTACACTGCTTTTGGTATGCCGCAAAAATTTTTGTGTCCTATCTTGTTATTCTCATTTTATCTAAGGTATTTCCCTCTGCTTTTATTTATTCTATTACCCAGTAGTTGTCAAGGAGAGTGTCATTTTATATCCATGTATTTTCCTCCCTTGGTTCTCCTGTCATTGATTCCTAATTTTATAGCCTTGTGATAGAGAAGATGCTTTGCTGTCTTTGATGTTTTATATTTATTGGGGT
Organism: Elephantulus edwardii; assembly: GCF_000299155.1. Lineage (NCBI taxonomy): Eukaryota > Metazoa > Chordata > Mammalia > Macroscelidea > Macroscelididae > Elephantulus > Elephantulus edwardii. The sequence goes on from NW_006400009.1 coordinate 3,519,054, forward strand.
TCCTTTGTCACCTAACATATGATCTATTCTGAAAATGTTGATAAGGCAGAAATGAGAGGTCACACACACCTGATTTCTGACTTTAGAAGAAATTCAGAGGACTATTTTCACAGTGACATATATACACCTTACATTTTAAAAATCAGCTAAGTCTGGGTTTTAATATGAAAATAAAGGGGGAATGGATGACAGTAAAACAGCTTCACTATTTCAACATGTGACTAAAGTAAGAAGGAAATATTTTTTTTGCATGTAACAAAAAAGGTTTCATTCATTTAGAGCAGATATTTTGTGGGTTATTAGATGAATTAATCAAAAAAGTTTATTGATTATTTAAAGACAAGAATGGAGAAAGATTACTTTGGAAGCAGGTGAAGATATGATTCTCTTCCTTTTTTCCATTTAAAAAAAAATTTATACTGGCTTAAATGAAAAGTTCATAATGTTCGTATACATTGTTTTTCACAGTGGATCTTTCCCCTTTCCTTCACCCATCCCTGCCTCCACTATCAAATTGTGTGACTCAATGATTATGGTGTCTTAATCTTTAACTTGTAAAGTTCTGTGATTTTTCTCAAATAACCAAAGAATCACATTTGTGAAGAAACATCACTCAAAAAAGTAAAATAAACAGTAAAAAGAAGAATGTTATTGTTATGTGCCATCAACTCTTAGCTCTAGCCTGCCCTATCCTGAATCAGTCTCATTGTCTCTGACACACCTACCCTATTAACCCATTTACTATGTCAATCCATCTCAACCAGGGTCTTCTTCTCCTGCACTATGCCCACACTCTTCCAAACATGATATCCTTCTCCAAGGACTGGTCCCTCCTGGCCAAATATCCAAATTATGAGACTGAGCTTCAAAATCTTTGCTTCTAAGGAGCAGTTTGGTTTCACTCCCTCTTGGACAGATCTTTTTGTTCTCTTGGAAGTCCATGGTATGTATGGTCAATACTATTTTCTAGCATCATAACTGAAAGTCATTGGTTCTTCTTCTGACATCCTTAGTCATTGTCCTGCTTTCTGATGTATAGTGAGTAATTGAAAAGGCCATGGCCTGAACCAGGTGTACCTTAGTCTTCAGGCTGATGTCGCTCTTTAGCCCTTTGGAGAGGTCCCTGACAGCAGATTTTTCCCAATGCAATTCATCTTTTCCTTTCTAAACTGCTAGTGCAAAGAGATGCATTCCTGACACACACCTTTCCTGATTTTGAACCATGCAGTGGTTTCTTGCTCTGTTCTGAGGACCACTTCCTGGTCGAGAGGCTGGGCTCTATGAGGAGGAATATGGCATCAGGATTGGAGGAAGACTCATCAACAACCAATGTCATGCAGATGACACAAATTGCTGAAACTGAGGAGGATCTGAAGCATTTGGTGCAGAAGGTTAAGGACTGCAGTCTTCAGTGTGAATTGAAGCTCAACATCAAGAAGACAAAGATTCTCACCACTGGGCCAATTGGCAGCACCATGACAGATGGAGAAGAGATTAAGACTGTTAACAATTACACCTTGCTCAGCTCCACAACTGACACTCTTGGCACCAGCCGTCAGGAAATCAAAATATTAATTGCATTAGGAAAATCTGCTGTCAGGGACCTCTCCAGAGTTCTGAAAAGCAACGATGTCAGTCTAGAGACAAAGGTACACTTAATCAAGGCCATGGTTTTTGCACCATAGAGCTAGTCAATGACTAAGAATAACAGAAGACTTCATGCCTTTGAATTGTGGTGTTGGAGAAGAATATTGAATACACTATGGGCTGCCAAGAAAAACAGAAGTGTCTATCTTAGAAAGGGTGAAACCAAGTTTCTCCTTGGAGGCTAGAATTTTGAAGTTCTGTCTCACATACTTTGGGCTTGTGGCCAGGAGAGACAGATCCTTGGAGAAGGAAATCATGCTCAGAAGGGTGGAGAGACAGCACAGGAGAGGGAGACCTCAGATGAGATAGATTGATATAGTAATATGGGTTTGGTGTGTTAGCGTTAATGAGACTGGCTCAGGCAGGGCAGGTTTCAGAGTTGCTGTTCATAGGATCACTATGGGTTGCGGGTGACTCAACAGCACATAACAACAACAGTGCCAAGAGTGTTGATTGTGGAACTGAGCAAGCTGAAATTATTAAAAAGCTCAATATCTTCTCCATATATCATGGTGCTACTAATTGGCCCAGTGATGAGAATCTGTGTATTTTTTATGCTGAACTTCAATCCATAATGAAGACTGTAGTGCTTGACTATCTTTAGCAAATGCTTTAGGTCTCCTCAGTTTTGGCAAGCAAGATTGTGTAATCTGTATATCACAAATTATTGATGAGTCTTCCTCCAATCCTGATGCCACATTCTTTTTCATCATGTACAGCCTCCCAAATTATCTCTTCCCCATATAAATTGAAAAGGTATGGAGATGGGACACATCCCTGACACATTCCTTTCCTGACTTTGAACCATGCAATGTTTCCTTGCTCTTTTCTGATGACTACTTCTGGCCCAAGTCTAGGTTTTATGTGAGCACAATTAAGTGGGATTCTCATTCTTCTCAAGGTTAGTCACAATTTGTTGTTATCCACATAGTCAAATGCCTTTGCATAGACAATGAAATACAGAAAGACATTCCTCTGGTACTCCCTGCTTTCAGCCAAGATCCAGCTGACATTGACAATAATGTCTCTAATGTCACAGCCTTTTCTAAACCAGGCCTGTATGCCTGGTAGTTCTCTGTCACTGTACAGTTCCAGTAGTTTTTGGACAATCTTCAGCAGGATTTTGTTTGTGTGTGATATCAGTGATATTGTTCAATAATTTCCACACTGTGAGACCATCTTTTTTGGAATAGGAATAAATGTAAATTTCTTCCAGTCAGTTGTCCAGGTAGTTGTCCTCCAGATTTCCTGACACCACCTGTTTGAACATGTTTGTTGAAATATGCCAATTGATATTCCATCAATTCCTGGGACCTTGGTTTTTTGCCAATTACTTCAAAAAACCTTGAACTTCCTCCTTCATCACCATTGCTTCTTGATTATATGTTGTTTCATGAATTTTGTGCCAGTCAATTCTTTTTGGTACAGTAACTCTGTATACTCCTTCCATCTCATTTTAATGCTTCCTCATTCAATATTCTGCCCATAGCATCCTTCAATATTACAACCCAAGGCTTGAATGTGTTCTTCAGTTTGTTCAGCTTAGAAATGCTGAGTAAGTTTGTCCCTTTTATTTTTCCAACTCCAACTCTTTGCACATCTTATTATATTTTTCATTGTCTTCCCAAGTTGCCCTTTGAAATCTTCTATTCAGCTCCTTTACTTCCTGCTCTAGTCCCTTTTCTTTGGCTTCTCAGTGCTCCAGTGCAATATTCAGGATCTCTTCTGACATCCATTTCAGTCTTTTCTTCTTCCTCTGTCTTTGCAATGACCCTTTCCATTCTTCATGAATAATATTCTGAATATCCTCCCATAGCTTATCTTGAGTTTGTTCATTAGTGTTCAAGCCTCAAACCTGTTTCTGAGATGATTTTTAAATTCAGATGGGATATACTCAAGGTCAAATTTTGGTTATTGTGGATTTGATTTCATTTTCTTTAGCTTTAGTTTCAGCTTGTGTGTGAGTAGTTGATGGTCTGTTCCATAATCAGCACCTGGCCTAGTTTTCACAGGTGACATTGAGCTTCCCCAGAGATTCTTTACACAAACATAATCAATATGATTCCTGTGTATATCAGGTGAAGTCCATAGATACAGTTGCCAACTTTCTAATATTGATCATTACCAATTGCGAATAGAACTATAAAGACAATCTACTTAATCTTCCTAAATTAATCCTTGATCCCCTTAATGTAGTCAAAACCTAGTCTTGATCACCATGGAGCTGTCACACTATAACTTAAAAAGTCCTCAGAGGGAATAAAAGACAATGCTGAAAGGACAGAGAGAAGTGTAGCTAAAAATTTTCCATTTCTCTACATTTAGAATCTGGCCTAGGCAAAACTGGAGACTTAGCAATTTGTTTTAGACATCTATTTTAGTTGACCAATGGGGTAGATACTAACCTTTTAGGTACAAAGGAATCTCCAATCGAATCTTTCCTACTCCTTGTCCTAATTAAGCCTTACTAGCAGAAAGGAACCAAATATTAATCACATCCATCATATTTGAAATGCTTACAATAGTGTCTTGTTCATAGTTACTGTTACATATGTGACTATTCTTTTTATTTTCCTTACGTTTTTTGCATTTGGATTCTAAGCCTATAAAGAATTCTAATTTGGAGTGAAACATTTTGTTCCTATTAATGGCATATGAACTATTTGTGAGCAGATGTGTGGAAATATTTTAGGGTACTTCTGAAATAAGATTTTGTTGGCAACCACCTACTTGCGCCTAGTGTACTTTTCCTACTAAGTAATGAGTATGTGCCCAGGCAGCAATTGTCAAACTTTCTCTGAATACCCTTGCCACCAGCAATCAGGAAATCAAAAAACCAATTGCTTGATGGGTGGAGAAAGAAGTGGGTGAAGCAAATGGGAAAAAATTCAGTGTGAAAAACAATGTATATAAACTTTGTAAATAAACCAGTATATTTTTTTTAAACAACAATCCTCACTATCTTTCCTGATATTAAACTATACAGTATCTCCTTGGCCTATTTAAAGAACTTCCTCATGGTTTATGTAGAAATTTTACATGAAGACAAGTATTCCAAATTCCCTTAAATTCCCTATTATGTTATCTATAATTTGTTTTGATCTACACAGTCAAATGCCATTGCATAGTCAATAAAACACAGAATGTTGTGGTGTTGTTGATTGCCTTCAAGTCAAGCACGACTCATAGCAACTCTATGAACAAAAGGCCTGAAACATTTCTATAACTATCAACATTTATCAAAGTTCATAGAGTTTCCAGAGGTATGCTGTTTAGGAAGTGGATAACATAAAAAAAAAAGACTAATTGCACTGGGAAAAGCTGATGTCAGGGACCTCTTCAGAGTACTTAGAAGCCAGGAAGTCAATCTAGAAACTAAGGTGCACCTGATCCAGTCCATGATTTCCATATTTACTTGCTATGCATCAGAGAGCTGGACAATGACTAAGGATGACAGAAGAAGAATTAATGTAATTGAGTTGTGGTACTGGAGAGGAATCTTGAACATATCATGGAATGCCAAGAAAACAAACTGGTCTGTTTTGGAGAGGGTGAAACCAAGTTTCTCCTTGGAGGCTATCATTTTGAAGCTCCATCTCACATACTTTGGGTATGTGGCCAGGAGGGACCGATTCTTGGAGAAGGACATCATGCTCAGAAGGGTGGAGGGACAGTGCGGGAGAGGAAAGCCCCAGATGGCATGGATTGATATAGTAACTGGGGTCATAGGGGTAATGTGTCAGAGTAAGTGAGACTGGCTCAGGACAGGGCAGCCTTCAGAGCTGCTGTATATAGGGTGACGATGACTCAATGACACATAACAATAAAAGAAGACACAGCTACATAATCAGCCATGAAGAATTTGCTATGGTGCCTATGTGTTGAAATACATACTTTTTTACTTTCATGCATGCAATAATTAAATCAAGATTGGGATATGCATGAAGGAAATATAGTCGAATAGTGCATAACTCACCAGACTGCTCACCTGAAAGGTCAGTGGCTTGAATCCACAAACCACTGATGAGAGGAAGATGGGCAATTTCCTCCCCTGAAGACTTAGATACAGCCTAGGAAATCTGATAAAGGGTTACTATGAGTCAGAATCAACTCAACAGCATGGGTTCAGTTGTTCTGGATTTAGGTCACCCATGAGGGAAGAGACAAGATAGATACACTTTACACTTTAAATAGAACCATCCAAACGTAAAGACTAGTCTTATTTTCATGCCATCCACTCCACAGGACTATCTGCCTATTGTTTGAAGGCTTCTTACTTTAACTTTGTTTACTGTACAAAAGTGGAAGCCTAAATATCCAGATGATCTCCATGATAAAAAAAAAATAAGAAAACTGTATAACGGTCAAGAGTAAAGATGAAAGAACCTCGATAGACAGAGCTCTAATTGTATTGCCTATTTTTTTTCCTATTTCTTAAGTGTTTCAAAACTTTAGAATGAAAGTACTGATCAAGAGGTCTATGTAACAGATTCAGAAAAACTTGCTAAAATAAAATAAATCTGAAGTTTCCACCTCTCTGCCTTTCCAATGGCATATTGATATGACCTTGCTCTCCTACCTGTGCCCTGATACCATATCCTTTCTTTAAGCACATTACTTGAACTCCACTCTGACCCTCTGTCATTTAGGGGGTCGGCATTACCTTCAAATGAAGGATTAGTTTGAATCTCATTTGCCACTAGTTTTCTATTAAAGAATCTTTCTAGGTAGAAGAATGTCTTAGAATGCCGACAATTTCTCTTTTAGCTCTTCTCTCTTCAACAGCGGAAGATCAGAAGCTTCCACCACAATAAATGAGTTTTCTTTATACTTTCTCCATTTCTCAATTCACTGCACTTTCCCCTATATGAGTTCACTAAAGCTCATAGTCAAAATTCATGTCTAAAATAAAGAGGCCTGCAAGAGAAGCTCATGTAATCCCACTCCTTAAATATCACTGAGACATCTGAGATATTGTTTAGATTGTGGACTCTTACTTTGACATGCCAGCATAGGTAGATGGACAGGCAAGCACATCAGATGTCACTGTTTGGCAGCTGATAAAAGTCAGTGGTGCTATAATACTAAGCACAGAGCAACTAGATTATGCTGTGAGGAAAGGGGATGCCTCCTGCTTCCCTTCAGTAGAGGGTTAACACTCAGTTGGAACGACGGGTAAGTGTCTTTTTATTCCTGCTAATTTTGAGTTGTGTTTTGGTTTGGTTCTTCCTCCGTCCCCAAATTAGAGGGGTGTATATATACAATGGTGACCTTCAGATAAATATATTGAGAGTCATAATTTTGTAATTACACAAGAATTCGAAGAGAAAGTGGTCTAATTCTACTGTAACTGGAAATTATTATAGAAAGGATAGGAGGGAAAGGTAGTGATGTGTCATTATTTTTAAATAATTTTCCTTTTAAAATGATCTGAAGTTAGTACAGCAATATTTTATACCTTCAAAATATTCTCTCCATTTTTTAAAGTCTGTGTTAAATTAGAGATAGAGTAGGGAAAGTTAAGATTTTTAAAATAGCAAATTGAGTATTACCATATAAAAGGTTTGAAATCTGTGTGAAATTATTTTAAATAAAGTAACATTGTCATATAAAAGAATCTATAATAGAATGGAACTTTATACAGTATTACAAGCATGAAGAAAAGTATAGTAGAATTACCTGTCTAAAAGCATATTTTTAAAAATTTTGTTGAAAAACAGGACTGACATGGGGGTTGGGAGAAAGCTAAGAAAAGAAGGGATAAACAATGTACATGACATTGAAACAGACAAGGGAGAGAACTGCATAAAAGGAATATATGATTAGGTATTATTGGCATGACAAGAGTCCAGAATAAGAGCTGCATAGTAAAGTGGAGTTGGGGAGGGGGCAGAACTGTATAACAACTAAAGAACTTTTTTTTCCAAAGGAAAAAAACTAACTGGAAGGAGGGGGGACAAAGAGGGAGATGCGCAACAATAAATGAATGGAAATCCAAGTTCTCTATAAACTTTCATTAAAATCTCAAAAAATTTTGTTGAGATATGAATGAAATGAAGCTTTTGAAACAATCTGTGGTTTTAATTGGACTTTTAAAAATATCAGTAACTGTTCATTATAGAGACCAATACAAAAACATACAGGATAATTATACTCTCTTAAAGTTTTGTTTCTGGAAAAAAAGTTTTATTTTTGTTTTTTGACATTTAAAATTATCCTGAATAACTTACCTTCCCAGAAAGGAAATTCATAGCAACAAAATGATTTTCCTTAAAATACAGTCTTTTCAAAATAATATCTAATTAACATCTCCTCCTAGTTCTTTGTTCCCAATAATTTAATAACCTAATCTTCATTAGTGAACATTATTGTTCATTATTGAAGTACATTATACAAATATTACAGTTCATTATTGAAGTACACGCTGGTTGGACAAGTTTATGTCCATAAATTGGAAATAAAAGACTCTATAACTTTTTAAATGGTTTTCCCTTCTGTTGGCTCTTTGTATGTTTGTTCTTCCCCACAATTATTATTATGCATTTAATTCAAAACTGCACACACAACCTTAGATTGAAGTTGCTGGATATAAAAACACCTGCATTAACAGTTGTATTTTCTTCAAGACAGGAACTTAAAAACTAGAAGACTTAATGAAAATAATGTGGTTAATATTTTAAGTTAAAAGTTTACCATTAACACAATGTTGATTTACAGTGTGTAAAGCAAGGTAAATGTATTTCCAATTAAATTGCTTGATATTTTAAATAAAGCCAGGACCAGTGTTAAAATTCTAAGTCTTGGTGTATTATGTCTGTATTTATATAGTTCTGCTTACAGTTACCATACTAACAAAAGAAATGAGAGGCCAATAGAACCCTTAAGGTTTTATTTTTGTGGCAAAGTACTCATCAAAGGAATAACTAGGATCACTGTAGGAAGGCAGAAGGGACACTGTAGTTAGTTGAGAGAAAAATAGTACTTTTTTCTGGATAGGGTAAAGGCTAGCTTCAGCATTGCTTCATTTCCTTCTGTACATCCTGTTAGCCATTCCAAAAAGTAAAAGAGGAGCTAAGATAATTTTAAAATTCACCTCAAATACATATTAAAAATTAAAATAATAAAAATAATTATGAGAACATCAAGACTAAAAACTAGAAAATACAATCTAAAAACTGCAAATTTTACAAATGGTTCTGGAATGCAGTCAGAGCTGTGTGTGTGTGCGTGTGTGTGCGTGTGTGTGTGCGCACACTATCATTTCATTTAGGATTATGGTCAATCTGGAATTAAGACATGATAAGAGTCAGGACCTGCATTTTTTTTTACATCCACCTGAAATTGACAAGAGCAAAGTTTAACACTGGTGAACTGTGGAAGAGTGAAGGATAAATATGGATTACAGTAATAGTCTTTATAGCATCAGCATATTGCTTCCCTTATTTTACTAAGACTTTATTCAACAAAGATGATCAAGCGATGAATGAATTGATGTATCCGAAGGTCTATTAAACTGTCTCAATGGATAATGGGAAGAATTTAAACTAAATTGATGCTGAAATGTTATTTACTTAACTGCTATTAATTTTAAATAACAAAATATCTGTGCTGAACTCTGGGCAAAAAATTAATCATAAAATTATCAAATGAAGCAACATCACAGAATTTATGTTCATATATAATCACTTGGAGAATGCAACGTTGCATTCTCACATCTCCAAGATCATGGGCATGCTTTCTTGAGAATGCCACAGGGACACACAAGGGAAAGTCATTTGTGCACACAGATTAAAGTGGGGGCCAGTCTAGAAGTCAGGAAAGTTTTAAGGTTCAAAGTTCATAAGTACATTAAATAAATAGTATTGTTGTGTTTAAGCAAATATTGTGGCTTACAAGACTCATTTTCTCCTTTTGAAGGAACAAAATTCTTCAAGAGAAGCCCACTCTATCCAAGCCAGAAGCAAAGTCTTCCCAGGATCTCAGCAAGGAGGAGCATATCAAGGTTGCCTCTGATTCCTTGCAACCTTCCATAATTCCAAGTTTGCAGCCCCATAATCAGGACTCTACCCCTCCAGGAGCAAATCATCATATTAATAACTTGCCTTCCTCTTCCATATACCAGCTAAACATGTTTAACTATCAACGTCCAACACACTTCATCCAATCCCAAAATCCATGTGGCTCCAGACTGCAGCCTCCTGGACCGGAAACCTCCAGCTTCTCTAGCCAGACCAAACAGTCTTCCATTACCATCCAGCCCAGCCAGTGTACAGAGAAAAGATTTTCTGCCTCATCAACAGTGAGCTCTCACATCACCATGTCTTCCTCAGCTTTCCCTGCTTCTACCCAGCAGCTCACTGGCTCCAATCCCGGCCAAAGAGCTGGAGGCACCTATTACAACCAGTCCCCAGCCAGCTTCCTCAGCTCCATACTACCATCACAGACTGATTACAGCAGCAGTAAAATGCCTTCCAATGTGGACTCCAAGTAAGTGAGTTTCTAATATATACATATATATATATTTTTTTATGTATCATAAGCTTGTATCTGAGTTTGGAAGTGTGCTGCTGTTCTTTCTTCACTATCTAAAAGTGCAAAGTGACATGAAGATTTCATTCTATAATTCACCTAGAACACTTTATGCAAGGGTTGTTGTTATGTACCATTGAGCCAAAACCCACCCTTACCAGACCCTGAAGTGGGTTTTCAGAGGCAGTTAATTGCACTGGAGGAGACTGACCATCTTTCTCCTGCAGAGCAAGTGGTGGATTTGAACCTCATGCATTTGAGATTGCAGCACAGCCTCTTGCTACTAGGCCACTAGAGCTCCCTTTGTACAAGATTACTGCAGGGACTGAAAGTTAAATGGTCATCCAACTCATTGTTCCAATGTCCAGATTGAACTGAACCCAAACCACTTCTTACTATATATATAGTTACTTAACCTATTATTTTTCATATTAAAAACAAAACGTGGGAAGATTTCTAAGACACTCAAAAATGGAAAACTTTCCCCTGGTTGGTTCTAAAATATGTAAATTCCTGTGCCTCACGCTGTAAATGTAAATCCTCTGGTTCTAGGCTCAACTGAGATGAAGAACACCTGTCTGCTCTTCTTCAGATAAGGTTTCCTCTCACATAAGCAGGGACTATTAAGTTTCTTCTGCCTTTGTCTTTCCTTCCTATCCATTTCCTCCTCTGATACACTTAACCGAAAGGGGAAGAAATGGGATTCAGTAATTAAAGTGTATCAATTTGCTTCACTATAATCAGAAGGAACACTTGCAAATATGAAGACTTATGACCTTAAGGTTTCCTTTGGTAATTAAAAACCACTCTTCAAATTGGTTGAGCTGCAGGAAAGAATACCTGCAGTCTTATGCAAGCATGTACTATTTTCATAAGCCTAAAACAGTCCTAGGAGAACCTGATATGAAGGACGCAATAGTTGTGCTTTTTTTAAAACATGGACTGAATACCTTGTACTTAAGCAAACCCAGGGCTATCAGTTTCCCGATTTGTTGGCTTGGCTAGACCATCAGAGAATTAAGCCAGAGGCACCTCCCAAACTGTCCGATGAAATATGTTTTGTTGCAAGATTACTGACAGGTCCTCTTGTTAATTTGTTGGCTCTTGAAGTCAAAGTTTCTAGAAATTTCTGTTGGTAACAACTCTGGAAATTGAGGGCACCAGCATTAATAATTTGACTTGTACAGAAACCTGTTAAATACTTTTAAAAAGAAAAATAAAGAAATCTAAAAACATTTTCCAAGAATTTAAAAGGAACCATTTTAAATCACTGAGAGTCATCTGACCTACAAAAATAGCAATATTGTAGGTTTGATCTAATTTTCAAAGAAATACCTTAAAGGACTTAGAGCATGCTCTCTCTCTTCTCTTCCAAATTTCTAATATACTCATTACTGCCTGTCAGAACATTTTCCAGGTACCTTTTACCAAGATCACTTTTCATCAAGCTTTCAATTATTTCCAAATTTCCTATAATAAACATTTTTCAGCTTAAAATTACTTATTTCTTGATTATAATATTTTCTCAGTAAAGTCTTTATGTTCTATTAAAAATACCTGCCCAGAAAATAAAACTATCAAACAAGTATTTATTAAGCTTCAAACACAAAGTTAGGTCTGTGCATATAACTAAGAAAGCAAAAGTACAGAGGATAAGAAATGAAGGCTAGAAGGTTCCCAAGTTAGAGATCAAAGATTCAGCTTTAGCTGTTCCATTTTCAGGACTATAGATAACTTTTTTAATCTTCCCATAGCCATTTGATATCCATTCCATGTCTAGCTGTACAGGGTGCAAAGCTCTGGCTCTTTGAACATTTGTGCACAACTCCTCCAATGTTATGAAGGGCTTAACTTTCTCTTAAAAGAATCCCTTGATTCTGACCTGGAGAATTTTGAAAGCTTTATTTAGCTTCCTCCTCCAGTAGAAAACACTTAGGCAAGCGTTTGTTCAATTGAACAAACCACAGAATAGAAATCGAGGGGACTTCTTTTAATTCTGATTATTTCTTTCCAAAAGCTTACTCTGTGTGTGTATGTTTAGTAAGTACCTTCCCTGCCTGGTGATTCAGTTTTCTAATCTGTAAAAATATTAAGTACTTGTCTGATTAATGATAGATAAAGCAAAATACCTATAAAGACGGTGTGCAAGAATAGATTATAAGTGTTAGCTTACAAACAGGCTCAGGTATCTGACCCTAACACTTAAAGCCATCTAAATTTGCAGTAATCAGAGTGTTCACTGAACAAAGTGACTGAGGGGATATATACATCATTGACCTTCAGGCTTGGTCTTGATAATCCTTCAGAATCTCTGAGCTATATTGTTGTTGTTGTTATGTGCCGTCAAGTCGCTTGCGACTCATAGCGACCCTATGTACAACAGCCCTAAACTCTGCTCTGTCCTGTGCCAATCACACTGTCTCTGACACACCCATCCCGATTACCCCAGTCACTGAATCAATCCACCTCATAGAGGGCCTTCCCCTCCTGTGCTGTCCCTCCACCCTACCAAGCATCACGTCCCTCTCCAAGGACATAGTATATTATGATAATCTGAAAATAAAAGTATACAATTCTAAGTGTGAAGATAGCACAGGATAGGACAGGGATCTGTTGTTCATAGGGTCACTATGGGTTGCACTTGACAGCACCTAAAAACAACAATTCACTCTCACAAACACTTGTGACATTTTATAAAGACAGTAGGCTGGTGTGGGGGGAAAAAAACAACAGTATGTCATTTATTGGTTCATACTTACTGGTTCACAACTTCAAATAGCTAGAAAGACATAAGATACATTTTAAAAGCCCAAAGGTATTTTTGGCACTCTGATCCAAGAATTCAATGTTAAAAAGAAAAAAGTTTCCTACTACTTATTTAAACTCTTGGTCTGGCTATTTACTCAACCGAACAAATCAAATTCGTTTGTGTTATATGTCATCGAGTCGACTATGACTTGTAGTGACCCTATGAACCACACTGCAATCCCAAAGTCATTCAAATCTACCAACTGCTCCATGGGAGAAGGCTGGGCTATCTCCATCCCCTATGATTAATTGCCTCTGAAGACCTGCTGGAGGGTCAGCTATGAGTAGGTTCTGACCTAATGGCCCCCAACAACAACATGAACAATGGCTCTGAACCTTGCACTGTCATGGGCCAACTTCACCATCTCCAACACATCTTTTAGTTAGGATTAATATAAACAGCCCTGCAGACCTGATGCAGGAGCTGTGGTGTGCAGTGATTAAGCATTCAGTTGGCAAGTGAAAGGTCAAGAGTTCCAAACTACTCACTACTTCTTAGGAGAATGGTGTGACAGTCACCTTCCCTAAAAGGTATAACCTCAGCAGCCCTACAAAGCAGTTCTTTTCTGTAAGATTACTATGAGTCAGAATTGGTTCAAGGACAACAGATGTGGCTTTTTTCTTTGCAGACCTACAATTTCAGAAGGGAAAGTATGCATCATCAACTTTGAATACAAAGCATCTTGAATACAATGGAAAATATTTATTAATTCATACTCAAAAAATAGGAGTATCTCCTATAACCAGGCTTTATGTTGTTGTTGTTGTTGTTAAGTGCCGTCGAGTCGCAGGTGACTCATAGCGACCCTATGAAGGAGAGTCCTTGACGCTTGGGTGCCTTTCATCCTCTCTCCAAGTTCATAGGGTTTCCGGAGGCAAGCTATTATGGAAGTGGACGCCAATGTAAATGTATAAGGATGAAAGAACATTTTCCATTTGGTGATAACTAAGTCCCTACAGCCAGCAAGAATGAAAAATCTAACTCCACTCAGAGAACATACATTTCTACTTAGAACACAGGTCCTTTCAGCGATCATAAAGAATATTGGGATAGGAAGAGACCTAGGTTGCATTGTCTAGAAACTCTAGAACATCCATTATTATAATGGGAAAGCATTCATTAATGCCTTTTTATGTCAAGGTTTCTCACATTAAACAGTACGATGTAAGTTAGTACTTTCAGGACTTAAGAATAAACCAGGACAAAGCATTCTGAAAAGTGTGAGTAATCTAACAGACCTGATAGCACAGGGCTCATTATTATGATCAGAATCCAGAGGGGACCTCGGGCAAGGGCAGGGCCACTTTTGAGACAATGTAGAATTAGAATTTAGAATAAGAATGTGAGCTAAACTATTTAATTTGCCTTCTTTTTATTCCAAACCCCTTTGCAGTGTGCATTTCTTTGTTCCATTTGTTCATTCCTTTCTCTTAAAAATCAGTTCAGCAATGTTGAAGAAACTGTCATTACTTTAGGAATTATTTGTTACTTGGCTACTTATTACATTGCACAATACTTAGTTGGAATGTCTAGAATAGCCTAAATTTAATGGAGATTTAAAATTAATAAGAACACCAGAGACTAAAACAGACTTCAAGCAGAGCAATAGAAAATTTATTAAATATCTATGGTACTGTGGTAAGTATTTAACAATCAGCTCAGAAGGGAACAACAATTGTGGCATTTACTGATTTTTCTCAATATAACTGCCCCACCACTACCAATTTCAAGATACTAATATAAGATTATAGGGACCTAGGAAGAGATGGTAAAAATAATCTAGCTGAAGCTCAATTTTTTCTCAAATTTATGATATTTCTTAAGTCCATGAAAATCAGTTCTCAGACAGGAAGAATTCTCAAGCTGCCAGTAGGCAGACTATAGCTTATTTGCATTCCATAGGAGATGTTCATAGAAGGACATTCTTCTGATGTCGAATCTAAATTCTTCCTCCTGCTATTTCATTTTCCCTTGCCAAGCATAAGAAGAAGGTAGGGGAGAGAAACAGCAAACCTGGTTAATATTATAAAATCCTTCTTGATATTATTAGGGCTATTAATGTTTTTTAATAACACTAACAAAAATGATTTACAAAATGAGGTCAGTTCTACTTTAAACACAATATTTTACTTTAAAGACCTTCCTTTAAAAAAATAATAATCTTTTATTTCTCCTTTTTAAAGCTATCAACAACCCTCTGTTAGCCAACCTGTAAATGCCAAGCCATCTCAAACTGCAAATGCTAAGCCCACACCACGGACTCCTGACCATGAAATACAAGGATCAAAAGAAGCTCTGATTCAGGATTTGGAAAGAAAACTGAAATGCAAGGACAGCATTCTTCACAATGGAAATCAAGTGCGTAAGATACCTATTTCACACAAAAATTCAATTAAGCTATAAAATATATTCTCAGTAAGAAAGTTCTGTCTCACAGATCTATGGCTTACGTCAGTAACAAGAGACAGAACTGTTTAAAAAGACAGACTATTGGGGTCCTATCCCACAGGTCTTTATATAATAATACTTCTTGGATTTTAGTAGTAAAAGAATGAAGTAAATCAATCTGAATGATGTAATACGTTTTGCCTGTTTTAAACATTAACCCTCTCACAAACTATGGCTGATGGCTAAATACTAATGAGAAATATCATCAGTTCAGCTTCTTTGTGGACTCTGTTATATAATATTAATAGGAAAACAATGATAACTGTCATTCTTATCATGTAACACACTGTACCGTTACTTTGAAAAACCTTATCTTTAATCTAAAAACCATTAATATCTCTTTTGTCAAAAATACTCGAATCCTTCACGGAATTCAATTAGAAATTAATACAGTCAAATCCACTATCTACTAATAATCTATCCCTGTTAGCACATCCAGTACTAGATTTGGAGACAGAGGACATTAGGACATGTGGGGAGGGGGGATGAGTAAAGACAGGAAATTCCCTTTTTTACATAGAAGTCTCTTCTTTAAGAGTGAGGGCACTTGACTTACCTAAAAATGAAAAGAAAGCCTAAGTGAACATTAGATTGGGAACCGGAACAAAAAGAAAATGCTGTATCACTAAGAAAAAGCTTTCAAAAAAATATCTCAACTCAAAAGATGGAATTGTACTTCTATGGAGTTTTGACTTACAGTAGTAATTTTCAGGTAAAGCTATACAACACAACTCTTAGCACATGTCATGACTATCTCCTTAACAATTTATTTCTTTAAAGCGGCTAACGTATGAGGAGAAGATGGCTCGAAGATTGCTGGGACCACAGAATGCAGCTGCCGTATTCCAAACTCAAAATGACAACGAAGCACAAGATGCACCCCAGGTAAATAAAATAAACATAATCTAACATTTTCCTTTGGTTCCATTTTCTAAATGCTTCTAAATAGTATTTGAATTAAGTCAAGCCCCTTTCGTGACCCATAATGAATACAAGAGCCACAACAAGCTCAACAATGTAGATAAATTTTAAAATTACTGTTTTCTGACACTTTCTAATATCTAGAAATGAAATGTCATAAAATAAGAGAGCTAAATTATTCATAATAAATCTGTACATTTAGGGGCCAATTAGACCTAAGACTCTTTCTAACATGTCTATATTAAAAGAAAATTCATGAAGTGAGGATCTAATAAGACAGAAGATTAAACTCTAAATCAAAGACATTTTACTTTTCTCAATCACTATAATTTCAGTGTTTTAAAAAGTGGCATTAATGAACTAGCCAACTCCTTTTGTGATAGTACAAAATTGCTTCTCATTTATTTAAAAAAATAAATCTAAGAATGACTGTCAAGTAGTTAACAAGAGCAACGCTTCCAACAAAGGATCAACTTTATGCAGAGCATAATTACTATGCCATAGGCTTGCACCTAAACAAGTCAATTTTATCAAGTAAACAACCCCGAGCAATATTATTGCTCTTTATTTCTTTTTCTTTCTCTGGCTAGTTACCTATTATCCTCTCCAATAAACCTAGAAGAAACTAGGAACCAGAGAGATAAAACTGGGAAGTCAAGAATTTCAAGCTTCCAAGTATAGGAAGCTCAAAATGAAATTTTTATTTCTGCTAAATTAAGCCTACTAAAACCGAGGGTGCAAGATCTGTAAAAAAATAACTAGAAACTTAAAATGCTATTTAAATATCTCTGGCTATTGATCATTTCATACATTCATTCATTCAATCAAATAATTTTTATTTTATAATGAAATTACTTATATGCTTACTGTGTGTTTGTCTCTGGACTTGGGATAGGAGAATATAAGATAAAAATTTACTGTTACCGGTACAAACAACACAATAAACATTCTATTGATGGCTTTCCTTACAAGTGCAAAGTATATAATTAATTTCATTTTTAAATAACTTTCAAATAAAAGTAATGCTACAAAAAAAGATATATCAATAACACATCATTATGAAATCAGAAAATTCAAATCTTTATTTTTATGTATGTTTCAAACACTATACCCAAATAATAATAAAAGTCATCAGACTATGTTGTTGTTGTTGTTATGTGCCGTCGAGTCATTTGCGACTCATAGCGACCCTATGTACAACAACCCTAAGCCCTGCTCTCTCCTGTGCCAACCGCATTGCCTTCGACACACCCATCCCGATTACCCCAGTCACTGAATCAATCCACCTCATAGAGGGTCTTCCCCTCCTGCACTGTCCCTCCACCCTCCCTTGCCATAATTAAAATACCACTGCCACTGAAAAAAACAAACAAACAAAAAAAACATCAAAGACTTAATTTGGAAATTTTGAGTTTTCATTGTATTATTTTTTTACCAAAAAAATTTAGTTGGTATGTTTAGTCACTGCCAAGTGTCCAGTTGCTTAAGCAGTTGAAACATTCGCATCACCAGAGGCTCTTAAAGAACATTAAGAACATTAAGGCTAGCAAAAATAGTTAATACAGAGTTGCAAGAATTTTATTCAATATTACAAAATATACCAAGTAAATAGATAAGGCTTACATTATTTAACTCAGATATATGTGTTTCTATATGGAAAACAAACAGATTTGTCCTGGAAAGGGTTAAACCGGGTGGCTCCTTGGAGGCAAGGATTCTGAGGCTCCGTCTAACTTACTTTGGACATGTTGTGAGGAGAGACCGGTCCTTAGAGAGGGACATCATGCTTGGGAGGGTGGAGGGACAGCGCAGGAGAGGAAGGCCCTCTATGAGGCGGATTGATTCAGTGACTGGGATAATTGGGATGGGAGTGTCAGAGACAGTACGATTGGCACAGGACAGAGCAGAGTTTAGGGCTGTTGTACATAGGGTCGCTATGAGTCGCAGGCGACTCGACGGCACATAACAACAACATATGGACATATATCCGAGATGATGGGGATAACATAGGCTAGGACAAGGCTCAGATCTGTTATTTATAGGCTTGTAGTGAGCGACAGTCAACTCAATGGCCCCAAACAACAACATATAAATGTATTTTAGTTGTTTGAAAAACAAAGACTATGTTTTCTCAGTATTTGTATTGCCTGTTGTCCCAAGTGTAATGAAAGATCAAAAACAGATATTGAATTAATATTTTATCAATTAATTAATTACATAACAATGTTTATCAATTTCTGATCTGATTCTCAAATTTTTTTTCCTAGTGCTCAGATAGAAACCTTTTAAAATGTTTTAATTTACTATGCAGGAAATAACCAATGCTGGTTTCCCAAGCTTTCTCATAGTTCTATACTTATTTCTTTGGAAGTCATCAGATTTTTGTGCCATGAGATAAAAAGGGAATTTATTTTCCAGTCCAATTTGTGTTTTTAGTGCTGCTGATACCACTTTCGAACAGTAGAGCTAATACCCTGTATCCACTGCCAACACTAGTGACTTCATGGCTATTCCTGTTTTACTGAAGGACAATCTGTACTCCATGCTCTCATTTCAAATTCTCCGGGGGGTATGTCATCCTTTGTTATTAAAGAGTCATCTGAAAATGGACCATCACCAATTCATAGTTTAGCTAATTTTCAGAAATAACCAATATCCGTCTATCAGTCCCATTCTTCCTAAGACTTGCTTCCTAGAGTAGTATGATAGCTAAGCAGCCACCACCACCACCACCTCAAGGGGACTTCTGAAGCTGTTAATGACAAGGGAGGAGACTGTCCATCATTCTTCCTCGGAGCCACTGGTGGACTGCAACCACCCAAGAGCCACACTCGTTGGGTTAGCAGTGCAACTCCCTAAAGTCAATGCTCTCAGAGCTCCCCTTAGTAATATGATAGTGTAACAGTGGCAAGAATCAGCACTGCAACCCCAAAGGCACACAGGTCAAGGCCACCAACTGCTCCGTAGTAGAAGGATGGGTAATCTCCTCCTGTGCTATTAACTACCTCTGAAAATCCACAGGAGGGTCAGCTATGAGTTGGTTCCGACTCTATGGTACACAACAGCAACAACAAACAAAAATTAAATATCTAAAACTAGCCATAACTGTATAAATACAACCAAATCCATCTTTGACTGTGTGTATATAAGTAAAGAACAAAATTGAAATGTTATTTTAAAAGAACATTTTAAACGACAGCTACCCAATTCCTCTCCATTTCAAGCTACATGTTAACAACAACATGCTAACATTTTTACTCTCTTTCTTTCTCAAGCAGCACAACCTAGAGCACGCACGACTGCAAGTTCCGACATCACAAGTAAGGTAAAAATAAAATATGTATAAGGAAACAATAGCCTTTGATACTGAAAATGTTTTTTCATTTAAAAAATATATCTTTTTAAAGCAGACTTATCTTTAAAAAATGTAAATAAAACTCTAATGTCTAAGATGAGAGTACAAATTTCATTTTAAATTATCAGAACTATCTTAGGGGAAGTTTTTAAATGATTTGGTCAGATTAACTAGGACTACATTTCTATAAGCAACTTTCTCATGATAATGGAAACAATTCTATGCAATCTTTACAAATGTGATAATAGACTACATGAATACTATTCTGCTTTTAGATTGGATCATGTTTTTCTCATGACACTTTTAAAAATAAATACAGAAGTATAATTTGAACCAGATGTTTCTGCATTGCTACAGTATCTAAAAGTCCACAACCATACCTTAGCTAATTACTGCTCCTAAGGCCTTTCACTGTTATCTGATCAAGGAGTACACTCTGGGGTTCAAGTTTGATTGCTAGATAATACTTGTGTGAAAGGAAGAACATTGACAACTTTCACGTACAGCTATTTGTTAAAATATTTTTGTAGAAGTAGATCATCCTCAAGGGGAGATGTGAATGATCAGGATGCAATCCAAGAGAAATTTTACCCACCACGTTTCATCCAAGTGCCAGAGAATATGTCCATTGAAGAAGGAAGATTCTGCAGAATGGACTTTAAAGTAAGAAAAGACTTCAACAATATTGAGAGACAATCAACAATAGAATACGAGATTTTGCAAAATGTCATCTTCCTACGTAGCTTGTCACACAACTTGAGAAAGCAGTATATACGGTAGGCAAGTGCCCAGATTTTGGAGCCAAGCAGACCTGGGTTTGAATTCTGACTCTGCTATTTCCCAGCTTTGAAATGTTAAACAAGTTACTAACTTCTCTATGATTGTGTCTCATCTATTTATGAGAATAATAAATGCACTCTCTTGATAAAATTAAAAGGATTAGCTTATACATCAATATAAGATACTCACAATTAAAAACCAAAACAAATAACAAAAAGCCCCACTGCTGTCTAGTCAATCTGATTCCTGACAAACCTTCATCAGTTTCAAAGTAAATATTTTTATTAGTTTGTATACACTGATTCATAAACACTGTGTCACATTCTACAATTTTTTTTCATTTTCATTTCATACATTCATGTACATTGTATATAAATCAATTACTATTGATTTATGGCTATTACTATCCCATCTTTTCAAGTCCTCATTGAATTTTGTCTATTCCTTCACACAACCCCTGTATACCCTCTAACTTCTGCTGTCCTAATGATTTCTCCCTTCCCCTTTTCATACTCTCATCCCTCTTTCCTCTTCCCCTTTTGAACATTTATACACATTTTCTCAGTTATCCTTTTTACAGTACTAGTCTTATGCAGCATTTGTCCTTACAAGACTGAATTATTTCACTCATTATAATGCTCCTTAGACTCTCCCATGTTATATACTGTTTTATAAAATCATTGTTCCTTAGTACTGCATGGTATTTTGTTGTGCAAATGTACCAGAGTTTCTCAATCCATTCGTTTGCTGATGGGCATTTGGACTGTTTCCATTTTCTTGCTATTGTGAATAACACTGCTGTGAACATAGCTATACATATCTCCATTCGTATTTCAGTTCTAATTTCCTTGGGATATATTCCTAGCAGTTGAATAGCTGGCTTATATGGGATTTCTATGTTCAACTCAAAGCTGTAAATCTTAATGGGTGGCAACTCCCCATCTTCTCTCCTTCAAATCTTTCTGTTAACAGCCCAACACACTGTATGTCACCAGGGCTCCTTCACAATAGTGCCTATCTGAAAATCCACTGTCCTTGGATCAAATACCTGCCATTGTATTTCTGAGGCTTTAACTCTTTAATTGAGGAGATTGCTCATTTTTCTCCTGCAGAGCACCTTGTGGGTTCAAACTGCCAACCTTTCAGTTAACAACCCAACATATTATACATTATGCTGCCAGGGCTCCTTCACAATAATACGTACCACCTAATAAATATTCCATAAAAGCAAGGCTCTGATAGCAACAGAATTTCCAATTCTCCTCCATCAAAATTTCAAACCACTCTGATTGCTCTTAGCATAGAACTTTTCTTCAAACTAGGATTATTCTTTAAAAGAGCTTACAATTTTATTATTCTCGTTTGGAGAAAGTGCTTTTTTTAAAAATAAAGTTTTTCCAGATTCATTAACATTAAAAGTGTACAGACTTAATTTTTGTATATAAGGTTGGCTTATATAAAACATTTTACAAACTAACAATCAATTGCCCTTCATATGCTAGACTCATAGCTCAAGGACACTAGCTTTTTTTTTTTTTTCCAAGGACAGACGATTATTAGCTCAGTAAGTCTCACATATGTGTGTCTCTGGGACTATACTTTTAGTCAGCATTGGCCAGAAGAGTCATACAACTTCGATTATTATTTGTAGAAAACAATAATGGTTATGTTGATGTTGCATGAGAAAGAACTAGGCATGGTTTGAAATAGTCAGAAAATAATATGTTCATTTCATTTGCTTTTGTTTTATTAAAATTATTAAAGGCAAATGCCTTTTGAGCACTTTGCAATTTTTAGATTATAAATCTTCTCAGATACTGGAACTGCTGAAATTCATAAAGGCACAAATGGGTTCCAGTGATGTGCATCTGAACACTCTGTCATTCTACTTGTGTTTTTTTTTCTCTAGGTAAGTGGACTGCCGGCTCCTGATGTGTCATGGTATCTAAATGGAAGACCAGTTCAATCAGATGATTTACACAAAATGATAGTGTCTGAGAAGGGTTTTCATTCGCTCATCTTTGAAGTGGTCAGAACATCAGATGCCGGGGATTATGTGTGTGTTGCCAAAAATAGAGCAGGAGAGGCCACCTTTACTGTGCAGCTGGATGTCCTGGGTAAGCCTTCAGAGAGATTGTAAGAGCCTATAAAATCCAGTTGTAATAAAAAAAGAATATTTCCCAGAACACCTCATGGTTAGAGTATTAATTTTTATCTGTTAACATAACCAACCCAAACAAACCTAAACTCCCTCCATATTTTTTAGAAAAACTCAATGAACTAGAATGACATGTATATCTCAAGAGATTTTCTTAATAGGTGTAAAGGAAAACAGACCTAATTAGGTAGTGACTGCAAAGGGACATTTTTGATGTGATAATTTCTGTCCATAGTCTAAAATACTGTAACTTTTTTTTCACATTTTAACAGAATTGTCATAATCTATGCATACCTTTTTGGGGAAAGATGAGGCAGTATACTCTGATAAAAATTTAGCATATCTAAGCCCCTATTCTCCCTTTATTTGGATCCATAATCAATATCCATGATAATGTTGTTGTTGGTGTGTTGATTGCTGTCGAATTGAGCGTGACTCATAGTGACCTATGAACAAAAGGCCTGAAGCCTTTCTATAACTATCATCATTCATTCAAAGGTCATAGAGTTTCCAGAGGCATGTTGTTTAGAAAGTGGATGTCACTCCTGCTTCCAAATCCATGGTAATAGCAGTCAAGAAATCACAGGCTGGCCTTTTTTTCCTTGTCTCCTTTCAAAGAGGAAGGTCTGTCCCTTTGGGGATGTTGTTGTTATGTGCTGTTGGGTCACTTGTCATTACCATTTAAAAAAAATAAATCACAAGACATGTTGCACTGGGAAAAATCTGCTGTCAAGGACTTCTCCAAAATGCCAAAGAGCAGCAATATCAGCTTAAAGACAAAGGTGCACCTGATCCAAGTCATTGACATTTCAATTGTTTTCTATGCATCTATAAACTGCACAATGAAAGAGGAAGACAAAATAAGAATCAATATGCTGACAAAGAGTACCGAACATAACATGGATTGCAAAAGAACAAACAACTCTTATCTTGGAGAGAGAACAGAGTGCTCCTTACAGGCAAGGATGGCAAAACTTGGTTTAATATACTCTGAGCACATTGTCAGGACATGCCAGTCCTTAGAAAAAGACATCATACTTGGAAGGGTAAAGGACCAGAGAAAGAGGAGATGGATTGACCCAGTGGCTATAAGAATGGTTTTTAGGATGGTATGGATGGTCAGAATTGCATAGGATAGGGTAAAGTTCCAATCTGTTGTTCACAAGATCCCTACGAGTTGGAGAGCACAGTACCTAACAATAAGCCTTGGCTTCTTGTTGTCGTTGTTATGTGCTGTCGAGTCATTTGAGACTCATAGCGACCCTATGTACAACAGCCCTAAACCCTGCTCTATCCTGTGCCAATCGCAATGTCTTTGACACACCCATCCCAATTATCCCAGTCACTGAATCAATCCACCTCATAGAGGGCCTTCCCCTCCTGCACTGTCCCTCCACCCTACCAAGCATGATGTCCCTCTCCAAGGACCTGTCTCTCCTTACAACTGTCCAAAGTATGTCAGACAAAGCCCCAGAATCCTTGCATCCAAGGAGTAGCCTGGTTTAACCCTCTCCAGGCTGAATCTGTTTGTTTTCTTGGCAGTCCATGGAACATTCAATACTCTTCTCCAGCACCACAGCTCAAAGGTGTCAATTCTCCTTCTATCCTCCCTAGTCATTGACCAACTCTCTGATGCATAACAAGTGATTGCAAAAACCATGGCCTGTATCAGGCGCACCTTAGTCTCCAGAGAGACACCGTTGCTCTTGAGTACTTTAGAGAGGTCCCTAACAGCAGACTTTCCCATCGCAATACCTTGGCTTAGTTAAATTAATTTTTTCCAAATTTGGCATAGTTAGTAGGGCAAATAGTGAACATGAACCAAGTCATCTGGTAGGTACTTTTTTCACCATTCATACTGCATGTCAATATACATAAACATAATTATACATTCAATACACATTTGCATTACTGTTGTAGAACTCTAAATTGTGGAATAATGTAATAACTTTTTCTATTACTGTATCTAACTCTAAAAGATATTGTCTTGGACTAGATTTCTATTCTTATTACTTTTAAAACCTTTATATTAATGTGCAAACTTCATAATACTTTTGTTTCATAAAATACCCCCTTCCAATTAAATCTTCCAGTATTTTAAATATTTGTTTTCCTAATATACAGCAAAAGAGCATAGAAGAGCACCAATGTTTATCTATAAACCACAAAGCAAAAAAGTTTTTGAAGGAGACTCAGTGAAACTAGAATGCCAGATCTCAGCTATACCTCCGCCAAAAATTTTCTGGAAAAGAAATAATGAAATGGTGCAATTCAACACTGACCGAATAAGGTAGGATAAATCTTTCTAGACTTTAGAGTTTAGTTGGGTTAATCTAGATATTGAAACACATGGCATGTATTTATAAACTCAATTTATCTAGAGTTACAAATAATAAAAAATGGTGGCTAAGAAAACAAATGCCATAAGCAAGATTAAAAAGGGGCATTTAATTCCAGAAAACCAACAGCTGTTTGGCGTTGTGCTGTAAAGTTGACCACAACTCCTAAACCTTGTCCTATTCTGCAACATCATCATGACATAACCTCAGAATTTTCAAAGGATTCTTTTTCTTTAGATATAATAGGTCAGAGACAAAACAAACTTCCAAAAGAAAATCAATTTCTGAAATTTTTTGTTTTTCCCAATTTTTTAAGTTTATATCATGATAATTCTGGAAGAATTACTTTATTGATAAAAGATGTAAACAAGAAGGATGCTGGATGGTATACTGTGTCTGCAGTTAATGAAGCTGGAGTGACCACATGCAACACAAGATTAGATGTTACAGGTATGTCATTCCAACAATCCAGGTCTTGTAAAAGCCTTCACCACAAAGATTAATAAGAAATACGAATCTCAGTAGAGTATAAAATCTGAGGAATTATTCTCACATGATCAGTGATTATTTTTCTTTTCTTGTCTGTTAATGATTATCTAGCATAACCAAATTGCTTAGAATGGGTTGTCTGAATTAACTTTTTATTTTATCTATTTCAGCCCATCCAAACCAAACTCTTCCAGCTCCTAAGCAGTTACGTGTTCGACCAACTTTCAGCAAATATTTAGCACTCAATGGAAAAGGTTTAGATGTGAAACAAGCTTTTAACCCAGAAGGAGAATTTCAGCGTCTTGCAGCTCAGTCTGGACTCTATGAAAGCGAAGAACTGTAATAACGTTACCAATATTGAAAATCATCATTGCAGTTAATAATAATAGTCAATTAAATTTCTGAAATAAATTCATAGCTGTATTAACACAATGTCGCCTTAATTAGGTAAAATAACAAATAGAAATACATATCGAAAACATTTTTCCTTTTACTTTTGCACATTCTATATATGTCTTTGGTCTGCAAAACCTCCAGAAAACCTTGTAATTGTAGAAGACTGTCTCAAAATGTGGAATTTTAACATTTAAATCATAAACATCTGACAATCACAAATTATAAATGATTACATTTTAAACTCTCTAATGCCTGTAATGAGATAAAGTTTACTGGTATTGCTTTCTAAGTACTATTTTACATGTTTTTCTTATAGGAATACTAACATGATATAAATTATCTGAGTGTTCCATAGTTTTATGTCAAAAAAGAATAAAATTTAAAATATTTGAAAGACTATTTCCTCTTTAAAAAATTCAAGCAAAAAGCAACACCTAAAAAAACCTCATGGGTAACAAGTTCAAAAAGGATAACAATATTTTTTAAGAATATCTTCTTCCTGGCACTCAGTTACACCGCAGTTTCTCCTGGAGCAGAGCCATATTTTCCATGGATTACATTTCAAAGGCAACCATAATAACTTAGAGCATGACTGAATTGCTCCTGAAATTAACATTTTGTTTTAACCAAATAGGTTTCTAATTCTTCAAGAACTTTTAGTCTATCAAGTTTATTAAGTCTCTAGTAATTATATGTATAAATTCTTTTCTTATTCAACAGAGTTCTATGAAAGTTATCTGTATAATTCTTATAATTATTTAACATAAATTCAAATATCTAAATTTGGGAGTTTTATTTCCACAAATTTAAGTTCATTCAGTGTGCACAGAAAACCCAGCCCATTTGAAAACATAATTTGTGAATATCTAAGACTCCCAGTACAGGGAAGGCCAAACCCTTTTAGAAAACTTTTTTAAAAAAAAACAAAACAAAAAACTAAAGCTATTCTTAAGCCAGTACCATAGTTGTTTTTTTTTTTTTCTTGACCCTCTCCTCTGATGGCTGTTCACCTTTTGCAAGGTGTCTCCTGTTCCTTTTATCACTGGAAAGTTTTTGATCCTCACTACTGTGTGGCCTAGTTTTTGCTTATTATCTGTGCAGAAAACAGAAGTCATCAACAACCCAAAAAATCGCCACCTAGAAGATATCACTATCTCTCTCAAGAAACGAACAAAAGTAGCTTTCTTTTTCTTTTCAAAATAGGTTGACAATTTTCTTTGCTGGCAGCCTCTAGCCACCTTTGAATACTTTTTTAATTCCCATTTTACCAACGTGAGAATCCCACCCATCAAATCCTGGCTAGGCTTTGCATCTTAATTTATAACCAGATTTGTTCAGCCTTTTCTACAGCTGATTGACAAACCTTGTCATCTTTGCAAAATCTCTGTGCCAGACGTGGGCCTAGGCTCCCACGGGCGACTGACTGTTCAGCCTAATTTTTGACAGAATTGCTGAAAAGGTGGGAGTTTGTTTCAGTGTATTTTAATGTTTTCTTTAGTTATACTGGGGAAATAGAAATGAGAGTTGTTTCAAGGAATTGCTCTCAATTATTAATAAAGTTTCTGCAAGTAGCAGCTGACAACCTGGGTTCACTGAAGAAAGTACAACAATAGCATCCAGCAGATCCATGCCTCAACTAGCCGTATATTTTGGGTAAGTTATTTAACTTCTCAGCCTTGATCTTCTCGGGCCTAAAAGTGGGGATAAATCTGCTTACCTGCTTTTAAGACAGATTGATGTGTAGACTAACCAAAATCACCAAGTGGATTTGGATTAAAAAAGAGAGTAAATATTAAGGGCAGTTAATAATTCAATTACTAAAAAATATAAATAAATAAAAAATTCAATTACTAAGTGAGATTAGTGTTGTTATATTTTGAAAGAACATTCTACTTTGTACATTACTCCTTGTCAATTTGCTGTACTGAGGTAATCTGGGTTTGCTCTGATGCCGAACCTTGGGCCATTAGGGTATCAAATACCATAATGGTTTATCAATATGGACAGTGTTTGGTGGAACTCCCAGTGTAGGACAGGATTGGAAGGATGAGTGGCACACAATTCCTAAACCGCCTGCCTATGGAAACTCTTATGAACTTGGGAGAAACTATGATCATTATATAGATATATATGTTGTTGTTGTTGTTATGTGCCATCTAGTCGCTTGCTACCCTATGTACAAGAGCTCTATATGCTCTTCTATCCTGTGCCAACCTAGCCATTTAAACGCACTTATTCCCACTGCTCCAGTCACAGAATCGATCCATCTCATCAAAGGTCTTCCTCTCCTTCGCCTCCCCTCCACTCTGCCAAACATGTCCCTCTCCAAGGACCTCCTTGCAACATGCCCAAAATATGTCAGACGAAGCTTCAGAATCCTTGACTCCAGGGAACATTCTGGCTTCACCCTCTCCAGGACAAACCTGTTTGTTCTCCTAGCAGTCCATGGTATATTCAACACTCTCCTCCAGCACCACAGCGCAAAGGCATCAATTCTCTTTCTATCAATATGTTCATAGAATCATTATGAGTCGTGCTCGACTCGATGGCAATCAACAACAACATGCTTTTTTATGATCAGACCCAGGCTCAAAGCTTGGCTTATCGCAGAAGCGGAGCCCCTGTAGACACAAACACCACAGTGCCAGGTAAGCACCTCCTGCATTGCATCGTGGCCTTCAGCAGCTTTGCAGTAACTCCGAACGCGCATTGACTCCCTTAGCTGCAGAGCTCGCGCAGGCGCATGAACGGAGCAGGCGCCGCGATGGACTCTCGCGCAATCGCAGCAGAGTCCGGCTGGTTGACCGGTTTTGGCTGCTTGTTTCGCCATGGCCGAGGCGTCTAGATGGCACCAAGGCGGTGAGGTGTCTTTTTAGGGAGTAGGTTGGGACGTACTTGTAAAGCAGGCTTTAAAATTTTAAATCCTTGGAAGCAACTTTGTGACCCGAAATTTCTATTAGATGGGACGGCTCATAGCATTTGACAAGACAGGAAGAGGAGAGGGAAAAGTCCTACCCTCAGCCCTTTGCCGAAGCTCGAGGCTGGGCGCGGCCACCTGCCAGTCAGTGACCTTCAGTAGGCCAGCCTCTCAAGTCCTTTTCTTTCAGTGTCGTGGTCTTGACAAAACCCCAAATAGAGTTCTTCCCGCATACCCCCTTCGCCATATTAACAGGAGAAGATTGGGAATCAATGAGAGGTGTTTTGCTTGTATCGTATTTTGCCTTTTCATTTTAAGAGAGGACTGGTGAGGAAACATCCTGATTATAAAAATCTGCCAGATTATAGGCCTAAAACGACTGTTCGTTGACTGCCATGGGAAAATCCTAATTATCCCTACCTCACTTAAAATGAGAATAAAAAGTTAGCCAGAAAGCCATCGCTCTTTGGCATAGGATAGGTAACAGCTACAAGTGCCCCATTCTGTTCTGTCACTGGAAGGGTAATGCAGTATCAATTACTTAATAATTGAAAGAAAAAATTTTTGTTTTATGTCTCATAGGGACTCAGAAATGGAAACGGTCATTCAAGAGGGAAGTAATAATTAGACCCACACTTCAGGATTTGTTAGTCTACTTTATTTTCTTAGTAAACCTGTGTATATGTAAGTACATAGATGGAGATGCTAATGTTTGAACGGTGAGATTAAAATATGAAGATGAAAAAGAAAACATCTAGACTGTAAAATCATAAATTGCCAGACTACTTAAAAAACAAACAAAAAACCCAGAAAACTAGTAACAAAGTTTTAGATCCTGTTATATTAATCTGGAAGCTATTTTTAGTTTTTATGGGGCAAAATTTTAGGTCTCAAAAATAATGAGAAGCTCCAGTGGTCAACATAGAAAATAACTATTCCTTTGAGTTGGTAGTTCTAACTTGATTTCTCTTAGAAACAGTGTAGACAAGTTAGCTCAGTTGTGTCCATGAAAGTATGAAAAAGGCCAAAGAAAAGTTAGTTTTGGTGTCTACTGTTAGCTTTGTTTTTTTTCACTGTGTAGCTCAGTTAATAGTAAAACACATTTGTACTGACTAGTAAAGGGTGTGGATCAATGGGAATCTTTAAGAGCAGGAGAAAAGTTGCACCCTGTATTCCTTTACATCATCTGTGTGTCAGTAACATTGACTTAATATGAGTCAAATCAGTTGTCCTCAAGTCAACTCTGAATTCCTACTGACCCTGTATGTGTCAGAGAATAACTATTCTTCACAGGGTTTTTAATGACTAGTTTTTATAAGTAGATAATCAGAATTTTTTTCTAAAATGTCTGAGTAGACCTAGACCTCCAGCCTTTCAATTAACCAGGTACATTAACTACTTGCACCATCTACAGAATCCTTACTATGACAGGCAATATTAAAGTTGATTTTATTTTCCATGCCAAGCATATATTACGTGTAATTTCACTACTAGTTGGATTTGCATTTCTGTGTACTATAGCACAGAGAAGCCAAAGCACAAGGAAGAATTCAAGATACTAAAGAGTTGAATAGAAGATTTCAAAAGGCAGCACGGGATGACAAAGCAAAATATTACAATGA
>NW_006400009.1:3550953-3552163 GCF_000299155.1 Elephantulus edwardii
GGAGGGGAAGGCCCTCTATGAGGTGGATTGATTCAGTGACTGGGATAATCGGGATGGGTGTATCAGAGACAGTGCGATTGGCAAAGGACAGAGCAGAGTTTAGGGCTGTTGTACATAGGGTCGCTATGAGTCGCAAGCGACTCGACGGCACATAACAACAACAGCAACATATATGGCAGTTGCCTACCACTTAACTAACTAGTTGATACTGCAGGAATGAGTTTGAGTGGTATCTTGATTAAAAAGACAACTATTGTTAGGTGCCTTTGAGTTGAGTACAACACTATAAACAAGACACCTGAATCCTGTCCTATCCTCATCATCCTCTGATACATCTGAGCTCATTTCTGCAGTGTCTGTGTCAATCCACCTAATTGAGGCTCTTCCTCTCTTTCACTGACCCTGCATATTTTCAAGATACTGTCTCTTTCCAAGGAATAGCCTTTCTTAGCAACATGCCCAAATTATGAGAGACAAAGTTTCTCTATCTTTGCCTCCAAGGAGCAATCTAACAGCACTTTCCTCAAGATATATCTGTTGTGTTTTTGTTTTTTTTGGTAGTCCATGGGATATTCCATACTCTTTTCCACACCACAACTCAAAGGCACCAAATTCTTCTGTTATCCTTATTCCTTGTCCAGCTCTCAGATGTGTAGCAAGTGATTGAAAAGACCATGGCCTGAATCAAGTGTACCTTAGTCTTCAGATTGGCATCATTGTTCTTCAGTATTTTTAATAAATCTCTTACAGTAAACTTGCCCAGTGCAATACATCTCCTGATCTCCTGACTGCTGGTACCAAGGGTGGTGTTTGTTGATCTAAGCAAGATGAAATTATTGACAACTTCAGTCTTTTCTCTGTCTATTATGATGTTGCCTAAAATGACAACTGTAGCCAACCTTATAAATTAAGATCTGTTAGATTAGACATACCTCTTATTTGGAGACCTACTTGTTGTTATGGCAACTTGTTAGGAGCCACCAGTCTCTTAGAAAAATACATCATGCTTGCAACTACTGTGGTAGGCGGTATGGCGCTTTCTCAAAAAGTTGCAAATAGAGATACCATTTAACCCAGCAATTCCACTACTGGGAATATATATATCCCAAAGAGACCATAACTGACATCCAAGCAGATATATGCACACCCATGTTTATCGCAGCTCTGTTCACAATAGCAAGGAGTTGGAAACAACCCAGGTGCCCATCAA
>NW_006400009.1:3552523-3572821 GCF_000299155.1 Elephantulus edwardii
GGGAGGGCTGGGCGGGGAGAGAAGTGCAGCAATGAATGAATGGAAATCCAAATTCTCTGTAAATGCTCATTAAAATTACTTTAAAAAAAGACAAATACATCATGCTGTGAAAAGTGGAGGGTTAACAAAGGAGAAGCAGACCTTCAACAAGGAGGATTGATAAAAATGACTGCAACAGTGGGCTCGAGCATGGTAGAGATGGGGAAAATAGTGCCAGTTGTGGACAAGATTTCAGTGCGTTGTTCATAGGGTCTCTGAGTTAGAGTCCACTTGAGGGCATTTAACAACAGTCTGGTGTTTTAAAATGTCATTATAAAAATAATGCATACGTGTTACAAAATATTTGGAAGATGGAAAAATAAGTGAGAGGATCATTTATAATTTCAGTATTCACAGAAATTAAAGCAAACACTTTGTCATTAGAATTTAGTATTATGTGGTTATTAAGTATCCCAAGATGATATATGGTATTATATAATGAGATAATGCTAAACATACATGAGTTTTAAGGACTGAAGGATTTCTGGCAATAAATAAGGTATAATATTGAACCTATAACTCTCTAAGCCCTAACCCACAGTACTCTTCAGAAAAAGAGAAAGAAAGAACACTGGTTTGTTATTCCTAAAATGAGACTTAAGGAACCTTGATCTTGTAGTGTATTTTATGTTAGTCTGCTAGTCAAAAGTTTGGTGATTTTAATCCACCAACCACTCCAGAAGCCAACTGTAGAATAATTATGCATCAAAATCAACTTAAAGCCAATGGTTTGGGTGGATTTATAATGAGACTTATACCTTTCTGAATTTAAAATCCATAGCTTAACCACTTACTGAATTATATTGTCTGCTATCAATGTAGTAAAAATAGATTGTTTCAGAATAATATTTATATAATGTAATCTTATTTTTAAAATAGCACTTTATAAATGGATAAGCATAAAGAAAAATCTGGAAGAATATATTCAAAGCTAAACTCTAGGGAGAGTTTACAGGAAACTTCTCACTTTGTATATTTTTTTACCTATAAAAATATTATGTTTAAAAAATATTATGTTTATAATTAGAAAAAATAAAATTGGCTTTAAAACCTAATAAGGAGAAAATTGTGAGTACATTTATAACCTTGACAAACTGAGTTTTTAAAACCTAAATTTTTTAAATAAAAAATTCTTTTCCTTAGTGACTTTTGGGATGGTAAACCCACACATGTATTACTTAAACAAAGTTATATCATCTCTATTTTTGGATACTTCTGTGCCTGGTGATGAACGAACCAACTTTAAGTCTATTCACAGAATAACTGAGTTTTGGAAGGTAAAGTATGACTGTTGATGATGTAGCTAAAATTCAGTATCCATAAACAAATCCTTGGCAAATGATAGGCAATAAATTTTTGTTGAAGGAATGAGCAGAATTCTCTTTTTAAACTTGAGAAAATCAACTAACCAGTGTTTATTGAGAGCTTCTGCTCTCAGTGTGGTAGGAGTTTTTATAACGTGAAAAAATGGATTAAAAACATACTTTTCATTTGGAAAATAGGAGAGTTGGGGTTTTTTTGTGAGATTTAGGTCTAAATTAAATCTGCAATTGTATATAATAAAAATTACTCTTAAATATTTACTATGTTATCCATAAAGTATATGTCATTTTTACTTTTGTGTGTAATTCTGTATTTTGTATATGAGTATGCATGTATATTATATTAATGTACAGTATATAATAGAGTTGTTGTTGTGTACCATCAAGTCAGAACCGACCCATAGTTGGCCCTCTGGCAGGTTTTCAGAGGCAGTTTAATCACACAGGAGGAGATTGCTCATCTTTCTCCCATGGAGCAGCTGGTGGATTCGAACCGTGTGCCTTTGAGACTGCAGCACAGTTTCCTACCACTAGGCCCCTGGAGCTCCCTATAATGTGTATAATGGAGTGCCCATAAAAAATATAATTTTGTAGTATTTTTCCTTTTTTATTATTATTAATTTTAATGAAAACTTACAGACACTTCGGATTTCCATTCATTCATTGTTGCACTTTTCTCCCTGCCCACCCCTTCTCCCCACCCCAGTACACACTTCTCTTTTAAAAGTAAAGGAAACATTTTTTTTCGTTGTTTTCCAGTCCCTCCCCCAGGTCCACTTGACTGTGCAGCCTTTGTTCTTGACTCCTGTCATGACAATAATACCTAATCACATATCCCTTTTAAACAGTTTTCTCCCTCATCTGTTTCAATGCAGTATACTATTTATGCAAGATATTATTTATCCCATCTTTCTCAGTCTCCTCCCAACCCTGATGTCTGTCCTGTTTTACAACAGTGGCACTATGCAGTATTTGTCCTTTTGTGACTGAGATATTTCACTCAGAATAATGTCTTCCAGGGTTACCCATTTTGAATAGTATTTCATGAGTCCAAGGGTAAGCCCACTGGTGGAAATTTTGTAGTATTTTTAAGAACAATATAAAATTGCTCCTTCAGTATTGAAGCAGAGGAGATTTTTTTTGGTTTACACGCAACATAGCAAGATGGTCCAGTTATGAGGAAAGAACAGTTAGTTAAGGGAACACCAAATTAATATACCCCATGTTATAAACAGTGGGGAAATCTCATTTTTGCTTTAATCCCCAAAATCCCTGGGTTTTGTACTCTTGTAGATAGAATTTTGAGTACAGATTAAGTTGACATGAAAATACTTTTTCTTGTGACATTTATCTTTCTACATATAGTTTATGGAAGGACCCCTTTTGGAAGGTCTATACTGGGACTCCTGGTATAATAACAAAAAGCTGTATGATTTAAAGAACAGCAGCCGCATCTACTATGAGAACATTCTTCTAGGAGTCCCAAGAGTCCGTCAGCTGAAAGTTCGCAACAACACATGCAAGGTCTATTCATCTTTTCAGTCTTTAATTAGTGAATGTTATGACAAGTATTCTTCTGAAAAGGAAGACAAGTCTGATTTTGGCCTTAAAAGTGAATCTGAGTAAGTAGTATAAAAATTATAACTCTTTCTTGCAGCTTACCCTATATATTAATAAAATTGTGAAAATATGTGAATTTTCCAACAAATATCAGTAGGGGTTTGCCTACTAGGGAGATGTTTGAAACTATTACCAAAGAAAAACTTATAGGCAGAAACATGTAGAAAAGGAAGGTAAAAATTTACTTTCAAGAGTGAAAGGAGTTTATAAAGACTGCTTTGCCAAATTATTTTGCCAGAGTTTTTAAAAGGGAAATAAATGCCATTCCAGGTTTATCCACTTGACTTCAATCTGTTCTTGATGAAAAACAGCTTTCTTACACATTCATAAAGATCATGCAATATTTTCATATATCATTGTGGTAACAGCAGGAGAAAAAATATATTTGCTAGAGAGTCTAGCTTTATGGAAAACATTTAAGATTCCTTATGCTTTGAGTACTAGAATCAGTAAAAGTAACTGTTGTTTGTTTACCACAGGATGTACATTGAGTTGGATTTGTTTTTGATTTAGTTTATTTTTCCCTGATTCTGGTATAAACAGTGTTCGGTCATATTAAATGCAGAACCAAATATCTCATCATCTTTCTATAAAAGTAAAATAATTAATTAATTTTTTAAAAAGTATAATAATTGGGCCCACCACCGGTTCTGGTATATTCCATCAAGCACATCACAGATTTCTCTTGGGATCCCCAAATATTTTTGGATTGTTCTGCCACATTCTTCCTCTCTCACACTGGTTTACTTCAGTGATTTCATCTATTCCTGCAACCCTCAAAAGGATAACTATGGTATGTAGGCAACCCATTGTGATTGAGGCCAACTCAAAAATAGAATCAGGGCTGTTACATCATATTGATAATGTGGAAGCTCAAGTCACTGGCATCACTACCCTTTGATACATAAACTGCTGGTTATCAATGCTGTTAACTCATTTTGCTTTTAGAATCCTATGAAAATCATGGAAGAGAACATAATTTTTTTGAACATTTCTGTTAATGTGATATAAATTACTTAGAGTTCCTCTTCTAGTTCTTCTGGACTCAAGAGTTATGGAAGTTGAGAGTAGTTTAAATAGTCCATTGATACTATTGACTTTTATTTTCTTTAACTTTTCTTTGATTTACTTTATGTCTTTGATTTTCTTCACATTTCTTTGCTCCAGACAGGAACAAATAGTTGCACTTTAGATTGCTCCTCACAAGATTTTAAGTTCCCAGTCACTACTTACCAAAGTAGCATGTGAAACATTGCCTTTGTGAACTGTATTATGCCATTTGACCTTGGTATGCCCCTGAGACTGTGGTCCTAAGATCCCTCAGGATATTTTGTTATAGTTAAGAGGTTTCTATGACATTACTCCCTGCTGACTCTAATACCTACGAAGATAGTTTTAGCACATAGAAATAATCATAGAAATGTTATTGTGGTTCTTGAGTTGACTGTGACTCATGGTTGACCCTGTGCGCAGTAGACCTGAATCCTGCTCTATCCTGAGACAATCTCACTGTCTCTGACACACCCACCTTCATTAACCCAATTACTTTGTCAGTCTGTCTCATCCCAGGGTCTTCCTCTCCTTTGCTGTCCCTCTATCCTTCCAAGCATGATGTCCTTCATGTCTCTCATGGCAATATGCCCAAAGTATGTGAGACAAAGCTTCAAAAACCTTCCCTCCAAGGAGCAACTTGGTTTCACCCTGTCCAGGACAAACCTGCTTATTCTTTTGGCAGTCCATAGTATGTTCAGTACTACTCCGTCACCAAAACTCAAGGGCATCAATTTTTCTTCTGTCATCCTTAGTCACTGTCCAGCTCTCTGATGCATAGCAAGCAATTGTGAAGACCATGGCCTGGATCAGGCACACCTTAGTCTCTAGACTGATATTGTCACTCTATCACTCTGGAGAGGTCCCTGAAAGCACATTTTGCTAATGCAGTTAGTCTTTTGATTTCCTTACTACTGGTACCAAGAGTGTTGATTGTAGAACCAAGCAAGCTGAAATTGTTGACAATCTCAACTTCTCCATCTATCTTGGTGCTGCAGATTGGCCCAGTGGTGAGAATTTTCATTTTCTTGATGTTGAGCTTCAAACCATATTGAAGATTAAAATCCTTGACCTTCTGCAGCAAATGCTTCAGTCCCTCCTCAGTTTCATCAAGCAAGGTTGTGGCATCTATATAACCCCAATCCTAAGGCCATATTCCTCATAAAACCCAGCCACCTGAATGATCTCTTCTGCATATAGATTGAAAAGGTATAGAGAGAGAATGCATCCCTGATGCACTCCTTTCCTGATTTTGAACCATGCAGTGTTTCCTTGCTCTGTTCTGATGACTGCTTCTTGTTTCAAGCATAATTTCACAAGAGCACAATCAGATGTTCTAGGATTCCCATTCTTCTCAAGGTCAGCCACATTTCATTGTGATCCACACAGTCAAATGCCTTTGCATAATCAATGAAACACAGATAGACATTCCTCTAGTATTCTCTTCTTTCAGCCAAGCTCCATCTGACATTGGGTATCTGACAAACCTGTGCGTGAGTATGTGTGTAATCTCTTTCATATGCCCATATCTGCTACTTTTATCTGTCTGCCTGTGCATCCACTTGTAGATTAAGATTTTTTTTATTAATGATTTGGTGGTGTGTATGTAATAGTTCATTGTCTTTTTGCAGCTGTGTCTTCCTTTTCATTAGTGATAGTATACTAATCTTCTCTCTTTACATACCCTCCCTTCACCTAACTTATTATGAGTCATCTAATCAGAAAATTTTCTTTCCTCTCACCTTTTCTTCCCCTTCCATCACTGGTAAAACTATCAAACAGTGTATTGTTCTGCTTGGATGCTTTTCCTTAACTTTTTTTTTAAGTAATAGTGAACTTGTACCATATTTGTCCTTTTGTATCTTATTTTAGTCAGCATCATTTCTGCCAGGTTAATTGATATTACACAACATTTTGAGAATTCTTTGTTACTCTTTGATATCAGATATCTTCTCAATGGTCTCTAAATTTGGGGTAGATATCATACATTGGCTCTAATGAATTTGTTTTCATTTTCATAAGTTTCAATTTGAACTCTACATGTAAGCAGTTGATGATATGTTCAGCTGTGAGGCTTTTTCTGACTGATGATATTGAGCTTCTCCATCATTTATTTGTACAGTAGCTTGATTCCAGCATGTTCAGATTAATGAGCTATACATGCATATTTCTGCTCATATTCTCTTTTCTTTTTCTTTCTTCCCCCCCCCCCCCCGTGTACTGTCAAATCAGACCTGACTGGCACAGGAGGAGATTGCCCCTCCTTCTCCAATCGAGCATGTGGTGGATCCGAACCGTGCCTTCAGGACTTCAGCACAGCATCTTGCCACTAGGCTACCAGAGCTCACTCTCTGCTCATATTCTTGAAGAGTTCTTACAATGAATAAGTAATTTGTCTTGAAAAATTCTACCATGCAATCTCCTGCGTTGTTTCTATTACCAAGGTCATACTTACCAGCTATTCTTATTTATCTCCTAATTTCCTATTTCAATCACCAGTAATTTTTATCAATGTATTTTGATAGAATTTTTGATCCATTTCTGACTCCAGACATTGGCAAATAGGTTAATTTCTTCATATTCAGCATTAGTGATTTGTGTATAAATTTGAATAACAGGCCTCCTAATTATTCCACTGGGACATCAGCTTATTGGTCTAGGTATAGATTTCACATGAACACAATTAAGTGTTCTGGGACTCCAGTTCTTTTCAATGTTAGCCATAAATTGTTGTGATCCACACAGTCAAATGCCTTGTATAGTCAGTAAAACACAGACATCCTTCTTTATTCTATGCTTTCCACCTTTTCCAAACTACTTCTTGGACTATGTACAGGTTTTGAATGAACACAATTAAGTGTCTTGAATTCTCATTCTTCTCAGTGTTATCCATAATTTCTTATGTTCTATACAGTCAAATGCCTTTGAATAGTCAATAAAACACAAGTAAGCATCTTTTTAGTGTTCTCTGCTTTCAGCCAAGACCTATCTAACATCAGCAATGAAATCTCTCATTCTACAGCCTCTTCTGAATCTAGTTTGGATTTATAGCAGTTCCCTGTCAATATACTACTCCCACTGTTTTTAAAATAATCTTCAGCATAATTTTACTTAGTTATGATATTTGTAATATTTGATAATTTCCACTTACTTTAAAAAAAATAAGAGCAATGTGTTTCTCTTCCAGTCAGTTGGCCACATCTTCCAAATTTGTTAGCACAGACTAGTGAGCACATCCATGGCTGCATCTGTTTGCTGAAAAACAGTAATTGGTATTCCATAAGTTCCTGGAACTTTATTATTTGTCAATGGCTTCAGTAAAACTTGAACTTCTTTTTTTCAGTGTGACTGTTTCTTGATCATAGGCTATTTCCTGAAACAGTTTGGTGGTAAGTTATACTTTTTGACATAGTGTCTCTTGTATTCCTTCCATCTTCTTTTGATGCTCCCACCATCATTCAAGTTTTTTCCCATAGAATCCTCAAGTTTGAATTTGTTCTTCAGTTCTGCCAGCTTGAGATATATCAAGCGTGTTTTGGTTTTCTTACTCCAGGTCTTTGTACATTTCCTTACAATAGTTTGCTTTGTCTCCTTGTGTTGCCCTTTGAAACCTGAACAGCTCTCTGCATCATTTTTCCCCCTTTGGTTTGGCTTATCTATACCAAAGGGAAAGTTTCAGAGTCTTTGAACACTGTTTGTGTAATGGTATGTTATTTTCTTGATGGATAATGTGCTTCAAGTCCTTTCACAGCTTATGTGGTCTTCAATCATTAGTATTCAGTGTATCAAAACTGTTCTTGAGATGGTTTTAAAATTCAAGTGGGATAAACTCATGCTTTTATATTGGCTTTCATGGACTAGTTTTCATTTTCTTCAGTCAGTATGAACTTGCATATGAGTAATTGATGACTTGTTTCATAGTAAGCTCCTTCCTTTGTTCTGATTGTGAATATTGAGATTTTCCGCTCTCTTTTTCCACATATTTGGTGAGTCTCCTTCTTATGTATTTCATATGGTAAGGTATATATGTGTAGTCACCATTTAGGTTTTTAAAAGTATCTGTAATAAAAAAAAATCATTGATTATACAACATTGTATCATACTACCTCCAGCATCATTTATGTCACCAATGCCCTATTTTCCCACTGATGATCATTATTTGTTTCCAATTTTTGCATTCCAATCACCAGTTATTTTTTAATGTATCTTGGTTACATGTTCAATAAACTTAAGACTGCAGAAGTCAGTATAAATCAATTTCTTTTTTTTACTTTAGTGGTTGGTGTGTGTATTTGAATAATAACTCTACTAACAGTTCTTCCTTGTAAGTGTGTATATAGATGGTGCCTTATCAGGCTAGATCATAAAATGTTCTTTTTTATGATGAATATGTCACTATTCCTCTTCAGTTTGTCATTCCCATCATAGTAAATCATATGATTGGCTCATTCAAAATGGCAAACACAAGTACATCTCTGCTTACTAATGCCTGGGAGACGGATCTTTATGCATTCCATTTTGTTTTCTTTATAGTTTCCAATTTTCCTAGATTTGTACTTTATATATTCCATCTTTCAATTGTTAATGGATGTTTGCACCTATTCCTCCTCATTTTTTGAAAAAATTTATATTTGCATACAAAAATTTATATACATTGTGTTTCAACATATACATGTGTTTCACACATTCCTTTATTCACATT
This sequence comes from Elephantulus edwardii, assembly GCF_000299155.1. Taxonomy (NCBI): domain Eukaryota; kingdom Metazoa; phylum Chordata; class Mammalia; order Macroscelidea; family Macroscelididae; genus Elephantulus; species Elephantulus edwardii. The sequence continues at coordinate 3,561,257 of NW_006400009.1, forward strand.
GTATTTCATATGCTCATTCCTATAATTTTGCATTTATAAAATTAACCACCATTAATCTATGCTCACTCTTACCCCATCTATGTAGATCTTCACTGAATCTTTCCTAATTCCTTCATCCCTTCCACCCACCCACCAAACTCTGCAACCTCGTGATTTCCTCCCCTCCCCAACCTGCCCTCACGTCCTTCTCTTCCCTTGTTGGACACTCATACACAGCTCACTAGTTATCCTTTTATTTTTACAATAATGGTCTTATGCAGTATTTGTCCTTAATGAAGCTGAATTAGTTCATAAAGTATAATGTTCTCTAACCTCTCCTATGTTATATAGTATTTTACAAAATTGTAGCTCCTGAGTGATGCATAGTATTCCATTGTGTGAATGTATTTCAATTTCTTAATCCATTCATTTGTTGATGGAAATCTGTGCTGTTTCCATGTTCTTACTCTTGTAAATAGTACTGCTATGAACATCAGTATACAAATCTCGATTTGTGTTTCAATTCTATTTTCCTACACCAGCAAATGAAGGTACTTCATTAAGTAAAAGCTTTACTCTAGCCATATCATTAAGGTAGACTCTACTTTAAAAAGGCAGCTCATCCCTAGATGGATTTTTATTGCCTTCCAACCAAAGGAGCTCATCTCCTGGCACTACACAGAGCAGTGTTCCAATGTTGCTCATAGGCTTTTCCATCATTTATTATTCCCAAGTAGACAATTATCCTACTTCTTACTCTGTCTTTATCTGATAGCTCTGCTGAAATCTGTGCATCATGGGTGACCCTGCTGGTATTTTAAATATCAGTGGAATAACACTTAACATCTCATAACACCTAGTGAAATGTGTTGATCATAAGAAGCATAAAGAAATTAAAATCTTTTAAATCTTAATTTAATCTTTTATCTTAGTCCTTAAGATTTGCTTTAAAATTATTATAATTGATTAAATAGTTGTAAATTTTTAAAAACAACTTTTGAAATAAAGGTTAGTTTTAGATTCTTAAAATACTTCTCAATCAGACTTTACCTCCTTGTTATTATGTTTAACAGATGGAAATACGCTACTTCTAAATATAGAATCCCCTGGCACTGGGGGTTTGTTGGTGTGTACGGAAATGGGGGCTATATTTTAACTCTGTCAAAATCAAAACAAACAACAAAAGACAAGTTCATTGACCTTCGGCTGAACAGCTGGATCACAAGAGCTACAAGAGTTGTTTTTATTGATTTTTCTTTATACAATGCTAATGTAAATCTGTTTTGCATCATCAGGTAAGTGACTCAGAACTTCTTTATTAATGTGATTAGTTGCTGATAAGTTCATGCCAACTCATAGTGATCTCATGAGTGCTGGAAGAGAATTGTGCTCAGTGAGTTTTCAGTGGATGGATTTTTGGAAGTAGATCACAAGGCTCTTCTTCCCAGCTACCTCCAATTTAACTCAGATAGATCTCCATATGAACTCAGATCTCCAGAATTTCTATTAATAGCTAAACATGTTAACTATTTGCAACCACTCAGGGACTTCTTTTATTAGTGTTTTCATTGATTGTTTGGACTGGTCCTTGGAGAAGGACATCACGCTTGAAATGGTGTAAGGGACAGCACAGGAGAGGAAGAGCCCAGATGAGATGGATTGATCCAGTAACTGAGGCAATGGGATTAGGTGTGTCGGAGTCAGTGAGACTGGCTCAGGATAGGCAGGCGTCAGAGCTGTTGTACATAGGGTTGCTATGAAGCGCAGGTGACTTGATGATACATAACAACAACATTGTTTGTTCTGCTAAGACTATAAGAAGTCTCAGACCAATAGAGTGAGTGTGTGTGTGTGTGTGTGTGTGTGTGTGTGTGTGTGTGTAAGTACATAATTTCTAACATTAATACCTCCATCCATGGTGCAGTTCCCCAATTCCTTTATGGCCTTTGGGTTTGGTGATTCACTAAAACATCCTACAGAGACTCAGACCCTACAGGAGAATGACTCATGTGACTGTAACTATGCAAGCTGGTTTTTGCAGAAACTGGTGACCAATGAGCCAAGTTGGATGCTTAGTCCATCTTATATGATTTCTCAGTCCAAACATCTTCTCATCCTCCAGCAAGCGTGGGCTAACTTAACACAATTTCCTTGCCGCTCTTGTCTTGGTGTTTTCACAAACACTCACAATGCAGAAAGCACTCTCTTATATTGACCTCTCTTAACACCAGCAGTCAGGAAATCAAAAGACAAATTGCATTGGGAAAAATCTGCTGTCAGGGATCTCTCCAGATTGCTGAAAAGCGACAATGTCAGTCTAGAGACTAAGGTGCACCTAAGCCAGGCCATGGTCTTTGCAATTACTTATTATGCTTCAGAAAGCTGGTCAAAGACTAAGGATGATAGAAGAAGAATCAATGCCTTTGAGTTGTGGTGCTAGAGAAGAGTCTTGAACATACCATGGACTGCCAAGAAAATGCATAAAGTCTGTCTTGGAGAGGGTGAAACCAAGTCTTTCCTTGGAGGCTAGGGTTTTGAAACTCCATTTCATATACTTTGGGCATGTGGCCAGGAGAGACCAGTCCTTGGAGAAGGACATCATACTTGTAAGGGTGGAGGGACAATCAGTATAGGAGAGGAAGATGCCGGATGAGATGGATTGACAGCAACTGGGGCAGTGGCGGTTGGTGTGTCAGAAGTAGTGAGACCGGCTCAGGGCAGGGAAGGGTTCAGAGCTGCTGCACATGGGATCACTATGGGTCACAGGCAACTTGATGGTGCATGTAACAACTACAACATATTGATCTCACAGCTGCTGATTTGCAAGACTCTGTGTATGCAGTTATGGTAGCTGGAGATCATCCCCGCATCCAGGTCTAGAAAAGCCAATTACCAAGGTTTCTGACACCTCACACCATCACCTGGCTTTTCTATCCATTATATCTCATTATCTGAAGGATCAGCCTTCTGCTTACCATCGCCTATATTCATAGAAGTATGTAAACCAGCTACTTCACTTATTTTATCTTAATCCCCTCATTTTGGATAGTTTCTGCTTTGCCCAATGCTGTCAAACCAGTACTCTGAGGAAACAAGCATGTCTTTTTCTCTGAAGAGTCTTCTATTACAATTGAATCTGCATCCGCATCTATAAACAAGTACCTCTTCTTCTGGTTGGGTTCTACTGCACATCCCCAGCCATCCGTGGCTAGGTCCAAATGGGCATCAGCTTCAAACTCAGGAGTCCATACTTTTCCTGTGTTCCAGACCAGCTGGTCCTTTTACTCAAACGTATCCCCACATGAGTTAAATTAACACATCAAGGGTCCTCAGAACTTCCTGCTCCACAAAACAGCAACCCTTCTTCACTTATCCTTTCATCATGCTAGATGGACAGTGCTGAAGGAATATGTCCAAACTCAGCCTGTCTTTGCATTACTGTGTGTCTCACACTTCCACTCGTCAAGTGCTACCTTGCTCAGTTTCATCAAGAAAGTATTTTTTTTACTTGTGTTCTTTCACATGTAACTCTCTTCAAAGTGCTGGCTGGAGCTTAATCTTTCTTAGACTAAGTTCAGTATCAAATTTTACTACTATAAACATTCTTTTGGGATAATTTCCCCTTTTTGAATACCCAATTAATATACAACTGACTTACATTCTTCTTCTAAATTACTTATTATAAAATCCCAAAAACCTTACTCATTTTTATAATATATCTTAACATTGAAACATAGAAGAAACATTATTATCCATCAAATATATCCAAATTTCCTCTTAAACAATTGTTACCTTGGCTTCACTTTTCTCATCTCTGGCATTTAGCTAAAGAAAGATATTCCCTTGCTCTGCGTCTCTTCTGGGGTATTAACGTGATGTTATATTTCTCTGGATGCATGACTCATTTATTCATTCATTTACTGTTGGCTATTATTTCTCCTTCCTCCTATTTATAATTTCTTTTTATTCATATTTTTCCCTCTTGGAAAGGGACATCAGTGTCAGGTGCTTTGACAGCCAAAATTACAGATAACAAAACCAGTCTGGTAAGTTCTTCGCCTTTAGTCCATTCCCATTCATGTTGAATGGAGTTACAAAGGTACACCACCAGTGGGCTGTCTCGGCTGTTAGGCAGGGCAGTAGTAGTCGCTGTCAACCTTCTTTTGCAAAATGAGGTGGAGGTACAGGCATCTCTACTTTTCAACGTGGGATGAAGGAATTTTCACATGCAAGTTTAATGGTATAGTAGTTTACTCAGGAGTCACTCCTGCTTCTGGCACTCTTAGCTGTATCCCTAGTCCTTGGACTGCAGCTTCTGGTAAGGAGAAAACAATTCAAGTGATGTGGGAGAAAATGTATAGTAGCACCAACATCTTCTCTTAGTCCTTCTCCTGATGTACCTGAGAAATGTAGAAATCTGTCTAGTGGCAAATCCCCTTTGGCTCCTCTAGTATTGAGTGTGAGCACACACTCTAGAAAGGCGTGTGAGCCAGTCCTGCATACCCTTACCACCCCACCCCATTTTAGATAACAAATGTTTTGACTACCCAGTCCAATTCTCTATCTTACCATTGTGTGGAAACTACAGAACAATATCATTGATTTCACATGCAAGCAATATTCTACTGAAGATTATCCAAAAGCGACTGGAACAGTACATCAGCAGAGGACTACCAGAAGTCCAGGCTGGGTTTAGAAGGGGTCGTGGTACTAGGGATATTGTAGCTGATGTCAGATGGATCTTAGCTGAAAGCAGAGAATACCAGAAGAATGTCTTATCTGTGTTTCATTGATTATGCAAAGGCATTTGACTGTGTGGCTCATAACAAACTGTGGCTGACTCTGAGAAGAATGGGAATCCCAGAACATTTAATCGTGCTAATGCGAAACCTATACTTGGACCAAGAGGCAGTCGTCAGAACAGAGCAGGGCAACACTGCATGGTTCAAAATTGGGAAGGGTGTACGCCAGGGATGTGTCCTATCTCCATACCTTTTCAACCTGTATGCAGAGCGGATTATCCAAGAGGTTGGGCTCTATGAGAAGAAGAAGCGTGGCGTCTGGAAAATCTGTTAACAATCTGCATTATGCAGATGACACAACCCTACTCGCTGAAACTGAGGAGGACCTCATGCACTTACTGCAGAGGGTCAAGGACTGCAGCCTTCAGTATGGACTGAGGCTCAATGTCAAGAAGACAAAGATTCTCACCACTGGACCAATCGGTAGCATTAGGATGGATGGCGAAGAGATTGAGATTGTTCACAGCTTCAGTTTGCTCGGCTCCATGGTCAACACTCTTGGCACCAACAGCCAGGAAATAAAAAAAAGTATTACGATGGGAAAGTCTGCTGTTAGGGACCTCTCTAAAGTACTCAAGAGCAACAGTGTCTCTCTGGAGACTAAGGTGCGCCTGATACAGGCCATGGTTTTTGCAATCACTTGTTATGCATCAGAGAGTTGGACAATGACTAGGGAGGATAGAAGGAGAATTGACGCCTTTGAGCTGTGGTGCTGGAGAAGAGTATTGAATGTTCCATGGACTGCCAAGAAAACAAACAGATTCATCCTAGAGAGGGTTAAGCCAAGCAACTTCTTGGAGGCAAGGATTCTGGGGCTTCGTCTGACATACTTTGGACATGTTGTAAGGAGAGACAGGTCCTTGGAGAAGGACATCATGCTTGGTAGGGAAGAGGGACAGCGCAGGAGGGGAGGACCCTCTATGAAGTGGATTGATTCAGTGACTGGGGTAATCAGGATGGGAGTGTCAGGCAATGCGATTGGCACAGGATAGAGCAGGGTTTAGGGCTGTTGTCCATAGGGTCGCTATGAGTCGCAAACGACTCGACGGCACATAACAACAACAGCAACAACCATTACTCAGAGGATGGTAGGCAACATGATATGTCCATTAATATGATGTTTCTTGGCCCTTTGCCGCACTCTGTAGGCTGTAAAACATGTTACTTGGTCTCGGAAAATAACTTGGTGGCCCACATTGGTACAGTATCTTTTGTTCCAGTCTTTTAATGGTATTTTTGGAATTTGCCTCAGTTACAGGATATGCAAAGCCTAGTCTGGAGTAAGTATCTATTCTTGTAAGGACTCATTTTAAGTCATCTGGTGCTATTGGTCCTATGTAATTGACTTGCCAATTATATGCAGGGCCTATCCCCTGGAAATCTGTCCCATAGCCATCTGTAATCTCTTTCTCTCTTGCTGGCAAGTAGAGCAACATTTATAGGCATTTTGTGCCTCATAGGGAAGAAGAGGAATTGGTTTAGCCCATCCCTGCATTGCTGCCACACTCCTATTCATTTCATGGACCCAGTTGGCCACCTCAAAGGAGTGCACCAACTTGTCCCTTCTTGCTGATTCCAGTCACCCACTCTGATTCTGCCAAAGGATTCTTTTGACAGGCATAGGTCCATCTAACTCTGTGAGCCCCCTAAATTCCCAGAGTGCTTTCCATAGGTCCATGCCTCATGCTAGTGTCCCTTTAAGACTACAATTTTCCATGAACTGTTTGCCCGACCATATGGCTAAGTGTTTAGCCACTGTTCATGAATCATTACAAAGCCAAACTCACCATTGCCCAGTCTCACAGTCACTGGTAGAAAGACAGCATAGAGTTCAGCCCATTGTATAGATCTGTTCTTGCCTTCTTTAATCAAGGTCTTGTCATCTACTAGTCTTAACATGATGGCTTTCTACATCAAATGTTGTCCACATACCCTGGAACTGCCATCTGTGAACCAAGCAGCCCTTTGTTGATCAGCAGGATATTGTTCACAGGACACTGTCCATGTGGCAGAAGGCTCTGGCAGCTTCTCTGGAGGTTCCAGGGTAGGACCAATGGGAAAAGAGGCTACCTGTTCATGGATATGGTGGTTAGTGTCCTGCATTCCCCTAGTAGCTTGTCCTGGGAGGAACTATTTCCATTTTATCACAGAACTCTTTTGGGACCCACCTGCTTTATTAGAGTTTTTCTCCAACATTACCAATGACATGATGGGTATTTCAGATCTCATAATAAGTCTATAATCTGTCATTGAAGCAGCCTGAACCAATGCCCAGTAATTGTCTTTCACATGGCAGATTCAGGAAACTTCCTGGTCCAGAATCCTAGCCTTCTCAGGTGTTTGCCATAAGCTCCAGTCTGCATAAGCACAGAGGGCAGATATCTCAAGAATCATATCTGAATGTGAGTCAGTAAGGTCTAGAGGGAAAGAGAGTGAGACTGCTTTCTGTATTTCAGCCATAGCCTGCTGTTGCTCAGGTATCCATTCAAATGCCGTTTTCTTTCAAATAACTTTATGGATGAGAGCTGAGCATATTCCAAGATGTGGGATTTGAGACCTCCAGAATCCAAATAGACCAATCAAACACTGACCCTCTTGTTTAATCTTAGGAATAAGTAGTGACAGCAGCTTTTTCTTGATTAGCTGTGAAATGTCACAGGTGACTCCTGCTCTGGTTATTCCCAAGCTTTTTCCTGTTTGGACAGGGCCCTGGATCTTTGCTAGGTTTACCAAATCATCCTTAGCCTGTTCTTCAGTATTTGATATTATCAGGATATAATCAATGTAATGTATAATTATACTGGGTATCTGGCCTAAGTCTAAGTCTTTTCTAACCAAGTTATGGTAGTAGGCTGGTGAATTCATGGAACACTGTAGTAAGACTGACAAAGTAAACTGATAGCCTTCTCATGTGAAAGCAAACTGTGGCTGGCTCTTTTCAGAGACTGGAATGGAAAAAAAAACATTTGCAAGGGGGCTCTGATGGCCTAGTGTGGTAAGAAGCTGTGCTGCAATCCCGAAGGCACACAGTTCGAGGCCACCAGCTTCTCTACAGGAGAAGGGAAGAGCAGTCTCCTCCCATACAATTAACTGTGTCTGAAAACCCACTGGAGGGTCAGCTATGGGTCATTTCCAACTCTATGGTACACAACAACAACAACAATCACTGAGTAACATTCTCCTTTGGTGTGGTGTATGTTCTGTACTGTTGATACCATAACTGGGACTTAAAGCGACACGTGGTACTACTTTATTTAGGCATCCATGGTCTTCACAATTACTTGCTATGCATCAGAGAGCAGGACAATGACTAAGGACGACAGAAGAAAATTCAGTATCATTGAGTTGTGCTCCTGGAGAAGAATCTTAAACATACTATGGACTGCCAAGAAAACACATAGATCTGTTTTGGAGAAGGTGAAACCAAGTGTCTGCTTGGAGGCTAGGATTTTGAAGCTCCATCTCATATTTTGGGCACATGGCCAGGAGGTACCAGTCCTTGGAGAAGGATATCATGCTTGGAAAGGTGGAAGGACAACACAGGAGAGGAAGACCCCAGATGAGATGAATTGGTACTGTAACTAGGGCAATGAGGGTAAGTGTATTGGAATCAGTGAATGAAACATAGATAGACATTCCTTTGGTACCCTTTACTTTCTGCCAAGATCCATCTGACATTGGTGATAATATCCCTAGTGTTTGTATTTCTGATAGTTCTCTGTTGATGTACCTTTCCAGTCATTTTTTAATAATCTTCAGCAAAGTCTTCTTGTGTATGATATTAGTGAAATTATTCTATAATTCTACACTCTGTCAGGTCACTTACTTTTTTTTGGGGGGGGGTCGGGGAGGTGGGAATATATATGGATCTTTTCCAGTCAATTGGCCAAGCCAGGTAGTTGTTCTCCAGATTTTTTGGCACAATCTGGTGAGCACATCCAGGGCTGCATCTGATTGTTGAACTATGTCAGTTGGTATTCCATCAATTCTTGGCACCTTATTTTTTGCCAAGACCTTCAGAGCAGCCTGTACTTCCTCCTTCACCACCACTATCTCCTGATCGTATATTTCATGAAATTCTTCTGTGTCAGCCAATTCTTTTTGATGTAGTGTCTCTGTGTACTCCTTCCACCTTCTTTTAATGCTTCCTGGATCATTCATTATTCTACCCATTATGGCTTGAGACTTGAATTTGTTCTTCATTTCCTTTAGCCTAAAAAATATTCGGCTAGTTCTGACTCCAGCTCCCTGCACACATCATTATAATACTTTTGCTTTGTCTTCCCAAGCTGTCCTTTGAAATCTTCTAATCAACTCCTTAACTTCTTGACTTCTTCCCTTTGCTTTGGCTTCTCAGCGCTCTAGTGCAATATTCAGAGTCTCTTCTGACATCTATTTTGGTCTTTTCTTTCCTCTGTCTTTGCAATGAGCTTTTACATTCTTCATGAATGATACTCTTGATAACCGCCCACAGCTCATCTGATCTTCATTCATTAGTGTTCAAGGCCTCAAGCCTGTTCCTGAGTTGATTTTTAAAGTCAAGTGGGATAGACTCAGGATCAAATTTTTATTACTGTAGATTTTGTTTTAACTTCTTTAGCTTTAATTTGAACTTGCATATGAGTAGTTAATGGTCTATTCTGCATTTAGCACCTGGACTAGTTTGTACTGCTGATATTGAACTTCTCCAAAAATTATTTCTTCCACAGATGTGATCTATCTGATTCCTGTGCATACCATCAGGTGAAACTCACGTGTATATCTTGCATTTATGTTTCTTAGAAAAGGTATTTGCAATGAATAAATCATTGATTGTGCAGAAGTCGATCATTCTCTCTCCAGCCTCTCTTCTGTCACCGAGGAAATTTTCCTCAGTTAGACATAATATCCATACCAATAATCTGTTCAAGAAAAGGAGGTGCAACTGCTTCATACAACATCTGTTTATATGTTCCAGTTCTCATCTCCAGACTTTAACTCGAGTCCTATTAATTGCTGCATTTCCATATGCTCCTAATACAACTTTTGGTTCCTTGAAGATTTTATCACTAGGTTTGATAATTACAGTATGCTGGTCTCCTGTGTCCAGGATCCCCAAGAATGTTTCTTCTCCACCCCCAGACCATTTTACTCACACATGTGCATATAGACTTAGGTCCCCTGCAGGAGGTTAGATCAAAAGACCCTGACTTTCCTGTCAATCCATACCTTGATCAACTAGTTGAGCTTCTGCTTCAAGTGATTCTGAGTGGGTTCCCTCTTCATTAATTACCTCATAATTAGGATGACTAGAACAGACTTGTTTAAGCTTTCTTGATGTTAGGGAGCCTTCATTGGTCCAGCCAACCTCCTGTAGTGCTGCCTAAGAACATTTGTCTCAACTCCATCAATGTCTGCTATATTCATCCCATTCCTGAGTAAACATCTAAAAATGCTTCATCATTGTCTCTTCTTGCTTACGTACAAATTACCCAGATATTTCATTGTATCTTTAAAGCCCATGATGGGAAATCTTTTTCAATAAAGCTGACACAGTTTCTTCACTTGTCTTGTTCTCCAGTAACAAAGCTAACTGAAAGTGCCAGGTTGGAGGAGCTCCTGTAATTACTGTCTCTGCTGTGGTCTCAGGAGGGAGCATATTCATTGGATTAATGTCCTGAGTGCCATAAAGCCATTCCAACATGCCTTACATATAGAACATCAACTTTTTCCTTCGGGGTGTTCCATTTTGCTGCTTAGATGAGGAGGGGGAAGTTTCCCTTGGAAATAAAACAAACTTAATCACATATTTAACCAACTCTATCAAGCTAGTCATCCCCTCTGAGTTAACCTATTGTGTGGCTATATCTTACAATGTTATTTGTAATTGTTGCATAGATAATTGTCGTTCTTGCATTAGCCCAAACAAGCTCCTGTATTTTGCAGTATTCAGAACTGCCCCAAATCTATCACTCTTACAATCCATTTTAATAATGATTCCTCAGGAAGCTGCCAATAATTATCTACAAACATGTATATCCTGTGCCATAACCCCTGGTTACAGTAGTTTCTTGAGCTTGCCTATCTGCCTCCTGGACTATTTTTTCTCTGTAACCATGTGTCAGAGACATATTTAAGTATTTCTGATTGTTTCCACCTGGTTGTTGGTTTTGTTTTGATTTGTTTTGTTTCCCAGTTGGAGCCTAAGATTAAGGGACGTAACTCTCTCTTGGTAGAATTTTGTTCAGTTTTCATTTCAGCCATCTCATTTGCTAAATTTTTTCCCTTATATGTATTGCCATACTGATATAAAAAAACAGAGAATTGTAAGTTTCACTCTTTCCTTATATTCTTGTATTTTTGCATGTATCTATTTGGCCAGCTTCTCAGAGGTTTGGTCCACAAACTTCATATCCGATAAATAAATTTTGCCTTCAGTAGCAGTTTACAACGTAGCTACATTATTCCATGGGTATCTTTATCCACCCAGAGTCCAAAGGTTTCTTAATATTTTAACCTCTTTTCTCCAAATACATGTTACAGAGCGCCTGGGCCTTTGTACCAAATCCCGCTCTCCTGACATCAATTGTTTTTATTATTTATTCTGCTAAGATTAATAACAGACTTTATAAGAAGTGTCAGGTCAATGTGATCCCATAGCCTTTGATGACTTGCAAAACTCTGTGTGCACAGTTAAGGTAGTTGGAGATCATTCCCCCAGTGTAGTCTAGGAAGGCTAATTATCAAGGCTTCTAATACCATAATTAGTATGTTGTTGTTGTTGTTGTTGTTGTTGTTATGTGCC
>NW_006400009.1:3574339-3581620 GCF_000299155.1 Elephantulus edwardii
CATCCTTGATTATAGCAACTCGAGGTTTGAATTTGTTCTTCAGTTCCTTGAGCTTAAGATATGCTGAGCGAGTTCGGCCCTTTTGATTTTCCGACTCCAGCTCCTTGCACATTTCATTGTATTATTTTGCTTTGTCAAGAGCCCTCATTGGGATTTTCTGTTTGTGCATACTTGTGTAGTATGTACACAAGTGTACTTGTGTACCCTTTAAAATAAATGTAGCTCCACTGCCAATAATGAAAAAGCGAAGCAACATTATATTCATTGCTTCATTATTTTAATAGTTCAGGATATTTTTAGGAATATGAATAATGTATGTTAATTTTATATTATTTGATGATTAGGGGGACAGCAAAGGAGAGGAAGATCTTCAACCAGATAAGTAGAATAGGTGGACACAATGACTGTAGTAATGGGCTCGAGTGTGTCAGAGATTGTTAGCATGGTACAGGATAGGACAGGGTTCATATCTTTTGTGCAGAGGGTTGCTATGAGCTGTATTAAATAGCAACAAAACAAAACCAAAAATGATAGCAAAGAGTTGGAAACAACCCAAGGGCCCATCAACAAACAAATGAATAGAGAAGCTGTGATATATTCATACGATGGAATACTATGTTGCACTGAGAAACAAGGAACTCATGAACTATTATACAAAATGGGTGACCCTAGAAGACATTATGCCGTGTGAAATATCTCAGTAACAAAAAGACAAATACTGCATAATGCCACTGTTGTAAAACGGGACTGACATCAGAGTTGGGGGGAATCTAAGAAAAAAGGGGATAAATAATGTATACTGTGTTGAAGCAGATGAGGGAGAGAACTGTTTAAAAGGAACATATGATTACATATTGTTTTCATGACAAGAGTCCAGAATAAGAGCTGCACAGTAAAGTGGACAGGGGGGTGGGGACTATATAACAATGAAAGAATTGTTTTTCTTTTCAAAGAGAAAAGTGAACTTGGGGGAGGGGTGGGCAGGGAGGAAAAGATATAACAATGGTTGAATGGAAATCCAAAGTCTCTATAAACGTTTATTAAAATCTCAATTTGCAAAAAACATAAAAATAGAGAGGGAGAAATTTTGCTTTCCCAGAAATGATTTTGTGTACAACATAAAAGTTTAAAATGAAAAAACCAAACCCCACTCAAAAATCATGTATTACTCTGGGTTTCAGAGAACTAACATTTAGTTGCTAGTAGCTATCAATCTCCTCCTCTTTGGCTTTACTTGTTGGTGCATATATTTGACTGGGGTAATGGGGTAGGTGTGATGGAGATGGTAAGATTGGCACAGGATAGTTGTGCATAGGGTCACTATGAGTTGCAGGTGACTTGACGGCACATAACAAGAGCAACAACAACCCATGTTTTATTGTTGTTGTTGTTGTTATGTGCCGTCAAGTTGCCTGCATCTCATAGTGACCCTATGTACATTAGCTCTGAAACCTTCCCTATCCTAAGCCAATCTTATCATCTCCAACAGATGTAATCCCATTTCTCTAGTCACTGAGTCAATCCATCTCTTCTTGGGTCTTTTCCTCCTGTGCTGTCCCTCCACCCTTCCAAGCATGTTGTTCCTCTCCAAGCACTGGTCCCCCTGGCCACGTGCCCAATATATATGAGATGAAACCTCAAAATCCTTACCTCCAGGAAGCAGCCTGGTTTCACATTGTCCAAGATTGACCTGTTTGTTCTCCTATCAGTCCATGGTATGTTCAGTACTCTTCTCCAGCACTCAGGGTCATTGATCCTTTTTCTATCATCCATAGTGATTGTCCAACTCCCTGATGCAAGTAATGGCAAAACCATGGACTGGATCAAGTGCACCTTAGTCTCTAGACTGACATCATTGCTCTTCAGTATTCTAGAGAGGTCCCTGTCAGCAGACTTTCCCAATGCAATTCATCTTTTGATTTCCTGACTGCTGGTTCCAATAGTGTTGATTGTGGAGCCAAGCAAACTAAAGTTGTTAACAATATCAATCTCTTCACAGTCTATCATGATGTTGCCTACTGGCCCAGTGATGATAATCTTTGTTTTCTTGACATTGGGCTTCAATCCGTACTTAAGGCTGCAGTCTTTGACCTTCTGCTGAAGGTATCAACAATCTCAGTCTCTTCTGCATCGATCATGAAGCTGCTGATCGGTCCAGTGGTGAGATTCTTTGTTTTCTAGATGTTAGGCTTCAATCCATACTGAAGACTACAATCCTTGACTTGCAGCAAACACCTCATTGTCCTCTTCTGTTTCAGCAAACAAGGTTGTGTCATCTGTATAATGCAAGTTGTTGAGTCTTCCTCCGGTTCTGATGCCATATTCCTCCTTGTAGTGTCCAACCTTCTGAATGATCTGTTCTGCATATAGATTGAAAAGGTATGGAAATAGGATGCATCCCTGATGCACACGTTTCCTGCTCCTGAACCATGCAGTATTTCCCTGCTCTGTTCTGACTACTGCTTCCTGGTTGAAATATAGATAGGTTTCGCATGAACACAATTATGTGTTCTGAGATTCCCCATTCTTCTCAAGGTTAGCCACAATTTGTGGCTCAAATCTATCCCACCAGAATTTAAAGACCATCTCAGGAACAGGTTTGAAGCCTTTAACACTAAAGAGCGAAGACCAGTGAGCTGTGGGAGGATATCAAGAATATCATTCATAATAATGCAAAAAGTCACTTCAAAGACAGAGGAGAAAGAAAAGATCAAGATGGATGTCAGAAGAGACTCAATATTGCACTAAAACACCAAGAAGTCAAAGCAAAGGGAAGAAATCAAGAAGTTGAGACGTTAAGGAGCTGAACAGATTCCAAAAGGCAGACAGAAAGACAAAGCAAAATATAATGAAATGTGAAAGCAGCTGTAGCCAGAAAAGCAAAAGGATGGAACTCACTCACCATTTCTTAAACTATAGGAACTGAAGAACAAATTCAAGCCTCAAGCAGCAAAAAGCAGAATGTTGAATGACCCAGGAAGTATCAAAAGATGGAAAGGGTACTCAGAGGCACTATATGAGAAAGAATTGGCTGATGCAGAAGAATACATGAGACAACATATGATTAACATATGGTGATGAAGAACGAAGTTCAAGCTGCTCTGAAGGAATTTGCAAAAAAACAAGGCCTTAGGAATTGATGGAATACCAATTGACATGTGTTAGTAAGCAGATGCTGCCCTGGATGTGCTCACAAGGTTATAGCAAGAAATCTTAAGGACAACTACCTGGTCAACTGATGGAAGAAATCTGTATTTATTCGCATTCCAAAAGAAGGTTACCCAACAGAGTGTGGAAATTATCAAACAGTATCACTAATATCACATGCAAGCAAGATCCTGCTGAAGATTATCTAGAAACGACTGGAACAAACAGTTCATTAGCAAAGAACTGTCAGATGTGTAGGTTGGGTTTAGAAGAGGCCATGACACTAGGGACATTATAGCCTTATAATGTTTATCTGTGTTTCATTGACTAAGTATTAATCCACTTCCTAAATGTGTCTCCAGAAACTATGAACTTTGATAAATGTCCATAGTTGTAGAGGGACGTCAGGCCTTTTTTCCATATGACCATAGTGTAAGATATTGTTGATTGCCTTCAAGTTGAGTACAACATATAGCGATCCTATGGAAAAAAGGCCTGACGTCCCTCTACAACTATGGACACTATGGTCAAAATATACTGGTTCCTTAAATTATTACCAATTGCTTCTCTGAGATTATAGGGAACACCAAACATATAGTACATATCAGTACCTCAAAATATTTTCTGTTTAGTGTTGGAAATGAACAGGCCATGCATGGTCTGAGAGGGACACCAAGTGACTGAGCAAAGAAAAGGTCAAAATGGTGGGACCACTGACAAGAATGATTTCTTTTGATAGGTGGTTTTAGAGAGGACTAGGGAAGATGATAGTTTGCTCAAAATTTGGGGCAGGGTCCTGTCAAATAACTTGGGTGTGAGATTTCATGATCAGGCCCAGAGTCTTATCAGGATCCAGTTGTCTCATTTGGTCAGGATTTAGACATTATCCGGTCTCTCCAAGGAGTGATCAGGCCCAGAAGCAACAATGACATTCTTCCTCCACTCCAAACCTTTACCTTAGAGGAATATTGTGACTAGGGGTGGAGTTATTTATAGCTACTTCCTTCTGGGCAGGGGTGATGGAGGAGGGGCTGGTGCTGGTTTCTTATAAGTTCTGAAGGAGGGGCATAGTTTTCACATGCTCTTTCAGGAAATTACCATGAGCCATTCTAGAAGTTTCTGAAAGATATTTATAAAATTCATTTTTATATTTATATTTTCACGAAAACATTTATATCCAACACCTAGTGCATAAAGTATAGAGACAACCAGTCAGATCTGATTTGGTGGTACACACATGAAAAATAATAATAATTAAAAAATTAAAATATAGAGACAATGTTTGCTTTCATATAACATGGCCTAGACACAGAATTTTCTTGAAAATAATTTCTTTTCCTAGAGGAATAAACTGGTATTCCCAAGGCACTCAGCATATAGAACAGAATGAATGAATGGCAAAATCACACCTTACTTTCTAATTTTCAATGACCTTTGACTAGTTTGAATATTCAGGGATATTTTTTAAAGGGGGGAGTTTATTTAGAAATAAATATATCTGCTAAAGATATTTTTAAATGAACTCATGACCCTAAAGAACATTTTGTACAAAATAAAGTATGTACTTACACTGAGTTCTATTAAGCACCAAATTCTAAGTGCTTGAAATACACAGTTGCTTATACAAAGCTGATTTTACAGATTGGTGGCAGAATTCCCTGCAACTGGAGGAATAATTACTTCATGGCAGTTTTATTCGGTGAAGCTCCTTAGATACACTAGCAAGTATGATTATTTTATTGCTTTCTGTGAAAGCATGTTTTGTATTTTTCTCATTGTCTTCACAATACAAGAAGCAAAAAAATTCAAAGAATTGAAACATGCCTATTTCAAAAGCATTTGGAACTGGATAGAATTGCTCATTTTGTTGGTAAGTACATGTTCCTGTATATGATGAAAGGAGATCACATCTGAACTCAGCAGTGATCTATTCTTTCAAGATTTACTTTAAAAACTACAATATGGATCATAAAATGAACTTCTGTCATAGTACATCCTTATACTGTGCTTCTAAAAAGGGGAAAGTATATTTATTTATTTATTCCCTCCCTCTACTTCCTTTCTTCATTCTTTTCTGTCTTCAAGAGAATAAAGATAAACCTAGACAGACAGGTGATTCCATGAGCATTGTCACTTACTATGACTAGGTAGGCCTCCTGACACCTTCTTTAAAAATACTTTTCTCATAGAGTCTCATGTTTCACTAGTCTTGGGTCTTTGGGGGATCAAGATCTTTTAAAATGTTCTCTACTATGTTGCCTAAATCTGCTCTTCTTGCACTAGATTTTGAAAACATAGGCAAGGAACAAGCCTAGGCAGAATAGTGGAGTAGGAAGAGGTGGCCTCATGGTAAAGAGCTGTACCTCCAACCTAAAGGCTGGTGATCTGAATCTACCAGAGACTGTGCAGAAGAAAAAATGGACACTCTCCTCCCATTTTATTTAATGCCTCTGAAAACTCTCTGGGTAGTTACACAATAACAAGTAGATCTTGTAGACTAAAGACAGGGGATTGGACACCAGAACTGGTGAGTAGTCCCTGAAAGAAACCAATGATTGTCAGTTTGGTCAATGAATATGTTGTAATAAACAGGTAGCCAGGGTAGATGAATAGTAAGAACTTGGTCTTAGAAACAATCAGTAAAAAACTTTTTGGCTAATACAAGTCCGATCTTTTCCTTTTATTTGGCCCTTAATTATAGCTAATACAATATTTAAGCCTTATTTTTCTAAACTAGATGTGATTTATCAGTCAGAAAGTGTGCTGCCTACCTCTTATCCCCACCAAATTTTAACATAAGGAATAGACTAAAATAGTTATCTAAAATCTGGCAAAATAAGTCAAAGGAAAAAACTCTGGTAACTACTAATCTCTGATACTTGACTCTGAAATAATCTTCTAAACAGATTATTAAAGGTTCTAAAAAGTTTTGAGGGGGTTTTTTGGTAAATCTTTCCTGGAACATTACATGATGCAAATGTATGAAACTCACGTATATCATGTGGTTACAGAGAGCAGAAACCCTTACAGTCTAGTAAGAATTACATAATCTGTGATTATGATTGTGATTTATGATTAAAACAAACAGGAAGATGGAATATGGTCTCCAGGCAGTCCTGTCTGATATCTCTTTCCCTTTTTGTTAAAACTTGATGAAATTTTTGTTTCTTCGTAGGCTAGATTTGGAACTATAAATAGTTCCTAATTTTACTCTTCTTATTTTCTGATTTAGTTGTGCTTTGCAGCTGTTTCCTTGAATTTATACTGCAATACACAAATTTTTCTCTCACTTGAACAACTTTTGGAAAACACTGAAAAATACCCAGACTTCTATTATCTTGCATACTGGTGCATTTATTACAATAATATAATTGCTGTTACCATCTTCTTTGCATGGATAAAGGTATTTCTGTTTTATTATATTTCATAATACAGCAGTCAATTAAATAATAAGAAATTAAACAACAAAGGAAAAAAGAATTTATTTTTATAATTTCTAGCAAATTATCAATTATCCTCTGGTTATCATTAAGCACTGTCTTTAATTTGAAGCATATTTCTTATGAAATGAATTTATACTAACAAGTAATAGTCTTTGATATTCTCTCTTCTAGTTCAGTTAACTTTGTTCTTTTGCAGATATTCAAATTCATAAGCGTTAATAAAACAATGTCTCAGCTATCTTCAACCTTGTCCCGCTGTATCAAAGACATACTAGGATTTGCCATCATGTTTTTTATAATATTCTTTGCTTATGCCCAGTTAGGATTTCTTGGTTTTGGATCACAGGTTGACGACTTTTCCACTCTTCAAAATTCCATGTAAGCTCTTAGTATAAATGTAATTCTAGTTTTTAGTTTATAACAACACAAATATAAAATTATGGTAAGACTTATGATAAGCAGTAACAAGTTTTAATAAATCTGCTCATGGTTTAATATTGTCATTGATGGCTATATATTGATCTCATTAATAAATAGAATTTAACAGGGAAATAGCCAAATGAATAGTTGTTGTTGTTGTTGTTATGTGCCATCGAGTCGTTTGCGACTCATAGCGACCCTAGGTACAACAGCCCTAAACCCTGCTATATCCTGTGCCAATCTCATTGCCTCTGACACACCCATTCCGATT
>NW_006400009.1:3583255-3594857 GCF_000299155.1 Elephantulus edwardii
TCTTCTGTTCAGCTCTTTAGTGTCTTGGATTCTTCCTTGTGCTTTGTCTTCTCTACGTTCCAGTGCAATCTTCAGAGTTTCTTCTGACATCCATTTTGGTCTTTTCTTCCTCTTCTGTCTTTGTAATGACCTGCACTCTTCCTGGATGATACATTTAACATCCTCCCACAACTCATCTAGTATCCTTTTTTTTTTAAGTGTAACTAGGTCAAGTTAGAAAAAACAACGTATCGATTTTGGGTGGAAGTGAGACTCTAAGATCACGGAAATTGGCCATGATTTCTCTGCAATATTTATTCTGTGGACAAAGGAAATCTCAAATGTTTTCCTGAGAGTGCTCCATCTCTAGAATCCTCTTATTGATATTGACGTGATCGGCCTTTGTTGATCTGGCAAAGCTATATATTTTTAAATGGTTTTTTTATTTTCTTTTATTATTTTTGTGTGCGTGTACCGTCAAATCAGATCTGACTGGTACAGGAGGATATTGCCCCTCCTTCCCCGGCAGAGCATCTGGTGGATTCGAACCTTGCACCTCTGGAATTGTAGTTGCAGCTTCTTGCCACTAGGCCACCAGAGCTCCCCTTAAATGGTTTTATATGATAAAGCTATTGGTATTAGGAAGCAAACATACACAACTTATTAAGGTTCAATCTTGAGAAAATTATTCTGCCTTTTCTTTTAAAGTGTTATTTTACTTGGTAAATGTTCACCAAACCACAATAGGGGTTTTTTTTAAGGTTTAATATTTTGATAAATATTCTCTCTCTTGTGGTAGGTAAAACAAACAGGATCTGTATAAGAAAAATTATGATGGTCTAAGACATTAGTTTTCAAAGTTTGTTCTATGTCAAAACATTGGGTGATGCAAATGGTTTGCATTTGGCTAGTGATAGGAAAGGTGACAATTTAAGACTACCCAGTGACACCCTAGAGGAAACAGGTCTGGTGATCTGTTTCCAAAAGGACTCTACACACAAGATGTCTCCACAATAGCACCTCAACAACCCACACAAATGCAATTATGTTCTGTGGAACTCTAGACCAAGATTGTCTGGAAGAATCTGATTTTATCTTTAATTGTTTGGGAAACAATCGCTCTAATAGACATTGAGGGAGCTGGTGCTGTTTTGCAGTCCATAGAGGATTGTGCTGCTAAACCAATGGCCGTGCTTCTCTGACAGTTAGAATCCACCAGTGGTTCCTCAGGAGAAAGACAGGCAATCTCCTCCCATGCAATTTACAGCCTCCAAAACCTCACTTATCTGGTCAGCTATGAGAGATGGTTCGGACTTAATGGCAATGAGCTTGAGTTCTAATAGAAATTGTCATTGTTGTTATTTGCCTTTAAATCAACTCAGAGCAACCCTATGAACAACAGTTCTGAATCTTGCCCTACCCTGAGCCAGCTTCACCATCAGTGACACACTGGACTCATTGATGCAGTCTCTGGGTCAGTCCATCTTATCCATGGTCTTCCTCTCTTGCACTGATCTTTTACCCTTCCAAGCATGATGTTCTTCTCCAAGGACTGGACCCTCCTGACAACTTGCCATATATATGAGAAGGAGTTTTAAAATCCTTGCTTCCAACTTGGTTTCACACTCTCCAAAATAGACCTGTTTGTTCTCTTGGCTCTCCATGGTTTATGTTCATTGCTCTTTTCCATCACTCTTAGTCATTGTCCAGCTCTCAGATGCAGCTTGTATTTTGATTTCCTAATTGCTGAGGCCAAAGGTGTTGATTGTGGAAGTGAGCAAGGTGAAATCGTTAACAACTTCATTCTTTTCTCCATCTATCATTATGCTGCCTATTGGTCTGGTAGTGAAAATTTTTGTTTTCTTGGTATTTATTAATCCTTGATGAAAGCTGCAGTCCTTGATCTTCTGCAGCAAACAAATGCTTCAAGTTCTCAGTTTTAGCGAGCAAGATTGTGTCATCTGAATAATGCAAGTTGATGTCCATGGTTCATTGCTCTTTTCCATTGTCAGGTCAAGCATGACTCATAGTGATCCTATGAATAAAAGGTCTGAACCTTGTTCTATCCTGTGCCATCCTTATATTTTTTGTCACACAAGAGCCTATTGCAGCAGTCACTGTGTCGGTCCCCTGGTTGAAGGTCTTCCCCTCCTTTCCTGACCCTCCACCCTTTCTAGTATCATGTCATTCTGCAAGGAATAGGCTCTCCTAACAACATGCCCAAAGTATGTGAGGAGAAACCTCATCATTCTTGCCTCCAAAGAGCTCTCCATCTGCACCCTCTCCGAGACATATCTTTTCGTTCTCTTGGCCATCCATGAGATATTCTGTGCTCTTCTCCAGCATCACAGCTCAGAGGCATCAATTCTTTTTCTGTCTTATGATGATGATGAGACTTCCACAAATCTTCATGTCACATTCTTCATGAAGTCCAACCTTCCAAATTATCTGTTCAGCGTAGAGATTGAAAAGGTCTGGAGAAAAGATATATCTCTTACATAATCCTTTATTGATTTTGAATCATGTAGTATTCCCTTGCTCAGTTCACATAGCGTCTGCTCGGTCTAGATGTAGGTTTCAAGTTAGCACAATCAAGTATTTTGGGATTCCCATTTTTCTCAATGTTTGCCATAGGTTGTTATGATCCACACAGTAAAATGTCTTTCCATAGTCGATAAAACACAAATAGACATCCTTTTGATACTTTCTACTTTCAACCAAGGTCCATCTGACATCAGCAACAATATTTATAGTCCCACAAACCTAGCTTGTATTTCTGGCATCTCTCTGTCAACTGTACTAGTTCATTTTGGATAATCATCAACAAGATTTTATTTGCAAGTGATACTAATATTGTTAGATGATTCCACATTCTGTTGGATCATCTTTTTTGGGAATAGTAATAAAATATTAATCTCTTCTAGCCAGTTGGCTAGATAACTATCCTCTAGATTTCTTGGCAAAGTCTGGTGAGCACATCCAAGGCTGCATTTGTATGTTGTAACATGTCAATTGGTAGTTCATCAGTTCCTGGGTCTTATTTTTTCCCCAATTCCTTCAGAACAGCTTTTACTTCCTCTTTTATTACCAGTGGCTCTTAATCATATACTACTTCTGAAATAGTTCTGTGTCAGCCTGTTCTTTTTGGTACAGTGACACAATGTGTTCCTTCCATTTCTTCTGATAGTTACTGGATCATTCAAGATTTTTCCCATAGCATCTTTCAGTAATGAAACCTGAGTCTTTGTTTTTCAGTTCCTACAGCTTGAGAGATGTCAAGTGAGTTCTTCCCTTTTGATTTTCTGACTCCAGCTCTTTGCACATTTTGTTGTAATATTTTGGGTTTTGTTCAAATTTTTTACTTCCTGGTTTCTTCCCTTTGTTTTGGCTTCTCAACATTCTAGTGCAATCGTGAAAGTCCTTTCTGACATTCGTTTTGGTAATTTCTTCCTCCTCTGTCTTTATAATAATGTTTTGTTTTATTTTGGTTTATATCCTCCCACAGCTCCTCTGGTCTTCATTCATTAGTATTCTATGCCTCAACCTTTTCTTGAGATGGTTTTTCAATTAGGTGGGATAGACTCAAGGTCATATTATAGTTCTTGTGGATTTATTTTCTTTAGCTTATACTTGAACTTGCACATGAGTAGTTGATGGTTGGTTCCACAGCTGATATTGAGCTTCTCTAACAATTTTTCCTAAAGATGTAATCAATCTGACTCCTGTGTAATCCATCAAGTGAGGTCCACCCATCTGTGTTTTTTATAAAAAGTATTTGCTTGTTGTTGTTATGTGCCATTGAGTCACCTGCAACCATAGGGTTTCTATGTACAACAGCTCTGAACCCTGCCCTATCCTGAGCCAGTCTCACTTACTCCAGTACACCTACTCCCCGCACCCCAGTTGATATGTTAATCTAGTTCATCTGAGGTCTTCCTTTCCTGTGCTGTCCCTCCACACTTACAAGCATGATGTACTTCAAGGACTGGTCACTCCTGGCTATGTGCCCAAAGAATGTGAGATAGAACTTCAGAATCCTTGCCTCTAAGGAGAAACTTGGTTTCACTATCTCCAATACAGACGTGTTTGTTCTCTTCACAGTCTATAGTATGTTCGATACTCTTCACAGTTCAAAGACATCAATTCTTCTTCTGTTATCCTTACTCATTATCCAGCTCTCAGAGGCATAGTAAGTAATTGTGAAGACCATAGCCTCATAGCCTTGGATCAGGTGCACTTTAGTTCTTAGACTGACTTTATTACTCTAGCACTTTGGAGAGGTCCCTGACAGCACACTTTCCCAATGCAATTTGTCTTTTGATTTCCTGACTGCTGGTGCCAAGAATGTTGATTGTGGAGCTGAGCAAACTGAAGTTGTTGACAAGCTGATATTGTTAACAACTTCAATCTCTTCTCCATCTATCATGGTCCTGCCAGTTGGCCCAGTGGTAAAATTTTTGTTTTCTTGATGTTGACCTCAATCCATATTGAAGACTACAGTCCTTGACTTCTGGCAGCAAATGCTTCAGGGCCTTCCTAGTTTCAGCAAGCAAGGTTGTACCGTCAGCGTATCCCAGGCAGTTGAGTCTTCCTTCAATCCTAATGACACATTCCTCTTCATAAAGTTCAGCCTCTCGAATGATCTGTTCTGCATATAGATTGAAAAGTTATGAAGACATGATGCATCCCTGACATACTCTTTTCTCAATTTTGAACCATGCTGTGTTTCTTTGATCTGAGGACTGCCTTATGGTCCAAGTATAGGTTTCACATGAACACAGTCAAGTGTTCTGGGATTCCATTCCTCTTAAGGTTAGCCACAACTTGTGAGCCACACCTTTGCATAGGCAATGAAACAGAGTTAGATAAACATTCTTCTCATACTGTTTGCTTTCAGCCAAGATCCATCTGACATTGGCAGTAATGTCTCTAGTGCCACAGCCTCTTCTAAACCCTTGCATTTCTGATAGTTCTTTCTCTGTCAGTTCCAATCGTCAAGTTCCAGTCGTTTTTAAATAATCTTCAGCAGGTTTTGCTTGTGTATATTAGTTATATCATTCTATAATTTCCACACTTTGTCAGGTTACCTTTTGGGGAAATGGGAATAAATATGGATCTCCTCTAGTCAATTGGCCAGGTAGTTGTCCTCAAGATTTCTTGGCACAACCTGGTGAGCATGTCCAGGGAAGCATCTGTTTGCTAGAATATGTCAACTGGTATTCCATCAATCAATTCCTTGGGCCTTATTTTTTTGCCAATTCCTTCAGAGCAGTCTGGACTTCCTCCTTCATCACCATTAATCATATGTTGTTTCTTAAAATTCTTCTCTGTCAGCCAGTTCTCTTTTTTAAAAAACTATTTTATATTGGGTTGCTTACAAAGTTCATATACATTGTTTCACACAATTCTTCATTCACATTCTGTTCCATACAATCATTCTCATTCATTATATTTTATAAAATTAATCAACATCGAAACATGTCCACCTTTGCCCAGTCTTTTCAGATCCCCACCAGATCTTTCCCATTTCCTTTACTCACCACTCCCTCCATCCATCAAATTGTGTGACCCTATGATTGATTTCTCTACCTGCCCAGGCTCACTCCTCTACTCCTACCTGACCCCCACCTTGGATCTTCATAGATGTTTTACTAGTTATCTTTCTATTTCTACAATAATAGTCTTACACAGTATTTGTTCTTATGAGACTGAGTTTGTTTACTCATCATAAGGCTTCTCAGTCCTCCCAAGTTATATAATAATTTTCAAAATCATTGCTCCTAAGTGCTGCATAGTATTCCATTGTGTACCAGTTTCTCAAACCAATCTATTGTGGTTGGACATTTGGGCTTTTTCCATGTTCTTGCACTGGTGAATAATGCTGCTGTGAACATTTGTGTCTCAAGCCTAATTTTCTCGGGGTCTATTCCAAGCAGTGAAATAGTTGAGTCATATGGAATGTCTATGTTCAGCTTTATGAAGAAACACCAAACTGACTTCCAGAGTAGCTGTGCCATTTTACAATCCCACCAACAATATATGAGAGTTTCTATCTCTCCACATCCTCTCATCATTTGTTTGCTGTCCTTTTACACTTTGCCACTGCTCCTGGGGTGAGATGATATCTCATTGTGGTGATGATTTGCATCTCTCTTATTGCCAGTTATTTTGAGCATTTCTTCATGAGTCTGTTGTAACGTCTTCCTCTGTGAAAAGTCTTTCCATGTCTTTTGCACATTTTGTAATTGGATTATTAATCTTTTTTCTTGTAGATGCCCTGTAGGATTCTGTTACTTTTGTTATGAGACTCTTGTCTGAGATGGTATTGCCAAATGTTATTTCCCAGTCAGTAGGTTTTCTTTTTACCTTGTTGGAAAAAGATTTTGATGCACATAGGGATTTAATCTTTAGAAGGTCCCATTCATTAATTTTATCCTTTCCTGGTTGTATATTTCTGGCTGTGTTTGTCAGCCTTTTTTATAAGGCTAGGCCTTCTAAGCTTGGTATTACTTTGTTTCTTATGATCTTTATGATTTGGGGCTTTACCCCTAGGTCTCTAATGCATCTTGATTTGATTTTTGTGTATATTGAAAGGTGTGCATCCTGCTTCAGCTTTCTGCAGGTAGTAGTCCACTTTTGCCAGAACCATTTTTTGAAGAGGTGTTGCTTCCCCATTTGATATGTTTTGTTTCCTTGTCAAATAACAGTTAACCCTAGGTATATTATTGTTGTTGTTGTTGTTAAGTGCTATTGAGTCACCTGCAACTCATAGCAACCATATGTACATTAGCTTTGAAGCCTTCCCTGTCCTGAACCACTCTATCTCCGAAAGACCTAATTCCATTTCTCTAATCACTGAGTCAATCCATCCCATCCTGGGTCATCTTCTCCTGTGCTGTCCCTCCACCCTTTCAAGCATGATGTCCCTCTCCAAGGATTGGTCCCTCCTGGCCACATGCCTCAAGTATGTGAGATGAAGCCTTAAAATCCTTGCCTCCAGGAAGCAGCTTGGTTTCACCCTCTCCAGGACAGACCTGTGTCTTCTCCTGGCAGTCAATGGTATGTTCAACACTCTCCTCTACTCAAGGGCACTGATCCCTTTTCTCTCATCCTTAGTTATTGTCCAGTTCTCAGATGCATAGCAAGTAATTGCAAAGACCATGACCTATATCAGGCACATCTTAGTCTCTAGACTGACATTGTTGCTCTTCAGAACTCTAGAGCGGTCCCTGACAGCAGACTTTCCCAGGGCAGTTTGTCTCTTGATTTCCAGGCTTCTGGTGCCAGGAGTGTTGATTCTGGAAACAAGCAAGCTGAAGTTGTCAACAACTTCATTCCCCCCCACCCCAATCCATCATGAAGCTGCTGATCAGCCCAGTGGTGAAAATCTTTGTTTTCTTGATGTTGAATTTCAATCCATATTGAAAACTACAGTCCTTGACCTTCAGCAGCAAACACCTCATGTCCTCTTCAGTTTCAGCAAGCAAGGTTGTGTCACATGCTTAGCACAGGTTGCTGATGAGTCTTATTCCAATTCTGATGCCACATTTCTCCTCATATAGTCCAGCCTCCTGAATGATTTGGTCTGCATATAGAGTGAAAGGTATGCATCCTTGACACATGCAGTTTTTTCTTGCTCTGTCCTATCTACTGATTCCTGGTCCAAGTATAGGTTTCACATGAGCACATGGGATTCTCATTCTTCTCAAGGTTAGCCACAATTTGTTGTGATCAATACAGCCGAATGATTTTGCACAGTCAATGAAACACAGATAGACATTCCTCTGGTACTCTCTACTTTCAGCCAAGATCCATCTACTGTTGGCTATGATATCCCTCATGCCACATCCTCTTCTAAACCCAACCTGCCTACCTGGCAGTTCTCTGTTGATGTACTGGTTAATTTCTGGGTTCTCAATTCTGTTCCATATGTCTCTCATTGTACCAGTATTGTGCTGTTTGGGTTATTACGGCTGTGGAGCTCCAATACTTAAAGATGCTATGGGCAGAATACTAAATGATCCAGGAAGCATTAAAAGAAGATAAAAGGAGGAGTATACAGAGTCACTGTACCAAAAAGAATTGGCTGACACAGAAGAATTTCAAGACACAACATATGATCCCAAGGCAATGGTAATGAAAGAGGAAAGTCAAGCTACTCTGAAAGACTTGGCAAAAAATAAAGCCCTAGGAATTAATGGAATACCAATTGACATATTTCAACAAGCAGATGCTGCCCTGGATGTGTTCACCAAATTGTGCCAAGAAATCTGGAGAACAACTACATGGCCAACTAACTGGAAGAAATCCATATTTATTCCCTTTCCCAAAAAAGATGACCCAACAGAGTGTGGAAATTATCAAACAATATCCCTAATATCACACACAAGCAAAATGCTGCTGAAGATTATCCAGAAACAATTGGAACTACATTGACAGAGAACTACCAGAAATATAATCTGGATTTAGAAGAGATCATTAAATGAGAGACATTTATCCCCAATGTCAGATGGATCTTAGCAGAAAGCAAAGAGTACCAGAGGATAGACAAGAGATTAAGGTTGTTAACAATTACAGCTTGCTCAGCTCCACAGTCAGCATTCTTGGCACCAGCAGTCAAGAAATTAAAAGACAAATTGCATAAGAAGATTCTATTCATCAATTTTATCCTCTCCAAATTGTGCATTTCTGGCTGTATTTGGCAGTCTCTTTATACCATAGACTAAGCTTTTGAAATTTGAGCCAAGTTTGTCTCTGATGAACTATATGGTTCTGGGTTCTCAATTCTGTTCCACTTGTTTATGGGCCTGTCATTGTATGAGTACCATGCTGTTTTGGTTACTATCATTGTATGTAGATTTTGAGATCAGGGATTGCTTTGCCTCCCACTTCATTTTTGTGATTTGTGTTTTGTTTTGTTTTATTTGTTTTGTTCTATTTTCTTTTGTTTTTGCCTCCTCCCTCCACCCACCAAAATCTGTGACCCCATGTTTTCCCTCCCTCCCCATCCTCAGCCCCCCTCCCACTTCCCCTTCCCTCTTTGGATATCCATACACATCTTAACTGATTATCCTTTTGTTTTTACAGTGATAGTCTTATACAATATTTGTTCTTATGTGGCTGAGTTAGGTCAGTCAGCAGAATGCTCTCTGCCCTCACACAGTATATTTCAAAATTGTTGCTCCTAACAGCTGCATAGTATTCCATTGTGTGAAAGTACCACAATTTCTCAATCCAGTCATTAGTTAATGGACATTTAGACTCTTTCCATGTTCTTGCTATTGTGAATAATCCCTTAGAATTTCTGGTAGTGTTGGTCTTGTTTTCACAAATTCCTTGTTTTTATGCAAATGACCTAATTTCTCCTTCATATTTTGCTTTGTAGGGTACAGGGTCCTCAGCTGGCAGTTGTTTTCTTTCGGCATTCTATATATGCCAACCCCTTGTCTTTTTGTTCACATCATTTCTGCTGAGAAATCAGAACTTAATCTAATTGGTTCTCCTTTGTAGGTGACCCTGTTTTTCTTTTTCTTTTGTTTCTTCAAGTTTTAATAAAATAAATTTTATTTCTTCATCAATTACATTCTTAAGTAAAACAGGCATTACATTTTTCTTAACTGTTAACTACTGTATGTACAGCTTGGCATCTACCTTGATTCAAACTAAAAACAAAGCCACTTTAATCAATGGCTTTTTGTGTCACAAGCCCAATGGCAACATAAAAGAAATCATACATATCAACATAATAAAAAGTATAATGACATAGCATTAAGTCTTTGAATTTATTGATGAACATTGCTTTCACTGTGTTCCAAAGATTTTGTTATATTTTGACTAGTTTTAATTTTTTCTACAACTTGCTGGTTTTTACAGTGTTTGCATTATTCTGTGTCCTTAAACTGATCATTCTGGAGAATAATCAGTATGCAGTGGTGTAGAACATATATTGAGGTGCTGTTTTATGGTTATGGTCTATATATGAGTTAAGTCCGACTAGTTGTTACTCTAGTGCATTTTATTCCTTTATTCTGCAAGCATTTGTTGCTTTATAAATTTCAGGGTTCTGACATCAGGTATGTAGTTTTGTGGGTAGATTGGTTCTTTGGTCAGATAATGTTCGGTTTTTATTACTTCTTTTTAATTTTTAATTTTTTTTTTTACAGAGGTTTTGGATTTCCATTCATTCATTGCCGCAATTTTCTCCCTTCCCACCCCTCCCCACCAGCTCGCTTCCCCCTCCGAAGAGAGAACTCGCTTCCCCCTCCGAAGAGAGAAAAAAAAAAAGAAAGAAAAAATATTCCTTCATTAGTATACAATTCCTACGTCCCTTCCCCCCACCCCCCACCCCAAGTACACTTCTCTATGCAACCTTAATTCTGGATTCCTGTGCTAACCATTAGAAGTGATATATGATTGAGTATTATGGTTAGCACAGGTTTTTATTATTTTTTAAATTTTTTTATGTTTTGATGAATTTTTACTTTTTTTAATCTATTTGTAAGATAAAAGTATTGCTAAAAATATTAATTTTGGTCTTTAGATTACTGTGGCTTTTTGGTATTATTCCTATCCCCACAGTCTTTTGTTTGTTTGTTTTGGTTTTGGTTTTTTTAGCTTATGTGCCTTAGGATGTGCCATATTTTCATCCACTTATATTCAGTCAACAAAATAATTTTGCCATTTTGTTATGTTTGTTTGAGGTTGATTGCTTCTTTATTCCCATTCACTTCCAGTGTGTAGTTTTTTTTAAATGTAGACTTTTCCCTGTTTTATTAATTATTGCTGTTTTGTGAATTATGAGTTAGTTTTCTTCATTTTGGTTAGCGTATGTATTTACTTTCTTTGTGAGTACCCTAATTTTATAAACTTAACATCCTACATTTACAATAATGTTATTTCTTAAAACTGCCTTTAACTTCTTCAATATATAAAAAATTCCATATTAAACTAATTACATCCACTTTTATTGCCCAATTCAATTTTATATCCTAGATTTCCTATAATCTATATTAATTTATTTTGTTGTATATGCATTCAAGTGGCTATTCAATGTCACTATCCTCAATTGCTGACACCTCTTGGTTTCCTTTCTGGAGGATTCTTCTTAATTTTGTTGGAAGGTCAAGTCTGGTGGTTAGAAATTCCCTTCGTTGTTGTTTATCTGGGAATATCTTAATTTCACCCTCAATTTTTAATGACAGTTTTGCTGGGTATATTATTTTAAAACTCTGTATATGTCACCCTATTGCTTTCTTACCTGCATAGTTTTAGAGGAGAAATCAGCACTTAATCTTACTGAGATACTTTGTATTTGATCTTTTACTTTTTTTGAGCTGTTCTCAAAAAAAAAATTATCTTTGGTTTTGGAAAGCTTAATTACAATATTTCTTGTTGTGTTTTTTCTTTGGATTGAACCAAGATGGGGTTTGTTGAACTTCTCCAATGAAAATCTTGTCTTTCATGATATCTGGAAAGTTGAGGGTGTTTTTGGTGTGTTTTCTTTTTTTTAAAAAAAAAAAAAGCTTAAAGGCAGCTTTTAAAAAAATTTAGTTTGTTTATTTTTCATTTCAATGAACATCTACAGAGATTTTGGAATTCCATTCATTCATTGTTGCACCCTTCT
>NW_006400009.1:3595182-3600923 GCF_000299155.1 Elephantulus edwardii
CAGTGGCACCATATAGCATTTGTCCCTTTGTGACTGAGATACCTCACTCAGCATAATGTCCTCCAGGGTCACCCATTTTGAATAATATTGCATGAGTACCTTGTTCTTCAATACAGCATAGTATTCCATTGTGCAAATATACCACAGCTTCTCTACCCATTCGTTTGTTGATGGGCATTTAGGTTGTTTCCAACTCTAAAGGCAGCTTTATTAAGGGAGCACCTGGGTGAGGTTCCTTGGTCTCAAAATGGAGTACAAGGAAGTCACACTTAGGGTATCTTTGGGAGTGTTTTTATAGCACGGTCTTCAGGGAGGAAGAGAAGGACATTCCATTGTGATTTATAGTTCAGCCAGGTGGGATGACGTGTCCTATTCTTTGAATTCTTTATTTTCTCCCTTGGTCTGATCTTAACATTCCAGCCTCTTTAGTGAAAAAAAAAAGTTGGGGGTGATGTATCTTTATTCTAGCTACTTCTTGCTGAACAGGGACAAAGATCTGGGGTTCAGAGGCTGGACTGAGTTGGCCTGGAATCAGTAGCCAGGGGAGAATATGGATGTAATAGCAGCAGTTTCACAATTAAGTTGGTCATTCCTTTATCTTGTGAAGTAGGACTTTAAAAAAGAAGGGAGTGATTAGGAACTATATGAAGAGCTTGAAGAGCTACTTAGGGCTTGGTATCTGAGTGAGGTGAAGAATAGTGGGACCCACCATTTGGGAGGTGTAGAAGGTCTGCTCAGTGAGAGGAGCATGTTCGACCTGGGAATGATGGTGCCAATGGGGGTTGCCTATGACCTTAACTGCTGTGGGGGTAGTCAGGAATGACTGTGTAAGTTTCATTCCAGCATGATTGAAGAGGGTTGAGTGTGTGCCACTTGATGAGGATGGTGTCTTCTGGGGTGACTCCAGCTGTCTTGTCTAGACTTTCAGACAGGGGTTAGGTATGTGGTGGTCTGCGTGTTCCTGGAGTAATTGTCACTCAAGGTCTTGACACCATGTGGGCTGGTAGGTTCAAGAGAGAGTAAGGGGGGACCACACTAACCCAAGGAAGACAGGGGCACAGCACAACTTAACTCGTCTTGCGGGTTTCATGCACCAGATGCTAGGTGGCAAATTCGAGAGAAAGGAACCAGAAAGAAATATCTGTAAAGTTTTCTGCCATTACTTCTTAAATTTTTTTTTCTGGACTTTTTCTCATTCCTTCTGGAATTCCCATTATGCATATATTCTCTTGATTATGTCCTGCAAAACTGTTACATCCTGTTTGGTTTTCTTGGTTTTTCCACATGTTCTTAAAACCATGTAACCTCCATTTTGTCTTCTATTTCACTGACTCTTTCTCCCATTGCTTTGAGCCTACTTGCATGTTCTTCCATAGTATTGTTTGTTTCTGCTGTTTTATCATAAAGCTCTGGAATTTCTGGGTTTTATGTAAAGTTTTTACCTTTTTAATGACTTTTTCATTTTGTTCTTGTATTGTTTTCCTGAATTCTTCTAAAAATTTTTCCATGTTTTCCTTTAATTCATTGAGAAAACTTAATACTAGCTTTTTGGCACCTTTGTTGGGAATTTCATTATGATATATGCCAGAAATATTAGGCTTGCTTTTCATTGGAGAATAAACAGAAAACATCCACTGTCCTGATGATTCACAAACCTCCATATCTTTTACAGTTCCTTCTAGAAGTTTCTTTCCATCTTTCTGCTCATGAGAGTTAAGTGAATTAAGCGAGCTCTGAGACAAGTCCCAATTCTCCAGTGCTGCTAGATCAAGTTCCAGAGTCCTGACTGATGTCTTCACTTGATCTCTGCTGCCCCCTAATGGCGAAGACGTGGAGAAACTGCGTGGCTGGATAACAAAGCCGAATCTCTGAATTGCGTCAAACCCACTCACGTCTGCTACTACTACTGCCTGGTGCTGAGGTTGCTTCCATGCCCTGCAAAGGGGCACCAGCCTTGAAAAAAGAACTGACAAATAGCCACGGAGACAGTCAGCCACCAGGTGATCTTCACTCTTCTCACCCAAACTATAGTCTAGAGTGCAGACTAAAGGCAGCAAGTCGGCTCAAGTTATCACTGTTTCTTTTCTCTCATGCTACTTTTCATATTTTATCCTTTTCTTTTATTATGGAGAATTTGACTATGATATGTTTTGTTTGGGGTTCGCTGAGCTTCTTGAATGCAGATTTTCCTCATTCTTCATGATACCTGGGAAATTGTCTTCTAGTACCTCTCTCTTCTGTAGTTTTCTCAGTGCTTCCCCTACCCAGTTCATGTTCAAGAATTCTGATCATACCATACATATGTTGGTCTTTTTGCTGTTATCCCCCATGATTCTGATGTTTTCTTCATTTCCCTTCCATCTTCTCTCATTTTTTCTTTCAGTACGTTCTCATTGTAGTTCTTGTCTTCCATATCATTGATTCTGTTCCATCTCTTCTGTTCCTCCATCATGTTGGAGAAATTTCTGTCATTTAAGTCTTGATATTCTGGATTGCACTTTCATGCATTTGTTTTTATTGTTTTTCTGTTGTTATTGGTTTGGTTTGGTTTGAATTGTATTTTTCCTTTCTTATTGTGTACCATTGATTCAGATCCAACTGGCACAGGAGGAGATTCCAGTGGAGCATATTGTGGATTTGAACTGCACACCTTTAGGATTGCAGTACAGCTTCTTGCCACTAGGCCACCAGTGCTCCCTTGTTATTTTTTTAATTGTGATTTTAATGAAAGTTTACAGAAAACTTGGATTTGCATTCATTCATTATTGCACATTTTCCTCAATACTCTCCACCCCCAAGTTCACTTTTCTCTTAAAAAAAAAAACCATTCATTTTTGCACAGTTTCCTCCCTCCCCCTAGCCCAGTCCACTTTGCTCTGCACCGCTTATTCTGGACTGTTGTCAAGCAAATAATGCCTAATCATATATTCCTTTTAAACAGTTCTTTCCCTCATCTGTTCCAGTGCAGTGTATATTATTTATCCCCTTTTCTTCGTTTCCCCTCTTCATTCATTTCAGTCCTGTTTTATAATAGTGGAATTATGCGGTATTTGTCCTTTTGTGACTGAGATATTTCACTCAGCATAATGTCCTGCAGGGTCACCTATTTTGTATATTATTTTATTAGTTCCCTATTTTTAAGTGCTGCATAGTATTCCATTGTGCGAATATACCGCAGCTTCTCTATCCATTCATTTGTTGATGAGCACTTGGGTTGCATCTATCTCTTTGCTATTGTGAACAATGCACCGATTAACATGGGTGTGCATATATCTGTTTGAGTGGCAGCTTTTGTTTCTTTAGGGTATGAATTGCTGGGTCAAACGATATTTCTATTTCCAGTTTTTTGAGAAAATGCCATACTGCCTTCCATAGTGGTCGCACCATTTTACATTCCCACCAACAGTAAATAAGGGTTCAAATTTCTCCACAACCTCACCAACATTTGCTGTTTGCTGTTCTGTTGAACTTTGTTTTTGTTACTGGCATGAAATGATATCTTACAGGTGTTCTAATTTGCATCTCTCTTAGAGCTAGGAATTTTGAACATTTATTCATGTGTTTGTTCACCATCTGAATGTCATCTTTGGTGAAATGTCCGTTCATATCCTGTGCCCATTTTTCAGTTGGGTTGTTTACCTTTATCTTGTTGTAGTGCTGTAGTATTCCATAAATTTTAGCTCTAAGTCCCTTATCAGATATGTCACTACCAAATGTTTTTCCCCAGTCTATGGCTTTTCTTTTTATCCTGTTGGAGAAGTTCTTTTTTGTGCATAGGGATTTTATTCTTAGAAGGCCCCATTCATCTATTTTATTCTTTACTGGTTGTCCAGGAGGCTTAGAAGACTGTTAATGATGTGGATTAGGGTTTCTACAGTTCTTCCAAGCTTTTCTCTGATGAATTTTATATTAGTCTTAGGTCCTTGATCCACTCACTTTGATTTGGTTTTTGTGTATGATGTGATGTGTGGGTCCTCCTTGAGTTTTCTACAGATAGTTTTCCAATTTTGCCAATACCATTAGTTAAAGAGGCTGTTGTTTCTCCATTTCACTGATTTCATCTTTTTTTCTAAAATAGGTTGAGCATAGGTATATGAGCTGATTTCTGGATTCTTAGTTCTATTCCATTGATCTATGTGTCTGTCACTGTACAAGTGCCACACTGTCTTGACCACCATGGCTGTGTAGTAGGATTTGAGATCAGGGAGTGAGACGCCTTCTACTTTGTTTCTCTTTTTCAGGAGTGCTTTGCTTAGTCAGGATCTCTTTCCATTCCAGGTGAAATTGGAAATTGCCTTTTCCATATCCTTGAATAATGGAATTGGTATTTGTATTGGGATTGCATTGAACTTGTAGATCGCCTTTGGTAGAATTGTCATTTTCACAATAGTGAGTCTTCCTATCAATGAGCATGTTACATTCTTCCATTTCTCCAGGTTTCTTTTTGTTTCTTGTAGTAATGTTTTGTAATTTTCTTTTAATAGGTCTTTTGTGTTTCTAGTTATATTTACTCTCAAGTATTTAATCTTGTAGTTAGTTATTGTGATGGGTATTGTTTTTCTTAGCTCCAGTTCTGTATTTTCTTTGTCACCATAGAGAAATCCAATTTATTTTTGTGTTGATCTTGTATCCTATCATTTTGCTGAATTGGGTTGATTATGTCCAATAGTTTTCTTGTTGAGTCTTTGGGGTTTTCTAAGTATATTATTATATCATCCACAAATAGAGATAATTTTACCACCTCTTTGCTAATTTGGACACCTCTTATTTCTTTCTCTTATCTTATTGCCATTGCTAAGGCTTCCAATGCAATACTGAATAAGAGAGGTGATAGTTGACATCCTTACCTAGTTCCTGTTCTCAAAGGGAATGCCTTTATTTCCATTGAGATTGATGTTGGCTCTTGGGTTTGTATATATACATTTTACTATGTTGAGGAAATTCCCTCTTTCTTATTTTGTTGAGTGTTTTAATCAGGAAATTGTGTTGGATTTTGTCAAAGGCCTTTTCTGAAACAATTGATAGGATCATGTGGTTCTTATTCTTTGCTTTGTTGATGTAATGAATTACACTGATTGTTTTTCTTCTATTGAACCATCCTTGCATACCTGTTATGAATCCCACTTGGTCATGGTGATTGATTTATTTTTTTTTAGCTACTGTTGGATTCTATTGTTGTTATTGTTTTTAAGTGCCATCAAGTTATAGATTACTCATACCGATCCTAGGAACAAGACGTGAACACTTGTATAACTTTGGTCATTTCTCCATGTTCATAGAGTTTCTGGAGGCAAGCCATTTCGGAAGTGCCACTCCTGCTTCCAAGCTTGTTTTAATCGGGAAGTTCTACCAAACACTAACCACCATGGGTAACCATTGTTGCATTTGGCACGTCAGTGTCACATTAGCATGTTAGCATCACAGCAACCACGAGTTAGTTCTATACAGCAATGCACAGACCAGTGCTATACCACTTAGAAGATTGTTTGACAAAAAAAACAATTTAAACCAGGCCTGAGGGCCGTGATAGGTTGTGTGTTTTTTTTTTTAATAGAAGACCTTATCACATCATCTCACTCCCCTTAGCAAATCAACATTCTACCCTAAACCTCACCAATCCCAGCCAACAAGCATCTGTAGAACCTTATTGGCCAGGATTTTATTCAGGATTTTTGGCATCTATGTTTGCTATAATCAAGGATGCTTTCGGCAGAATGTTAAATGATCCAGGAAGTACTAAA
>NW_006400009.1:3602368-3607676 GCF_000299155.1 Elephantulus edwardii
GGGATAATTGGGATGGGAGTGTCAGAGACGGTGCGATTGGCACAGAACAGAGCGGAGTTTAGGGCTGTTGTACATAGGGTTGCTATGAGTCGCAAGCGACTCGACGGCACATTACAACAACAACAACATGTTTATGAGAGATACTGGCCTACAGGTTTGCTTCATACAATGAGTCTTGGAGTATTCCATCTTTTTCTATTTTCTGCAGTACTTATGTAGAATTGGTGACAGTTCTCTGAATGTTTGATAAAATTCACTTGTAAAACCATCTGGTTTGGGGTTTTGTTGTTGATGAAAGTTTTTTTATTACCTTTTCAAGTCCTTTTTTTGTAATGGGTCTTTTTTGATGTTCTATTTAAGACTGTGTTCTTGCTAGGTTGTTTCTAAGTATTTGTCCATCTCCTCTAAGTTTTCATATTGGTTTGAGTATAGTTTTTCATAATATTCCATTATTGATCTTTTTCTTTTAGTTGGTTCTGTTGTGAAATTGCCCCTTTCATCTCTTATTTGGACAATTTGTGTCTTTGCCCCTCCTTTGTTATTTTGCTAGTGGTTTGTCAGTTTTATTGACCTTATCGAAGAACCAACTCCTGTTGTTTGTTAATGATTTTAGTTATTTTTCTGTTTTCTATTTCATTTCTTTCTGCCCTTATTTTTATCATTTCAGTTTTTTTATATGGTGTTGGGTTTTCTTGCTGATTTATCTTCAATTTGTTGGAGATGTTGGGTTAGAGAGTCAATTGTTTTTTCCTTGCCTTTTGATGTGTTTGTTTTTTGCCATAAATTGACCTCTGATTACTGCTGTTTCCCAGAGATTTTGGTAAGTTATGTTTTCATTATCATTTGTTTCTTTTTAGTTTATTTTTAAATTTCATTTTTATATTTCTTCTAGTACCCACTCAAGTTCAAGCAAGATGTTGTTCAGTTTCCAAATGCATGTTTTTTCTCCTTTACCCTCTTGTTATTAATGTCTAATTTTGTAGCATTGTGGTCTGAGAGCTTTGCATTATTTTTTGCTTTTTAATTTATTGATGCTTGCCTTGTGATCTGAAATGTTATGTCATCCCACAACTCTTCTTGGTCTTGGTTTTCAATACCTCAGTCCTGTTAAGATGGTTTTTTAATTCAGATGGGACAGACTCAAGTTTGTATTTTGGTTATTCTGATTTTTTTTTTTAATTTTCCTTAGCTTCATTTTGAACTTGCACATGAGTAATTGATGGTCTGTTCCACAGTTAGCAACTGGCCTGGTTTTGACTGCTGATATTAAGCTCATCCAATGATTCTTTCCACAAATGTAATTAATCTGATTCTTGTCCAGTTAGTTCCTGTGTGATTAATAATTACTGAAGACTGGAATGCAAAATTTAGAAAAAATAAAGAAGGAAAGGTAATCAGAAAGTACAGACTTGGTAACAGAAACGAGGTTGGAATCAAACAATTAAATTTTGTATGTTCAATTATTTGTTCATCACAAATACCTTTTAAAAACTAATGGTGAAAAAAAAAACACTAATGGTGACTTTACACATGGAACTCACTGATAGACTTCACAGGAAATCAGATGGCTCATAGGTTCTTAGGTGCTGGCAACTAAGATTCATAGCAACCCTGGGAACAACAGATCAGATCCCTATCGTATTCTGTGGCATCCTCACAATCTCTGCAATACTGGAGCCCATTGCTGTTGTCATTCTGTCAATCCACCTGGTTGAAGATCTTCCTCTCTTTTTCTGTCCCTCCACCTTTCCAAACATGATGTCCCTCTCCAAAGAATAACCTCTCCTAGCAATACGCCCAAAATATTTGAGAGGAAGATTGGCCATCTTTGCCTCCAAGGAGCACTCTAGCTTAACCTCCAAGACACATCTGTTTGTTCTTTTGGTAGTCCATTGTATATTCAGTACTCTTCTTCTGTCATCCTTATTCATTGTCCAGCTTTCAAATGCGTAGCAAGTGATTGAAAAGACCATAGCCTGAATCAGGTGCACCGTAGTCCTCAAACTAACATTACTGATCTTAAAATTTAGACATCAAAAAATAAATATTAGAAAATTTAAAAAAAAATTTAGAGAGACCTCTGACTATAGACTTTCCCAGTGAAATAATGTCTCCTGATCTCCTGAATGCTGGTACCAAGAACTGTTTCAGTCTTTTCTTCATTTTTCATGATGTTGCCTATTGGTCAAATGGTGAGAATGTTTTGTTTCCTTGATGTTGAGATACAATCTATATTGAAGACTTCAGTCTTTAACCTTCTGCCGCAGGTGCTCCAAGTCCCCCTTTCTTTCTTTCTTTTTTTTTTTTGTATTTTAATGAAAGTTGGACAGTGACTAAAGTTGATAAAAGGATAGAAGGAGAATTGATGCCTTTGAGCTGTGGTGCTGGAGAAGAGCATTGAGGGTACCATGGATTGCTAGGAAAACAAACAGATTCATCCTGGAGAGGGTTAAACAGGGAGGCTCCTTGGAGGCAAGGATTCTGAGGCTCCATCTAACATGTCCTTGGAGAGGGACATCATGCTTGGTAGGGTGAAGGGACAGCGTAGGAGGGGAAGGTCCTCTATGAGGTGGATTGATTCCGTGACTGGGGTAATCAGGATGGGCGTGTCAGAGACAGTACAATTGGCACAGGACAGAGCAGAGTTTAGGGCTATTGTACATAGGGTTGCTATGAGTCGCAAGTGACTCGATGGCACATAACAACAATAACAACAATGAAAGCTTATGGAGAACATGGATTTCCATTCATTCCTTGTGCATTTTCCTCCCTGTTCATCCCTCCCCCCTCAGTTTGCTTTTCTCTTTAAAAAAAAAAAGAAATTATTTCATTGTTATATAATACCCCCCGTCCACTTTACTGTGCAGCTCTTATTCTAGACTGCTGTCATGCAAATCATGCTTAATCATATATTCCTTCTAAGCACTTCTCCCACATCTGTTTCAATGCATTGTGCATTATTTATCCCCTGTATTTGTCCTTTTGTGACTGAGATATTTCATTCAGCATAATGTCCTCCATGGTCACCCATTTTGTCTAATATCTCATGAGTTCCTTATTTTTCAATGCTTCATAGTATTCCATTGTGTGAATATACCAAAGATTCTTTATCCATTCATTTGTTGATGGGCATTTGGGTTGTTTTCATCTCAATGCAGCAATAAACATGAGTGTGCATCCCCCTTACTTTCAGCAAGCAAAGTTGTGTCATCTGCATAATGAAGGTTGTTGATGAGTCTTCCTCCAATCCTGATGCCACATTCCCCTTCACAGAGTCCAGCTTCTCAAATAATTTGCTCAGCATACAGATTGAAGAAGTATGGGGAACAGATACGTCCCTGGTGTCTGGCTTTCTTAATTTTAAACCATGTAGTGTTCCTTTCTCTTTTCACACAATAGCCTCTTAGGTTTAGATATAGGTTTAAAATGTGCACAATTAAGTATTCTTGGATTTTCATTTTTCTAAATATTAGCCATAATTTGTTATGATCCACACAATGAAATACCTTTGCATCGTCAATAAAATACAAATAGGCATTCTTTTGGTATTCTTTACTTTCAGCTAGGATCCATCTGACCTCAGCAACAACATCTCTGGTGCTATGGTCTCTTCTAAATCCTGTTTGAACTTCTGGCAATTCTCAATGTGCTTTTCTAGCCATTTTTTTAAATGATCTTCAACAGTATTTTGCTTGCATGTGTTGTTAACAATATTGTTTGATAATTTCCACATTCTGTTGGAATTCTTATTGTTTGATAATTCACAATCTTATTGTTTGATAATTTCCACCTTTTATGGAATGAGAACAAATATGGATCTCTTCCAGGGGTTGGTCAAGCAGCTGTCCTCCAAATTTCCTGGCATATACTTGTGAGCACATCTAGGGCTGTATTTGTCACATTTGAAATGTGTCAATTAGTATCACATCAATTCTTGGCACCTTTATTTTTCCC
Organism: Elephantulus edwardii; assembly: GCF_000299155.1. NCBI lineage: Eukaryota > Metazoa > Chordata > Mammalia > Macroscelidea > Macroscelididae > Elephantulus > Elephantulus edwardii. The sequence continues at coordinate 3,606,323 of NW_006400009.1, forward strand.
ACCAATGCTTTCATTGCGGCTTGAACTTCTTCCTTTGTTACACTTGGCTCTTGATCATATGGTTGTTGTTGATGTTGTTATGTACCGTCTAGATCCTATGTACAACAGCCCTGAAGCCTGCTCTATCCTGGGCCAACTTTACTGTCTCTGACATACCTATCCTCATTACCCCAGTCACTGTATTAATCCAGCCCATCTCATCAATGGTCTCCCTCTCTTTTTCCATCCCTCCACCCTTCCAAGCATGAGGTCCCTCTCCAAGGACTGGTCCCTCCTTGCAACATGCCCAAAGTATGTCACAAGAAACCTCAGAATCCTTGCCTCCAAGGAACAGCCTGGTTTCACCCACTCTAGGGTAAACTTTGTTCTCTTGGCAGTTCATAATATATTCAGCACTCTTCTCCAGCACCACAACTCAAAGGCATCAATTCTCTTTCTATCATCCCTAGTCATCATTCAGCTCTCCGATCCATAGCAAGCCATTGTGAAGACTATGGCTTGGATCAGACACAACTTAGTCTCAAGACTAACGTCGTTGCTCTTCAGTACTCTGAAGAGGTCTCTGAGAGCTGACTTTTCTCAACACAATTGATCTATTTATTTCCTGGCTGCTGTTACCAAGAGAGTTTATTATGGAGCCAAGCAAACAAAAGCTGTTAACAATCTCAGTCTCTTTACCATCCATCATTCTGCCAATTGGCCCAGTGGTAAGAATCTCTGTTTTCTTGATGTTGAGCTTCAATCCCTATTGAAGCCTGAAATACTCGATCTTCTATGACCAACACTTCACTTCCTCCTCAGTTTCAGCAAGCAAGGTTGTGTCATCTGTGTAACACAGGTTGTTGATGAGTCTTGCTACAATCCTAATACCACATTCCTCCTTGTACAGCCCAGCCTCCCAGATTATCTGTTCTGCATATAGATTGAAAATGAATAGAGACAGAATGCATCCCTGACATATATCCTTCCCAATTTTGAACCATGCAAATGTCTCCTTGCTCTGTTCTGACGATTGCCTCCTGGTACAAGTTTCGCATATACACAATCAAATGTTCTGTGATTCCCATGCTTCTCAGAATCAGCCACAGTTTGTTGTAGTCCATGCAGTCAAATGCCTTTGCATAGTTGATGAAACCCAAATAAACATTCCTCTGATACAATCTGCTTTCAGCCAAGATCCATCTAACATTAGCTATAATATCACTAGAATGATCACATCCTCTTCTAAACCCATCCTGCACATCTGGCAGTTCTCTGTTGATGCACTACTCCAGTCGTGCATAAGTTTGGATAAGTTTCAGCAGAATCTTGCTTGCATGTATTATAATATTAATTATATTGTTTGGTAATTTGG
>NW_006400009.1:3607792-3626049 GCF_000299155.1 Elephantulus edwardii
ACGATTCTGTGTATTCCTTCCGTATTCTTTTGGCTCTTTCTGAACCTTTCAAGATTTTGCCCATAGCATCTCTAAGTATTGAAACTCGAGGCTTGAATGTGTTTCTCAGTTCTTTCAGCTTGAGAAATGATGAGCAAGTTCTTCACTTTTTATTCCCCAATTCTAGGCCTCTGCACATTCTGTTACGATATTTTGCCCTTTGAAATAATCTGTTCATATCCTCTACTTCAACATCTTTTTCATTTGTTTTTGGCTTCTCAAGGCTCTAGTGTAATTTTCAAGGTGTCTTCTGTTGTCCATTTTGGGTTTTATTTTTTCTTTCTTCTGTGTCTTTTAGTGACTTTTTGCTCTCTTCATAGATAATATCCATGAGTAGGAAGACTTAATACTATAAAACTGACAATGATACCAAAAGCAATCTAAAGGTTCAATGCAATTTCAATTCAGATACCACCACTATTCTTCAAGGAGACAGAAAAGAGTCCCCAATTTTCTTTGGAAAGGAAAGAGGCTCTAGATGAGCAGAGTTCTATTAAAGAAGAAAAGCAATATAGGAAACATCACATTTCCTCATCTCAAACCCTACTACACAGCCATAGTAATCAAACATCAGGGTAGTGGTACAGAAGCAGGGACATACACCAATAGAAGCAAGAACACATAAATAAATCATCCACATATAGTCAATTGGTTTTTGACAAAGAGACAAAATTCACTAAATGGGGAAGTGACAGTCTCTTTAACAAATAGTGCTAGCAAAACTGGACATCTAACTAAATAAAATTGAAATAAGATCTACATCTCATACCATACACAAATATCAACTCATGATGGATCAAAGATCTGTGGGTAAAGCAAAAAACCTACACAGAGCATCAGAAAATAAGGTGGAGCAATGAGGCATTTGCTGCAGAAGGTCAAGGACTGTAGTCTTCAATACAGATTGAAGCTCAACATCAAGAAAACAAAGATTCTCACCACTGAACCAATCAGAAGATTCATGAGGGAGAACAGATTGAGATTGTTGATAACTTCAACTTGCTTGGTTCCACAATCAACACTCTTGGCACCATCAGTCAGGAAATCAAAAGAATTGTATTGGGAAAGTCTGCTGTCAGGGACCTCTCTGGAGAATTGAAGAGCAAAGTCTGGAGTAAGGTGTGCCTGATCCAGGCCATGGTCATTACAATTATTTGCTATGCTTCCAAGAGCTGGAAAATAACTAAGGATAACAGAAGTAAGATCAATGTCTTTGAGTTGTGGTGCTGGAGAAGTGTGTTGAACATACTGTGGACTGCCAGGAAAACTATGAGGTCATTACTAGAGAGGGTGAAACCAGGCTGTTTCCTAGAGACAAGGATTTTGAGGCTCCATCTCACACAATTTGGGCATGTGGCCAAGAGAGACCAGTCCTTGGAGAAAGGCATCATGCTTGGAAAGGTGGAGGAACAGTGCAGGAGAGGAAGACCCAGGATGAGATTAATTGACTCAATGACTGGACAAATGGGATTAGATCTGATGGAGATGAGATTAGCTCTGGATAGGGCAGATATCAGAGCTAATGTACATAGAGTTGCTGGGAGTCCCAGGTGACTCAATGACACATAACAACAACTGCAACAAAAATAACAACAACATATTGCATAAATGGGCTTTCAAACATAGCCAAAAATGCATAACCAGGAGAGGATAAAATGGATGACTGGGGCATTCTAAATTTCAAGTCCTTGTGTGCATCAAAAAAATTTCTTCCAAAGGATAAAAAGAGAGCCTACAGATTGTGAAAAAGTATTTGACAATGACATACCTGATAGGAACTTACAACTAAAGTTTATTGAAAACTGCAGTTCAATAAAAAAATGGCAAACAACCCAACTACAAAATAGGCAGAAATAGGAAAAGATTCTTCACCAAAGAAGATATTCATATGACCAAGAAACACATGAAGAGTTGCTCAAGATCACTGTTATAGAGGTTCAAATCAAAACGACAAATGAGATCTCATCTCACCCAAATAACAATAGCAACATTCAACAAGACTGCAAGCTGGCAAGGATGTAAAGGGATTAGCACTCTCATGTACTACTGGTGGAAATGTAGTGGTACAGCCACCATGAAAGGCAGTTTAGTATTTCCTTAAAAAATGAAAATAGAAATGTTGTTGTTGTTGTTATGTGCCGTCGAGTCGCCTGCGACTCATAGCAACCCTATGTACAACAGCCCTAAACTCCGCTCTGTCCTGTGCCAATCGCACTGTCTCCGACACTCCCATCCCAATTATCCCAGTCACTGAATCAATCCACCTCATAGAGGGCCTTCCTCTCCTGTGCTGTCCCTCCACCCTCCCAAGCATGATGTCCCTCTCCAAGGACCGGTCTCTCCTCACAACATGTCCAAAGTAAGTTAGACGGAGCCTCAGAATCCTTGCCTCCAAGGAGCCACCCGGTTTAACCCTCTCCAGGACAAATCTGTTTGTTTTCCTAGCAGTCCATGGTATTCTCAATACTCTTCTCCAGCACCACAGCTCAAAGGTATCAATTCTCCTTCTATTCTCCTTGGTCATTGTCCAACTCTCTGATGCATAACAGGTGATTGCGAAGGCCATGGCCTGTATCAGACGCACCTTAGTCTCCAGAGAGACACCACTGCTCTTCAGCACTTTGGAGAGGTCCCTAACAGCAGACTTTCCCATGGCAATGTGCCTTTTAATTTCCTGGCTGCTGGTGCCAAGACTGTTGACTATGGAGCCAAGCAAACTAAAGCTGTGTACAATCTCAATCTCTTCACCATCCATCCTGATGCTGCCAATTGGTACAGTGGTGAGAATCTTTGTCTTCTTGACATTGAGCCTCAATCCATATTGTAGGCTGCAGTCCTTGACACTCTGCAGCAGGTGCTTCAGGTCCTCCTCAGTTTCAGCAAGCACGGTTGTGTCATCCGCATAACGCAGATTGTTGATAAATCGTCCACCAATCTTGACCCCACATTTCTCCTCATAGAGCCCAGCCTCCTGGATAATCTGTTCTGCATATAGGTTGAAAAGGTATGGAGATACCATTTGCAAAACAACTATGAGATATCATCTCACCCCAGTAAGAATAGCAAAATTTAACAGCAAACAACAAATGCTGATGAGGTTGTGGAGAAACTGGAACCTTTATTCATTGTTGGTGGAAGTGTAAAATGGTGCAACCACTGTGGAAGGTAGTGTGGCACATTCTCAAAAAGTTGCAAATAGAGATACCATTTGACCCAGCAATTCCACTACTTGGCATATACCCCATAGAAACCATAACTGCCACTCAAACAGATATATGCACACCCATGTTTATCATGGCTTTGTTCACAATATCAAAGAGTTGGAAACAATATAATTACCCATCAACAAACAAACAGAGAAGCTGTGGTATATTCACACAATGGAATACTATGCTGCATTGAAAAACAAGGAACTCATGGAATATTTTTCAAAATGGGTGATCCTGGAGGACATTATGCTGAGTGAAATATCTCAGTCACAAAAAGGACAAATACTGCATAGTCCCACTGTTGTAAAACAGGACTGACATCGGGTTTGGGGAGAGATTGAGAAATATGGGATAAATAATGTATACTGCATTGCAACAGATGAGGGACAAAAATGCTTAAAAGGGATATGTGATTAGGTATTATTGTCATGACAGGAGTCCAGAATGAAGGCTGCATAGTGGAGTGGACCTTGGGGGAGGGATTATAAAACAATGAAAGAATTTTTCCTTTACTTTTCAAAGAGAAAAATGTACTGAGTTGGGGAGAGGTGGACAGGGAGAAAAGTGTAACAATGAATGAATGGAAATCCAAATTTTCATTAAAAATAATAATAATTTAAAAAATTTTTAAAAAGAATGAAGAAAGAAGACTCCAGAAAGGGGAGGGGGGGAGGAAGAAATACCATTTGACCAGCTATTCCACGAGTAGAAATTACCTTAAAGAAATAGATATACAAATACATATAGATATATGTGATACAAATAGATATATGCACATTTATGTTTATTGCAGCATTATTCACAATAGCAAAGAGAGGGAAACAGCCCAAGAGCCCATCAACAAACAAAAGGATAGAGAAAATGTAGTACATTTACACAATGGAGTATTATGTAGCATTGAAAAACAATAAAGAACTAACTCATGAAAACATTACACTACATGGATGAGTCTACAGGACATTTGTCTAAGTGAAATAACTCAGTCACAAAAGAACAAATACTGAGCAAGACCACTGTTATATTTAAAAAAAAAATAGAATAAAGGGAGCTCTGGTGGCCTAGTGGCAAGAAGCTGCACTCCAATCCCAGAGGGGTGCAGTTCAAATCCACCAGATGCTCTGCTGCAGAAAGAGGGACAATCTCCTCCTGTACCAGTCAGATCTGATTTGACGGTACACGCACAAAAAATAATAAATTTTTTTTAAAAAAATAGAATGGTTGCAGGAGGGGTTGAGAGGAGAATGTGAAATAAATGGATAGAAAATTAGCATGTTCGTGAAATAGGTGAAGGAAAAGTCTTTGTTAAATGAGTGGACTGTCAGACACTGAATTGCAATTAATGTGGAACAGAGAAGTGTGATTGATGGGGGAGGGGAAGCTCAGGAACATAATCCTGGAAGACCGACAGGGATGGAAGGGGGGAGGAGGGTGTGGAGATTAATGGCTGGGTGGTAGGATGAAGGGAAAAGCTGAGTTCAGTGAGGATTTAAGGAGACAACCTTTTTTAAAAAAGACAACCACAGCAAAAGGATAAAATGTTCACAATTTATTTAAAAATGAAGTTAACTCTGTGTTTAAAAAACAACAAACAAACACCAACTCATGTTCCTTATGGAGAGGGAGGGAGGAGGCAAGCCAGACACAAAAATTACTAATATTAAAGGTCTGGAATAGGCAGATCGATAGAGATACAAAGCAAATTAGGGGTTGCTTAGACCTGGGAAGGTTGGGAGTACCAGAGATGATGGGTAAGAGGTGAACTGTTTCCTTTTGGGGTAATTGTAATATTTTCAATATGGTGATGAATGCACAACTCTTGACCAAAAACCATTGTGTTTACACACCATAAACAGATTGTGTGGTAGGAGAATTTTATCTCAATAAAGCCATTTAAATATATTTTAATGTACTGAGGAATAAAAGATGTTACAAAACAGTATTTTCATGTAATATAGCTTTGTATATTAAGGGGTGATGGTACTTGTTTTAGTTTCTAGAAACAAAGGTTGGGGATTAGTAAAGTAAGTTCCATTGAGGAGGAAAGAGGGGTCAATCCCAGTTACACTGTATTTGGAACCTCTCATTTCTACATGCTGTTTACTCAGAAAAACTGTGGGAGGATACACTATGGGTCACTTCTGACTCTATGGCAAGGAGAAAAGGTTCCTACATGAGGAAGCCCTGGTGGCACAGAACCTTGGCAGATGCACTGCTAATCGAATGGTGGTGACTCTCGAATCCAACAGCAGCTTCTCAGAAGGAAGATGGGCAGTCTCCTCCCTTCTTTCCGAGGGTTTATAGCCTCGGAAAACCTGCTGGAGGGTCCATTACGAGCTAATTCCAGTTGTACGGAATGGGTTACGTTCCCAAATTAGTATAAAAGTCAGCTAATTGCTTAGGGTTTTGTTGTTGTTATTTACATAGTAGAGGCAGCCAGACGCTTTCCTGATAGGAAAATGCTGAATGGAAGAATACATTTATGAATTAATTTCCTAGGAGGAGAAAATTATGTTTTTACCTTACCTTTATAAAAACAGTTGCTGATGTATATAATATGATAAATTAATAAAAGATTATTCTCCTATGCTAGAAAGGAAGAAAACTGTGTTGAAACTTCTCATCTCCTTTTCATTTAGCATTTCTCTTTCTATTCTTTGTAGAAGAGTATAAATCAGTATTAAAAGCAGGATAACTACTTTGGTTTAAGGATTACTTAGTCAATAAAGAAGATGAAAATCTAAACAGTGGAGTCCTAGGACCAAATAATCTATTTCCTTGAATATTTCCTTCATTGGAATTAGCCCTGTGCTCCCTTTGAATTTGGCAAAAGCAACATTAGGAGGAAATCTTTTTAAAATTTACTGACCAGACATGAAGAGGATGAGTATAGTATTAAAATTCCTCCTCAGGTTACCTGTAAAATACAGAACTCAAAATGCAGGGATAGAGCCCTGTATCCTGAAAATGTCAGTGCAAATTAATGATGAAAAAAATAAGAATTCAGGTTAGGACATCTCAGACTTTCATCTACTTCTAATTGAATAAATAATTTTAAGACATTAACTTACGTTTCTGCCTTTAAACTAGAAAAATAAAAATGTGTGATATTTTAAATGGTATTTCACACCAAACCCAAGACTTTATACTTAATAAAGTAAAATAAGCTTCAGTATTTAAATTGTGGGATTATTTCTCGATTTATTCTTTGAGAACAACTTGTAAGAAATCAGAGCCAACCAGTGATTTGTTGTTGTTGTTGTTGTTGTTATTGTCCAGTTCAGCAATTATCACCTGGAAATAGCCCAGAACTCTCAGGTTAACAAAAGTGGACTGGATGTTAAGACTTCCCTTTCCATGACTCTATTTTAGATGGGAATGAGTAGCCATCAAAGGACAAATAAATATGTCTTGGAAAAGATTTAGCCAGGGTGATTTTGGGAGGCAAGGATGGTGATCCTTCATCTCACATACTTTGGACATGTTGTTAGGAGAGACTATTCCTTGGAAAAGGACATCATGCTTGAAAAGGTGGAGAGTCAGTGAAGGATTGAAGATCCTCCATTAAATGAATTGACACAGTCCCTTTTTTAATATATAAAATTTGTATTTAATAGTGGTTTGCTTATAGAGTTTGTATACATTGTTTTTCACACTGGATCTTTCCCATTCCCTTGACCTATCCCTCCCTCCACCCATCAAATTGTGTGACCCTATAATTACTACCCCCACCCCACCCCACCTCCTTACCCCTCTGCTCCCACCATCTCTCCTTTAGATCCTCAGACATATTTTACTAGTTATCTATTTCTACAATAATGGTTTTATACAGTATTTGTCCTTATAGAGCTGAATTAGTTCACTTAGTATAATGCTCTCCAGTCACTCCCAAGTTAGGTAGTAATTTTGCTTCTACATGCTGTGTAGTGTACATCATGTGAATGTACTACAATTTCTCAATCCATTCAATTATGGTTAGACATTCCAACTGTTTCCATGTTTTTGCAATGGTGAATAGTGCTGCTATGAACATTGGTGTACAAATCTCAGTTTGTGCCTCTGTTCTCATTTTTCGGGGTATATTCCAAGCAGTGGAATAGCTGGGTCATATGAAATTTCTATGTTCAGCTTCTTGAGGAAACATCAAACTGCCTTCCAGAGTGGTTGTACCATTATTTTACAAACCCACCAACAATGTATAGGAGTTCCTTTCTCGCCACATCCTCTCAAACATTTATTACTTGCTGACTTGTTAAAATTTGCCACTGTTACTGGAGTTGGGATAGTTTCTCATGGTTGTTTTGATTTGCTTCTCTCTTATTGCCAGTGATTTTGAGCATGTCTTCATGTGTCTGTTGGCCATCTGAATGTCTCCCTCTGTCTTTCCAAGTCTTTCCATGTATTTTGCCCATTTTGTAATGACAGAAGTAGTCAGGATGGCACAGGGCAGGGTTCAGATCCATTGTTCTAAGAATCGCTATGTGTTGTAGCTCTTGCTGGCCTTTAACAACAACAACAGCAATGAGAAATTATTGATATCCTTATTTTAGCTGAAGAAGTGGGAGTTTTAAAATTTATTCAAACATTATAGGCATAATAATTTTTAGGGATCCTGGGTCTAATACAAATTGAAAAGCAATTGTTGGATAAAATATTCTAAATCTTAGAAGGATTAAAGAGAAAAACTAGGAAGCACTACCATACCCACTAGTAAATATCTCAAGGTTCAAATCATGTAACTAAACACAAAAGTTCATAATTGTTAAGTAAATTGCAGTAAATAATTTCCTGGACTATTTGTTCCGTGATAAAGTATCTCAAATTTTGCCTTTAGGAAAATTTTCTCTGTCTAGTTTTACAGAACTTGGTACTAGAATAACTAAAGTCAGAGAACAACATATGTTGATATACCTAGATATATTCTTAGGTACTTAGCTTCAGTTACCAGGTATGCATATGAAGAGACATCATTTTTCTAATGTTTCTCTTTCCTCCCATCAAAGATTTACACAATTTCGAATTCTTCTTGGAGATTTTCATTTTGCTGGTATCCAGGAAGCCAATTGGATCTTAGGGCCCATTTACTTCATCACTTTCATCTTTTTTGTGTTCTTTGTCCTCTTGGTAAGAATAACCCATGTGTACATCTTTCGATCTTTGTGAAATACTAGGAAATGAAAGAGTATTCATTGAGATGAAATTATAGTGCCCTTTAGAGTAGTGAGAGAAGATCTTCACCCTGAAACCCACAGCGTCCCTTTTCAGCAGGAAGCAGCTAAGAGAATATGCCATCCCCTTTTCCTTATGACTCAGGGTGAAGTCTCTCTCAGGGAGGAGTGATAGGGAATGGCAAAGGACACACTGACAAGGAAGATTAATCAGAACTGGCTTTGACAAGCACTGTGGCATTTGGACAAGAACAAACTGGGAGGAGGGTAGAGAGAATGGTGCAGCGGTGAATGAATGGAAACCCAAAATCTCTGTAAATGTTTATGAAAATTAATAAAATATAATTATAGAAAAAAAAGAGATGAAATTATCACTGTTTAGCTGTAAGAACTTTACATTTATTAAGAGTGGTGCAGATTGTTATTGAACTAGATTCTCTAGTTCATTGTCTAGTGTTTTCAAGTTCCCCTGTGGATAATGTGGTCAAAATAGATACCATTTGAGTGTGCACTATAACTATGTTCGAGATTGTGTCTATGGCACAGGATAGGACAGGATCCAGATCTGTTGTTTCTAGGCCACTAGGACTCAACAGCACCTAACATAGAGTTGGAAATCTGTATGTAACACCGAGTGTCCCAGATTTATCAAGATTCCAGGTCTTATTCTGCCCATATTGCAATCCCTTTTGGTTCTCACTTGCATCAGCTCATCTTATTTACTGTCTAAGACTCCTCACTACGTATATATCTCATATGTGCTGTAGACAAGTCTGTTTAGCTTCTTGTTGAGGCACTACTACTGTCCTCAAGAAAACATTTTTTGTCAAACAGAGAATTTATCCCCTGGAGATACCCCAGAACTCTCAGATTAACAAGGGTGGACTGAACATTAAGACTGCCCTCTCCACGATTCTGTGTTTGATGAGTGAGCATTGTTTTTGTTGTTGTTGTTGTTGTGTTGTGTACTGTAGAGTCGAAACTGACCCTCTGGTAGGTGAAAACCACAGCAGTTAATCGCACAGGAGGAGATAGCCCATCCCTCTCCGTTGGAGCTGCTGGTGATCTCAAACTCCAGGCCTTCAGCTTTTTGCCACTAGGCCACCAGAGCTCCCTTAGATAAGCAATGTAGTTTGTAGTTGTTGTAGTGTACCATAGAGTTGGAAATGACCCATAGCTGACTCTCTGGCAGGTTTTCAGAGGCAGTTAATCACCTAGGAGGTTACCCATCCTTCTCCCTTTGAGCTGCAAACTTTCGAACTGCAAGCCTTCAGGATTGCAGTGCAGCTCTTGGCCACTAGGCCACTAGACCTCCCTAAGCATTTGTGGCTTATTTTCTATGATTGCAAATTATATTACTTTCTCGAACTAAAAGAAACGTCCCTGTGAGCATACAATTACATTATTCTATATTCTCTTGTGATGTATAATATTGATAAATTTAGATGGATAGCAAGCCTGGTGGCATAATACATCATGTGTTAGGCTTACAATCAAAATATTGGTGATTTGACTCCACCAGTGGCTCTGTAGGAGAATAATGAGACGGTCTTCTCTTGTAAACATTTATAGCCTTCGAAGTTTGGTGGAGAGTCTCCATGAGTTGATACAGATAGAGAACTATATGGAGCTCTGCTGGTCTAGTGGGTAAGGAGTTGCACAGTTCAAATCCACCAGGGTCTCCTCGGGAACAATGTGGGCAGTCTCCCTCCTTCTGTGTAATTTATAACCTCTGAAAACCCACTGGAGGGTCAGTTATGAGCCGGTTCTGACTTGACAACACATAAAAACTGTGTACATATAATGTAATGTGTGTATCTCCAGTTTATACATACACACTATTCCACATCCTGTTTTTCTCATTTCCCATATCCATATACATAATACATATTTTCCATTCTACTGTGTTATAATCTAAGTGGTCATTTCCCTGTTACTAAACATTTGGAGTACTTTTAAAAATTGAATCTGCTTTTTACAAATCCCACCACTTGTCAAAGTCACTTCTAAATTAAATTTTTATTGGACTATTTGAATCTTTTTTCCCCAGAACATGTTCTTGGCAATAATTAATGACACCTACTCTGAAGTGAAGGCTGATTATTCAATAGGCAGAAGGCCAGATTTTGAACTTTGCAAAAGGATCAAAATGGTAAGTCAAACTCTTCTCAGCAAAACAAATTTTGTTCTATTTACATCATTGTAGTTCAAGTATCACTTAAACCTAAGATTTTTTTTTCCTCCAGTGTTGTTCCATATTGCATTATTTCCCTTTTAGGGAGGTAAAGTATGCTTCCTGGCTTTAAAAATGTAACTAAAATTATTGTTGCCAGTCAGAATGCTTCCACCTCTTCACTATTGTAAGTAAGTAATACAGCAACAAACATGAGTGTGAATACATCTATTTGTATCACGACTCTGATTTCTTTAGGGATATTCCCAGCAAGGGTAATTCTTTTGAAAGCTGGAAATATGATTCTTAGAATCCTTATGATCTCAGTCTGGTGGCCTAGAGGGTAAGTAGTTGTACTACCAATCCAGAGGCAGGTGGCTCCTTAGAAGAAAGAAGGACAGTCTTCTCCTGTGTGATCTATAGCCTCTATAAAACCCACTGGAGGATCATCTACCAATTGCTCCTTGGGAAAAAAGATGGACAGTCTCATCCTGTGTGATATACAGCCTCTGAAAACTCACTGGATGATCAACAATGAGTTGTTGTTTTGTTTTATGATCCAGCAATTCTATTACTAAGCATGTACCCTAGAGAAACATGAGCCATAACAAGTGAACAAATACACACAAACTCATGTAACAGCTTAAGTGTCTACCATCAGATGAATATATCAGTCTGAACTACAGTACAACACAGAATGGAATACTACACAACAACATTAAAAAATGAGGAATTCATAAAATGCCCCCTAATATGGATGAATCTTAAGGATATCATGCTAGATTAAATAAAGCCATTACAGAAATACAAATAACAAATACTATTAATACAAATAATATATATTATTATATATTTTAAATATGATAGACAAATTATAATATGAAACTAATATTATAAAATGTCAGAAAATGTCTTACAGCCAGAAACATTCTTTCCTGGCTAGCAGTGATGGGAAACGGAAAGAGATCACTAACTAGTGAGTACACACATGTTTAGTGTGGTTGGGAAGGTGATATATAAAGGGGAGAGATGGCAAAGGAAATTGCTGAGGGGCAACTTAGAGTTCAGACAACAAAGGTGAACAAAGAATGGATAGGGAAACTGTGGTACATTCACACAGCAGGATATTATGCAGTATTGAAAACAATGAACTTGTAAAACACTACACAACATGTATGAATCTGGAAAACATTATGCTGAGTGAAATATCTCAGTCCCAAAAGGACAAATGCTGTATAGTGCCACTGTTGTAAAATGGGATGGACATCGGGTTTGGGGGGAAAACTGAGAAAGATGAAATAAATTATGTATACTGTAAAAAAAATGTAGCTAAAATTAATTCAAAGTCCCATATATTAAGCTGAAATTGAGTTATTTTGTAAGCACAAAGCATTATATTTTGTGTTCTAAGAACTCTCTGTCTTCCAAAAGCTTTCAAGTTAGATCCTGGTAAATTTTTATAACAGTTTATACTTGGAACTCTTTCTTAAACACCTGCTAATGACAACTCCATTGTCTTAGTTACTACTGGTTCAAAACCTTAGACCTTTAATTTTGCTATTGCTGATACAATATAGGAGCCCTTGCTCTGGTGATGTACTCCATAATGTGAGTTGTTGTTGCTGTTCTTGTGTATCATCTAGTCAGAACTGACCCATAGCTGACCTTCCAGTGGCTTTTCAGAGGCATTAATTGCATGGGAGGAGATTGCCCTTCCTTCTCCCATGGAGCAGCTGGTGGATTCAAAGCACATCCTTCAGGATTGCAGTTTATCTTCTTACCACTAGGCTACCAGAGCTCCCTACTCAATAGTGTATTCTGCTGCTATTCAAAAAGCTGTACCTCTCCAGCAGTTCAAATTCAACAGCAGCTCTTTGAGTGAAAAAGGAGCAATCTTCCATTAAGAAATTCCTTGGAAATTCTCTGTAGGGAAAGTTTTACTCTGTCTTATTAAAAGTTTAAAAGATAAATTGCATTAGAAAAGTCTGCTGTCATGGACCTCTTCAGAGTGCTGAGGAGCAACAATGTCAATCTAGAGACTAAGGTGTGTCTGATCAAAGCCACGATCGTCCCTATTACTTGCTATGCATCAGTGAGCTGGACAGTGACTAAAGCTGACAGAAGAAGATTTGATGCCTTTTTTACAGTGCTGGAGAAGAGTATCGAACATACCATGGGCTGCCAAGAGAACAAACAAGTCTGTCCTGGAGAGGGTAAAACGAAATTACTCCCTGAAGGCAAGGATTTTGAAGCTCCATCTCACATATTTTGGCCTTGTTGCCAAGAGGGACCAGCCCTTGGAAAAGGACATCATGCTTGAAGGGTAGAGGGTCAGTGTTGGAGAGGAAAACCTTGGATGAGATGGAGTGACACAGTGACTGGGGTAATAGGAGTAGGTATGTCAGAGACAGTGAGGTTGCCTCAGGATAGGGTAGGGTTCAAAGCTGTTGTTCATAGGGTCACTATGAGTCATTGTCAACTCAACTATTAACAACAATTAAAAGCCAGCCTTCTTTGGTCTTCTTTATTCATTGTTTAATGAACTTATTAGACAATAAATAAGAAAAACCCGAGGAGAATGTTGTTGTTGTTGCTGTTGTTGTTATTGTTAGGTACCATTGAGTCAAGTATGACCCATAATGAACCTATGAACAACAGATCTGCACCCTGACCTATCCTGTGCCATCTTCACACTTCCTGACACAATAGAGCCCACTGCAGCAGTCACTGTGTCAATCCACCTGATTGAGTCTTCCTCTCCTGTGTTGATCATCCGTCTTGCTAAGCATCATGTTTCCCTCCAAGGAACAGCCTCTTCTAGCAACATACCTGAAGTATGTGAGATGAAAAGATCATCTTTGGGAAGGTAGGGAGAGGGAGGAAAATATGCAACAGTGAATGAATGGAAATCCAACTTTTCTGTAAACTTTCATTAAAATCATAATTAAAATTTTTAAAAAAGAAAAGAAAATATCATCTTTGTCTCCAAAGAGCATGCTGACTGCACTTTCTCAAAGACATTTTTTTTTATTCTTTGGCAGTCCATAGGATGTTCAGTGCTCTTCTCCAACACAACGGTCCAAAGGCGTCAAAATTCTTCTTCTGTAATTCTTACTCATTGTCCAGCTCTCAAATGCATAACAAGATCAGAAAGACCATGACATGAATCAGACACACCTTATTCCACAAGCTGACATTAATACTCCTCAATAATTTGGAAAAGTCTCTGAATGCAGATTTCTCCAGTCCTGATCCCCTGGCTGCTGGTACCAAAGTGTTGATTGTGGATCCAAGTAAGATTAAGTTGTATACAGTTTTAATCTCTTTTCCATCAATTATAATATTGTCTCAGTAAAATGGTAAGAATTTTTCTTGGTCTTGAGATGCAATACATATTGAAGGCTGCATTCTTTGATCTTCTACAACAAGTGTTCCAAGTACCCCTCACTTTCAGCAAGCAAGGTTGTATCATCTGCATAACACAGGCCACTGATGAGTCTTCCTCTGATTGATGGAAAGAAGAATGTACACCTTTAAATGTGGTGTTGGTGGAGAATATTGAGGATCCTAAGGACTACCAATCTGTATCATCTGGGATGGGGTGCTTTACCGGCAGTGAAGTGGTGAAGTGGTCTGAGGTTAGAATCCACTGCCTTCTCACAATCCTACAACTATTTTAATTCTCAGCCCCAGGCCGTAGACGTCTGGAATTGAGTGCTTTGCACCTGCAGTGAAGTGGGTTACACCAGGGATGTATTCTGTCTCCATACCTGTATGTAGAACAGATCATCCAGGAAGCGGGGCTGTATAAGGAAGAATGTAGCATCAGGATTGGAGGAAGATTCATCAACAACTTGCATTATGTAGATGACACAACCCTGCTTGCTCAAACAGAGGAAGGCCTGAAGCACTTGCTGCAGAAGATAAAGCTCAACATCCAGAAAACAAAGATTCTCACCACTGGGCTAATTGGCAGCATTATGATGGATGGTGAAGAGAGTGAGATTGTTAACAGTCATAGGTTGTTTGGCTCCACAATCAACACACTTGGTTACAGCAGCCAAGAAATCAAGAGATGAATTGCATTGGGAAAGTCAGCTGTCAGGGATCTCTCCAGAGTATTGAAGAGCAACGACATGAGTCTGGACTAAGATGCACCTGACCCAGGCTATGGTCTTCACAATTGCGGGCTATGCATCAGAGAGCTGAACAATGACTAGGGATGATAGAAAGAGAATTGATGCCTTTGAGCTGTGGTGCTGGAGAAGAGTGTTGAGTATACCATGGACTGCTAGGAGAACAAACATGTTCATCCTAAGGAGGGTAAAGCCAGGCTGCTCCTTGGAGGCAAGGATTCTGAGGCTTTGTCTGGCATACTTTGGGCATGTTGCAAGGGGGGACCAGTCTTTAGAGAGGTACATCATGCTTGGAAGAGTGGATGGAAGGAGAAAGAGAGGGAGACCCTCAATGAGGGTAGGTGTGTCAGAGACGGTAGAGTTGGCACAGGATAGAGTAGGTTTCAGGGCTGTTGAACATAGTGTTGCTATAAGTCACAAGTGACTTGACAGCACATGACGACAGCAACAACAACAAAGACTGCCAAAAGAACAAACAAATCTTTCTGAATGCTCCTCAGAAGCAAAGTTGGTGAAATGTCATCTCACCTACTTCGGGCATATTTTCAGATGGAACCAGTCCTTAAAGAGAAACAGCATGCTGGGAATGTCAGTGAAAAAGAGGAAGACCCTCAGTGAGATGGACTGCAACAGTGACTGCCACAGTGGGCTTGAGTATGGGGAGGTCATGACAGTGTGGCAGGACGGAACAAGGTTCACATCTGTTGATCTAGGGTTGCTATGAGTTGTACTTGATTTGATGACATCTAACAACAACAAAAAAGATAGGTCAGAAAATAAGAAGGTAGGTCATTTTTTTATTTCATTAACAATGAGGGGTCAGCTCTTTGGTCTTTTTTACTTAATTAACAATCAGATGTGAGCTGTTTTGTCTTTTTTTATTTAAGTAACAATCAGGTGTGAGCTGTTAGGTAATTTTTATTTAATTAACAATCAGTTGTGGGCTAGAAGCCTCTTGTTTAAACCATTTAGGACCCAGTGTGTGGGCCTTTGTGATTAAAAGTTGATTGGGCCCTTTGGCTTGGTGTGAAGGCTGATTTGCTACAAACTAAATTGTCAGCTAGCTTGTTGTGTAAAGAGAACATTGTTCTAATTGGTACAGCACTTGTCTGTCAGTTTGCTGTACTGAAATAACTTGCAGGTTGCTGTAATACTGAAAGCTATGCCATTGATGTGTCAAATTCCACAAGGCAAATGGATTTTAATAAAGCTCTCAGATTAAGATAGAGTAGGAAACAGGTTTGGTCATCCACTTCTTAAAGAATGGGCCTCTGAAAACCCTATGAACAGTAGAGGAACACAGATAGTTATAGTGGTAGATCCCAAATTGGAAGTCAGTAGAAATGAGGAAAATAATCACAAACATCCTTTAATGTAGCTTGAATGTTGGAAAACTAGAAATTGTGGAAAATGAAGTGGAACTCATGAACATCAACATACTAGGCATTATTGAGATAAGATGGACTCGCTTTGGACACTTGGACTCAGATAATCATATGGTATACTGTGCTGGGAATAAAAAACAGAAGAATGATGTTGCGTTCCTAGTAAAAAAGTCAATTTCTGGCTGTATCCTGAAATACAATGTTGTGAGTGATAGGACAGTATCCATACTCATACAAGAAAGATCTGTTAATACAGCTATTCAAATATACACTCGTACATCTAGAGCTAAAAAAGAAGAAATTTAAAATTTTTATCAAACATTGCTGTCCAAAATTTATCAAACATGCAATCAAGATGTGTTATTGATAATTGGTGACTGGAATGCAAAAGTTGGAAATAGTAATTGGAACATATGGGTTTTGGTGATAGATGAGACTGTAAATAGAACTATCAAATTTTGTATTTTGAATTATTTGTTCATTCCAAATACTTTTCTTTTAAAAAAAATTTATTGTATTAATTTTACATGTACCATCAAATCAGATCTGACTGGTACAGGAGGAGATTGCCCCCTCCTTCTCCAGCAGAGCATCTGGTGGATTTGACCATGCACCTCTGGGATTGCAGTGCAGCGTCTTGCCACTAGACCACCAAAGCTCCCTTCCAAATACTTTTTAAAAAAATACACAAACAACAACTTTACACATGGACCTCACCTGATGGGCTGCATAGAAATCAGACTAACTACATCTGTAGAAGGAGTCGTTGGAAAAGCTCAATATCAACAGTCAAAACTAGGCCAGGGATGGACGTAGATCAGCCATCAATTACTCATGTGCAAATTCAAATTGAGGCTGAAGAAAATAAAAACAAATCTATGAGAACAAGATAGGATCTTGAACGTATTCCATCTGAACTTCAAAATCATGTTAAGAATAAGGTTGAAGCACTGAACATAAATAATCGAAGACCAAATGAGTTGTGGGATGATAATCAAGGAAGAAAAACAATAATCATGAAGAAAGCAAAAAGATGATTACAAAGATAAAGGGAAAAGAAAAAACTGAAAGTATGCCAAGAGAGACTCTGAAAATTGCTCTAGAGTGTAGAGAAGTATATAGAAGTATAGAGTATAGGGAAATACACCAAGGTAAAAGAGCTGTACAGATTTCAAAGGGCAGTTCAAGAAGACAAAGCAAAGCATTATAATGGAATGTGCAGGAGCTGGAATTCTAGAATACAAATGGGAAGAACTCACTCTGCTTTTCTCAAGCTGAGAGAACTGAAAAACAAATTTAAGCCTCAAATCACAATAATGAAGGACGCCATGGGCAATATATTGAATGACCCAGAAGGCATCAAAAGAAGATGGAAGGAATGCACAAAATCACTTTATCAGAAAGAACTGACACTAAAAATTTTCAGGAAGTACCATATGAGCTGAAATCAATGGCCATAAAAGAGGAAGTGGAAGCTGTATTGAAGGCATTGGCAAAAAAATAAGGGCCCAGGAATCAATGAATTAACCATTGACTTGTTTAAATTAACAGATGAAAACTTGGATGTGCTCACCAGAAAAATGTCTATTTATGCTTTATTGACTATGGGAAGGCATTTGACTGTATGAATCATAACAAGTTATGGCTAACATTGAGAAGAATGGGAATCCCAGAGCACTTATCTATGCTCATGCAAAACCTATACCTAAACCAGGAAGTTTTTGTGTGAATAGAGCAAGGGGACTGTTGTTGTTGTTATGTGCCGTCGAGTCGTTTGCAACTCATAGCGACCCTATGTACAACAGCCCTAAACCCTGCTCTATCCTGTGCCAATCTCATTGCGTCCGACACACCCATCCCGATTACCCCAGTCACTGAATCAATCCACCTCATAGCGGGTCTTCCCCTCCTGTGCTGTCCCTCCACTCTGCCCAGCATGATGTCCATCTCCAAAGACCTGTCCCTCCTTACAACATGTCCAAAGCATGTCAGGCGAAGCCCCAGAATCCTTGCCTCCAAGGAGCAGCCTAGTTTAATCCTCTCTACGATGAATCTATTTGTTTCCTTGGCAGTCCATGGTACATTCAGTACTCTTCTCCAGCACCACAGCTCAAAGGCATCAATTCTCCTTCTATCCTCCCTAGTCATTG
>NW_006400009.1:3626964-3674435 GCF_000299155.1 Elephantulus edwardii
TTGTTCTCCAGATTTCTTGACACAACTTGGTGAGCACGTCCAGGGCAGCATCTGTTAGCTGAAATATGTCAATTGGAAACTAAGAAGGGACTGTGTCAGGATTGTGTTCTCTCTCCATAGCTATTCAATCTGTATGTTGAGCAAATTATTCAAGAAGCTTGAGTCTATGAAGAGGAATGTGGCATCAGGATCAGAGGGAGACTCATTATTATGCAGATAACACAACTTTGCTTGCTGAAAGTGAGAAGGACTTGAAGCACTTGTTGCAGAAAATCAAAGAATACAGTCTTCAATATGGATTTTATCTCAGTGTCAAGTAAACAAAGACTCTTACCGCTGGACAGATAGGCAACATCATGATAGATAGAGACAATTTTGAAACTGTCAATAATTTCACCTTATTTTGATCCATAATTAACATCCTTGGTAACAGCAGTCATAAAATCCGGAAACATATTGCACTGGAGAAAGTCTACAGTTAAGTACCTCTCAAGATTATTAAGGAGTAATGATGGCCAGAAGAGATCGATTCTTGGAGAAGGACATCGTGATCGGAAGGGTGGAGGGACAGCAGTGGAGAGGAAGACCCCGGATGAGATGGGTTAATACAGCTTCTGTGGCAATGGGAGTTGGTGTGTCGGAATTAGTGAGAATGGCTCAGGACAGGGAAGGGTTCAGGGCTGCTGTAAATAGGGTTGCTATACATTGCAGATGACTCAAAGTCACATAACAACAAAAACATACTATATTGGTTGTTTGGAGTTTTTTGTGTGGGTTTTTTTTTATTTTATTTAAGCCTCTTGTTTAGAGTCAACAAGACCTGATAGAGGGCCTTTGTATTTAAAAGTTTGCTGTTAGTATATCTTGGAGGAACATTCTTCTAAGTGGTACAGCACTCCTCTGTATGAACTTTGTACCACTGGGGTATCAAATGTCATAATGGTTACCCATGGTGAACAGTGTTTGATAGAGCTCTCAGTTTAAGACAGGTTTAGAAGCAGGAGTGGCATCCACTTCCTAAACAACATGCCTCTGGAAACTCTATGAACTTTGATAAATGACAATAGTTATAGAAAGCCTTCGGGCCTTTTGTTCATAGGTTCACTATGAGTATTGCTTCAACTTGATGGCAATCAACAACAACAACAACGATAATGTCAGAGGACTAAGGTGCATTTGATTCAGGCCATGGTCTTTCTAATCATTTGCTATACATCTGAGAGCTGGACATGAATAAAATTACAAACTGAAGAATGGATGCCTTTGAGGCTGTGGTGTTGAAGAAGAGTAATGAACATCCCATGAAATGCGAAAGAACAAAAAAAAAATATGTCTTGGAGAAAGTACAGCCAAAGTGCTCTTTGGAAGCAAAGATGATGAGGCTTTCCCTCACATACTTCAGGCATGTTGCTAGGAGGAGCTATTCCTTGGAGAGAGACCTGATTCTTGGTCATCAAAAGAGGCAGACCCTTGACCAGGTAGATTGACACAGTGACTACACAATGGGCTCTCATGTGTCAGGAAGTGTGAAGTTGGCTCAGGATAAAGAGGGTTCAGATCTGTTGTTTATAGCATTCCTATGGGTCATATTCGATGCAGCAGCACCTAACAACACCACCACTATGAGTCAGAATTTACTTGCTATGAGTGAGAATTTATTTGACAGCAGTGTTCCTACATAAGTTAATATAAGTTTTTGCTCATATTTGTGAAATCCATAGCAACATGAAATTCTGCTAGTTACTCCCCAGACTTCTGTATAATAACATCTTCTTAGCTATTCTAGTATCTTCTCCAAGCTAGTCAAGTTATGATGACATCACTTCCTGCTCAAAAAATTGCCCCGACCTGTCTTTATTAATACTCCACCTTGACATCAAGAAAATAAAATCCTAAGCACTGGACCAATAGTCAACATCATAGTAAATGGAGAAAAGAGTGAAGCTGTTAAGTATTTTGCCTGGCTTCACAATCAAAACTCATTGTAGCCGCAATCAAGAAATCAAAAGACATGTAGCATTGGGCAAATATGCTCTTCTTTTTCCTGGATCCACCACCAACACCCTTGAAAACAACAGTTAAGAACATTGCATTGGGCAAATCCACTATCAAGAATTTATTTTTCCCCCCAAGAACTTCTTTAAAAGACTAAATTGCAAGGTTATTGGTTTGAAGACTAAGGTGCACTTAAACCAATCCATGGTGTTTTCTGTTATTTCATATGGGTGTGAAAGGTGGATAGTTGATTAAAAAAATGGGAAAGACCAAACATAATGCCTTTGAATTGTGGTATTGGCAAGGAACATAGAATATTCCATAGAGTGTCAAAAGAAAAAGCAAACATGTCTTGAAGAAGTGTATCCAGTGTTCCTTACAGGCAAGGCTGCTAGAATTTCATCCCACATACTTTGAACATGTGGTCAGGAGCACCAGTCCTTGAGGGGAAAAAGCATCATGCTTTGGAAAGAAGGAAGGTCAGCAGAGAAGAGGAAGACCCTCAACTATATGAACTGACCACCTGTCTGCAGCAGTGGGCAGACTGTGAAGATGACACGGGATAGGGCAAAGGTTCAATCTGTTCACAGGGTTGCTGTGAGTCAGAATCTCCTTGACACCACCTAACAACAACATTAAACTATAGGATTTCTTTTTTTCCTGCTTCCATTGCATCACTGTAAAACTCATCTACTTATGCTATTATCTTCTCTCTTCTCTAGGAGACTAGACAACCTAGGCTCCCTGGTAAGGTGGACTCTGTCCTGTTGTCCTCTTGACACCTACTTTGCTCTGAATTACAGCAGTGTAATATGTGTACCTGTCTCACCTCTTCTCTCACTTCACTAATTTTTCTGTACTCCACGGACCCTAAAGAAAGCACTTCACATAGAAAAAGTCCTAGAAGCTGAGATTTTAGATGTACTTTAAAATACTGTTCTCTATAACTTAATTATAAAGGAAACTATTATGATTTCCTCCACTGAGTTTGTGGGTTTTGTTTGTTTTATAGTTTAAACTATTATTATGTTGGTTATATGCTTTGAAAGTGCTAAAATCCTTGATGCAGTGAAGGTTAAAAAACAATAGTTTTAGATATACGTTTTTAAAAGCTCAAATGTAATGTCCCCATGAAAACTCTACCCCTTTCTCACCAGCAAGCGGAAGCTACAGGTAGTAACGAGGATGAATATAGCATTTTGCCTTCCGATTTCTTTAGGGTAGCAATCAAAACAAGCATTGTATCTTTCCTTTATCTTCATCAAAAGCTAATATTCCAGTATATATCTTTTATAACATCTCAAACTATTTTTGCTACACACAGAGTTACCAAAATGTCCTGGAGAAACTGAAATGGAAGAAAAAAGAAAAGGCTCAAGACAAGAAAATGTAAGATGGCTTTTCTTAAAATTTTAATTTCTCAGGCAACATGCTGAGCTGTGACAAAGAGAGCTGACTTGAAACCCCCCTTGGACAGAAACCAGTTAAGTGGAGCATCTGGTCTTAACCACATAATCACTCCTTAGGCAAAGGAGAAAATAGAGTTTGGGAGAGGGAACTAAAATAAGGTGAGATTCCTGCAGGGCTGCACTGTAGATGAGAGAAAACCTGAAGAACTTTAGGAAAAGCAAATTTCCAAGAAAGGTCTTCCAGTGGACTGAGTAGCTGTATCGAAAGGAACTGGAAGACACAGAAGAATTTCATGAAACAACATATGAGCAAGAGCCTATGGTGACAAAAGAAGTAGTTCAGGCTGCTTTGATGGAAATGGCAAAAAATAAGGCTCCAGGAATAGATGGTATACCAATTGACATATTTCAACTAACAGATGCTGCCCTGGATGTGCTCACCAAGTTGTGCCAAGAAATCTACTGAAGATTATCCAAAAACAACTGGAACAGTATATCAGCAGAGAACTACCAGATGTCCAGGCTGGGTTTAGAAGGGGTCGTGGTACTAGGGATATTGTAGCAGATGTCAGATGGATCTTAGCTGAAAGCAGGGAATACCAGGGGAATGTCTATCTGTGTTTCATTGACTATGCAAAGGCATTTGACTGTGTGGATCATAACAAACTATGGCTGACTCTGAGAAGAATGGGAATCTCAGAACATTTGATTGTTCTAATGTGAAACCTATACTTGGACCAGGAGGCAGTCATCAGAACAGAATAAGAGAACACTGCATGGTTCAAAATTGGGAAGGGCGTACACCGGGGATGTATCCTATCTCCATACCTTTTCAACCTATATGCAGAACAGATTATCCGGGAGGCTGGGCTCTATGAGGAGAAATGTGGGGTCAAGACTGGTGGACGATTTATCAACAATCTGCGTCATGCAGATGACACAACCCTGCTTGTTGAAAATGAAGAAGACCTGAAGCACCTGCTGCAGAGTGTCAAGGACTGCAGCCTCCAATATGGATTGAGGCTCAATGTCAAGAAAACAAAGATTCTCACCACTGGACCATTTGGCAGCATCAGGATGGATGATGAAGAGATTGAGATTGTACACAGCTTTAGTTTGCTCGGCTCCACAGTCAACACTCTTGGCACCAGCAGCCAGGAAATTAAAAGGCGCATTTCCATGGGAAAGTCTGCTGTTAGGGACCTTTCCAAACTACTGAAGAGCATTGGTGTCTCTCTAGAGACTAAGGTGCATCTGATACAGGCCATAGTCTTTGCAATCTCTTGTTATGCATCAGAGAGTTGGACAATGACCAAGGAGGATAGAAGGAGAATTGATGCCTTTGAGCTGTGGTGCTGGAGAAGAGTATTGAGAATACCATGGACTGCTAGGAAAACAAACAGATTTGTCCTGGAAAGGGTTTAACCAGGCTACTTCTTGGAGACAAGGATTCTAGGGCTTTGTCTGACATACTTTGGACATTTGGACATGTTGTAAGGAGAGACAGGTCCTTGGAGAGGGACATCATGCTTGGGAGGGTGGAGGGACAGTGCAGGAGGGGAAGGCCCTCTATGAGGTGGATTGATTGAGTGACTGGAAAAATCAGGATGGGAGTGTCAGAGACAGTGCAATTGGCACAGGACAGAGCAGAGTTTAGGGCTGTTGTACATGGGTCGCTATGAGTCGCAAACGACTCGACGGCACATAACAACAACAACATTATAGAAGAAATACCATGGAGTAAGGTTTTGTGTGCCCAACATCCATTGTCATAGATGGGTGATTCTAAATTTGTTATCAATGTATCTAGTCCTTTCTTATTTTCTAAAGGTGTCATGAAACTCTAAGCTAATTTTTTTCTAAGCTAATTTTTTATTGTTGTTGTTATGTGCCATTGAATCATCTGTGACCTAGAGCAACCCTATGTACAACAGCTCTGAACCGTACCCTGTCCTAAGGCAGTCTCACTGACTCCAACACTCCTACTCCCCATTTCCCTAGTTACTGTATCAATGTATCTCCTCCATCCTTCTAAGCATGATGTCTTTCTCCAAGGACTGGTTCCTCCTGGCCACATGCCCAAAATATGTGAGATGGAGCTTCAAAATCCTAGCCTCCCAGTATAAACTTGGCTTAACCCTCTCCAAGACAGACTTAGGTGTTTTCTTGGCAGTCTATGTTTATGTTATGTTCAATACTCTTCTTCAGCACCACAACTCAAAGGCATCAATTCTTCTTCTGTCATCCTTAGCCAATGCCCAGATCTCTGATGCATAGCAAATAATTGTGAAGACCACAGCCGAGATAAGGGGAACCTTATTTTCTAGACTGACATCATTGATTCTTAGTACTCTGGAGAGGTTCCTGAAAACAGATTTCTCTAATGCAATTTGTCTTTTGATTTCCTAACTGCTCGTGCCAAGAGTGTTGTTTGTGGAGCTGAGCAAGCTGAAATTGTTAACAACCTCAATTTCTTCTCAGGCCATTCACGGTGCTGCCAAATTGGCCCAGTGGTGACAATATTTGTCTTCTTAATGTTGAGCATCAGTCTATATTGAAGACTACAGTCCTTGACCATCTGTAGCAAGCACTTAAGATCTTCCTCAGTTTCAGCAAACAAGGTTGTCATCTGCATAACGTAGGTTGTAGTTAAGTCTTCTGCCAATCCTGATGCTGTATTCCTCCTCATAAAGCCCAGCCTCTAGAAAGATCTATTCTGCATATAGGTTGAAAAGGTATGGAGACAGGACAAATCCCTGATGCGTTCCCTTTCTGATTTTCAAAGATGCAGTGTTTCTTTGCTCTGTTCTGAAGACTGCTTCCTGGTTGAAGTATAGGTTTTGCATAAGTACAATCAAGTGTTCTGGGATTCCCATTCTCCTCAAGGTTAACCACAATTTGTTGTGATCCACACAGTCAAATGCCTTTGCATAGTCAATGAAACACAGATAGATATCCCTCCGTACTCTTTGCTTTCTGCCAAGATCCATCTGATGATTGGATCTTTATAATTGTTGATAATGTCTCTAGTGCCACGTCCTCTTCTAAATCCAGCTTGTGTTTCTTGAAGCTGTCCATGTACTGTTCCAGTTGTTTCTAGATAGTCTTCAGTAGGATTTTGCTTGTATGTGATATTAGAGATGTTGTACGATAAATATGGATCTCTTCCAGTCAGTTGGCCAAGTAATTGTCCTCCAGATGTCTTGGCACAACCTGGTGAGCAAGTCCAGGGCAGCATCTGTTTGTTGAAATAAGTCAATTGGTATTCCATCAATTCCTGGGGCTTTATTTTTTGCCAAGTCCTTCAGAGCAGCCTGAACTTTCTCCTTCATCACCATTGTCTCTGGGTCATATGTTGTTTCTTGAAATTCTTCTGTGTCAACCAATTCTTTTTGGTACAGTGGCTCTGTATACTCCTTCCATCTTCTTTTAATGCTTCCTGGATCATTCAATATTCTGCCCATAGCATCCTTAAGTATCACAACTCGTGGTTTAAATTTGTTCTTTAGTTCTTTCAACTTAAAGAAATGCTAAGTGAGTTTGGGCCTTTTTTTATTTTCTGACTCCAGTCTCACTAATTCTGACATTCCTACCCCTGTTTCCCCAGTTACTATATCAATCCATCTCATCCAGGGTCTTCCTCTCCTATGCAGTCTCTCCACCTTTCTGAGCATGATGTCCTCCTTGTCCAGGGATCATTCCCTCCTGGCCACATGCCCAAAGTATATGAGATGGAGCTTCAAAATCCTAGTCTCCAAGGAGAAACTTGATTTCACCCTCTCCAAGCTGGACCTTTGTTCTCCTGGCAGTCCACTATGGATATTTGTGTTCATTTCCGTGTGAAAATGCTTCCCAAACTCATATCCCTGGCAGCAGAATCTTTTATAAACACATTCTGGAGAAATTATTATCATATTCTCTGACTAATTAGCACAGATTATCAGAATAACAGAAATGCAATTCAGATCCTTACTATAGGTCTTGATGTATTTTGTGGTAATTTCGTTTCGTTTTCAGTGTTATGTACTTCTTCATTTTTATCTTATTTTCCCCACAGGAAAAGGAGCAGAGATTTTGTGGAACAAGCCAGAATGGAAGGCTTTGATGAAAGTGTAAGATTTTCATTTTTCACAAATGCAAGTGATGGTGGCATTACTGCATACCTATAAAAAAGTCCTCATTAAGAATTGGAAAGGTTTGATATTTTCAGAACATAGTTGATCCCCCTTACCCAATATCTAGATCCTTGAACTAGCTCTGGCAGCTTAGTAGTAAGAAATTATGTTGCCAACACAAAGGTACGAGGTTTAAATCCACTAGCTGCTCCATGGGAGAAAGATGGGCAATCAATTTCCATGTGATTACAGTCTCTGTAAGCCCACTATGTCAGTTCTGAGTTGGTTCCAACTAGAATGGTACATAACAACTTGAATTCCAGATGCCCTTTCTCCTATTTGTACTCTTAGCCAGATACCCTGGACCTCTAAGTGTATACTCCCAGTGGAGTGTTCACACTGGGTTGTTATTGTTGTGTGCATCGGATCAGAACTAACATAGTTGAACCTCCAGAAGGTTTTCAGAAGCCATAGAAATACACGGGAGAAGGGAGACTGCCCATAACTTCTCCCACAGCAGTTAGTGGATTTGAACCACATGCCGTTGGGATTACAGTACACCTTCTTACCAATAGGCCACTAGAGCTCCCTTTCAGATTGGATAGAGTGAGTATATTCTAGTGAGACCATAAGGAATAAAATATTTTTCATAATCCAATAATGTGATATTTAATGTAAATATATGTTAATGTTTCATTTTAAAAATTTGTATATATATATTCAACAAATTATTTAAAAGTACAATTTTTCAAAGTTTAAGAACTAAGATAAACACCATTATACCATCTACCCGGACAAAAAGGTGGAATGTTACTCTGCTCCTGACCAGAAAGAGGCTAGGCAGAGAAAGTAGGTGGGAGATTGGAATGAGTGCGCAAGCAAGTAAATATACTGGTGCAAGTTTTCTCAGATAAGGAAATTATAAAATAATCAGATAAGGAAGTTATAAAAATGGGAAGTTTGCAGGTTAAAATGACCTTGTGGTACTGGTCTAGAATTGAAGATGTCAGTCATGTTTTTTTTCTTAAGATCAATAGACGTTAAGGTAGGTAGATACAGATGGAAAATTAATAAATGTTGGGATGTGTGTGGATGTGTGTGCATGTGTAGTTTTTGTTTTTCAGTACCCTCCACTGAGGAAGAAGTGGCCTGGTTGCCCAGATGTTAAGTATCCAATTGCTAACTAAAACATCACTGGTTGGAACCTGCCAGCTACTCTGTGGGAGACAAACATGACAGTCAGCTTCCCTAAAGTGGTCCTCCATTTACAGCCTCAGAAACCTAATGGAGCAGTTCTACTCTGTCCTTCAGGGCACCTATATGAGTCAGGACCAATTCAATGGTGATGTGTTTAGTTTTCCACGTACAGGGTTAAAGCATCATGCTCAACTAGTGTGTAAATCTTGTTTTACGAGTACCGTTCTCCTCACAAAGGAAGCAGGCTCCTTAAAGATATGGCTAAGTACAAGGCTGAAAAGTACAAGATGCACCTAGAATATTTTTGTCGAGCCAAATGTTAAAGTGTTCAAAGAATGATGGAAATCTGTTTAAAAAGATACAAGCCAGTTTGAAGGGACTCCTACTGACCATTGTTGTTGTTGTTGTTGTGTCACCGTTGAGTCACAACTCATAGCGATCCCATATACAACAGCTCAGAACCCTGCTGTATCCTGAGACAACTTTATTGTCTCTGACACACCTATCTCCATAACCCCAGTCACTGTTTAAGTCCATCTCACCCAGAGTGTTCCTCTCTTGCACTGTCCCTCTACCCTTCCAAGCATGACGTCCCTCTCCAAGAATTGGTTCCTCTTGGCCATGTGCCTAAAGTATGTCAGACAGAGCTTCAAAATCCTTGCTTTTGAGGAGCAGCCTGGTTTCACCTTCTCCAGGAAAAACTTGTTCTCTTGGAGGTTCAATACTCTTCTCCAGCACCACAACTCAAAGACATTGATTCTTCTGTCCTCCTTAGTCATTGTCCAGCTCTCTGATGCATATCAAGTAATTGTGAAGACCATGGCCTGGATCAGGACTGTCCATAGACATAAGTATTTAAGCACTACAATAATAATAGTAACAGATTACAATACACTGCATAGGAATCTATAAATTCATACTGAAGTAAACATATGAATGAATTCATTAGAAAGCTGATGAGGAATGGGTGTTTTACATACCTTTACACAAAATACTAATTATATAAAGGAAAGGACTAACTTTAAAGTGGAGAAGACTGGCAGATATTCCCTTAAGTTATCAAAGTGACCACCAAAAGTAACAAGTGAAATTCCATGGCACCAGACAGGATGCCATGAGAAGGTCTCTATGCATTTTCTGTGACCTTTCTGCTAAAGATTAATAACTTTGAGTCTAATCATGATATAACATCAGACAAAACTAATATGAAGGGCAGTCTATAGAATTCTGGGCTATATTTTTCAAAAGGGTCAGTCATCATAGTTAGGGTAAAGCTGAGAACTATTCCAGATTGAATGAGACTTAAATGATTCTACAAGTATATACAATGCATAATCCTGGAATAGGGAGCTCTGGTGGCCTAGTGGCAAGAAGCTGCACTGCAATTCTGAAGGCACGCAGTTAAAAGTCACCAGCTGCTCCATGGGAGGAGAATGGGTAACTTCCTACTGTGCAATTAACTACCTCTGAAAACCTGTATGAGAGCCAGCTATGGGTTGGTTCCAACTCTACAGTGCACAACAACAATCTTGGAATAGATTGTCCTCCTTTATAAGGGGCATGATTGGAACAGGAGGTAAACTTGAATAGGGGCCTGAGGTTAGTTAGGTGATCCTAACTAACATGCCTCTGGAAACTCTATGAACTTTGATAAATGTCAATAGTTGTAGAGGAGCTTCAGGCCATTTGTTCATAGGGTCACTATGAGCCACGCCCAACTCGAAGGCAATCAACAACAACAGCACAATTCTGTCAATGACCTTTTGCTCTCTTCATGGATTATATCCTTGATGCCATCTCACAAGTCATCTTTGATCATTAGTGTTCACTGCCTCAAACCTATTCTTGAGATGGTTTTTTAATTCAGGTGAGATAGACTTAAGATTGTATTTTGGTCCTTGTGGATTTGTTTTCATTTTCTACAGCTTCTGTTTGAACTTGCACATGAGCAATTGATGATCTATTCCACAGTGATCACCTGGCCTGGTTTTGACTGCTGATATTGAGAGCTTCTCCAATGATTCTTTCCACAGATATAGTCAGTCTGATTCATGTGTAGTCCATCAGATGAGATCTATATGTATAGTTTTCTTTTGTGGTGTGTTTTTTTAAAAAACAAACAGTATTTTAATAAATTCTTGATAGTACAAAATTCAATCAGTAGATCTCCATCTTCATTTCTGTAACCAAATCCAAATGGATGTCAGGGGAGACACTGAAATTTGCACTAGAATGCCGAGAACTCCAAATCATGATGTAAAAAAAAACACACACAAAAAAACAACCCAGAAGATTTCAAAAGACAACTCAAGGAAACAAAGCAAAGTATTATAATAAAATGTGCTAAGAGCCGGAGTTAGAAAACAAAAGGGGGAGAATTTCTCTCAGAATTTCTCAAGCTCTTTCTGAAATAACTGAAAAACAAATTCAAGCCTGAAGTTTCAATACTGACAGATGCTATGGGCAAAATCTTGAATGATCTAGGTGGTTGTTTCTCTTATGTGCCATCAAGTCGCCTCTGACTCATAGTGACTCTGTGTACAATAGCTCTGAAGTCTGCCCTATCCTGAGCCAGTCTCACTGACTCTGACACACCTACTTCCATTATCCCAATTATAGTGTCAATCCTTATCTGGTATCTTCCTCTCCTGGACTATCCCTTCACCCTTTCGAGCATGGTGTCCCTCTCCAAGGACTGGTTCCTCCTGGCTACATGCCCAAAATATGTGAGACAGAGCTTCAAAATCCTTGCCTCCAAGGAGAAACTTGGTTTCACCCTTTCCAAAACAGACATGTGTTCTCTTGGCAGTCCATAGTATATTCAACATTCTTCTCCAACATCACAACTCAATGTTATCAATTCTCATCTATCATCCTTAGTCATTGTCCAGCTCTCTGATAGAAAATGTAATTTCCAGTTTTGTTGGGAAAAGAAAGAGACCCAGAATAAGTAAAGCTCTTCTGAATAACAAAATTAAGTAGGAGGCATCTCACTCCTTGATTTCAAAATCTACTACACAGTCTTAATCAAAAGTGGTAGAGGTACAATGACCGACATGTACAGTGAAATAGAATCAAGGACCCAGAAATTCATCTACCTGTGGTCAACTGATATTTGACAAGGAAACATAATCCATTAAGTGGGGGAATTACAGCCTATTCAACAAATGGTGCTGGCAAAACAGTACATACACATGCAGAAACCAGAAACAGAATCCACATCTCATATGATGTCCAAAAACCAGCTCAAAATCAGAGGCTTAAGGGTAAAAATGTAAAACCATAATGATCTTAAGAGACAAAATGGGTACAAATTAAGAAGTTGTAGCCTACAGCAAAATTAGGCTTACAAACATAACCAAAAATGTACAACCAGGAGAGGATAAAATCAATGAATGAGACCTTCTTAAAATCAAATCCTTAAGTGCATCAGAAACTTTCTCCAAATAGGATGAAAAGAAAGCTCACTGCCTGAAAGGTGGGAACGGAAACCATTTGGCTAAAACATTTCAGATTAGAATCTCATAACAAAAGTTTACAGAATACTACAGGACCTCCACAAGAAAAAGACTGATAACACAGTCACAAAATAGGCAAACTATATGAAAAGATTCTCCACAAAGGAGGGCATTCATATGGCTAAAAAAGACATGAAGAAATGTTCAAAACCACTAGCAATTAGAAGGTGAAAATCAAAACAACAATAAGATACTATCTTACCCTAGCAGCAGTAGCAATATTTAAAACAGAAAACAATAAGTGTTGGAGAGGATGCAGAGAGAACCACTATGGAAGACACTTTGGCATTTCCTCAAACAGCTGAACATAGATATCCCATATGACCCAGCTGTTCCACTACTAGGAATATATCCTGGAGAAATCAGAATTTAGACACCAACAGAGACATATATACTATGTTCCTAGCAGCTTTATTCACAATAACAAGAAAATGAAAAGAGTCAAATGCTCATCAACAAATGTATGGATTAATAAAGTGTGGTACATTCACATATTGGAATACTATGCAGCACTCAGGAGCTACAATTTCATAAAATATTGCATGACATGGGAGAGCCTAGAGAACATTGCACCGAGTGAAAGAACAGTGACATAAGGACAATACTGCATAAGACCACTATTGTGAAAATAAGAACATAACTGAGCAAGATTAATATATATAAACATTCAAAAGGGAGAGAGAAAAGGGGGAAGGTGAGATGATCACTGGAATGATGGACGTTGGAGTGGGGGAGAGGTGATAGGGGATTTCGGCAGGAACTTGATGGGGTCAGGGTGATAATAGACATGACTAGGTGATAGTTAATTGTATCAATTACAGTATGTATGAGGGATTGTGTGAGGCACAAGCTCCACACAATGGATGAAGCGCAGTGTATATGATGGTTATACTCAAATCAATAAAAAGTGGAGGGGAAGATGTGCGATACAAATGAACACGGAATAGTGTAGATTTAGAAAGCATGTAATTCTTCCTTTGGTCAGTACTTGGTTGGAAATATTAAAAGGGAAAATCTGTCCTGGACATAAACTTGTTAAAAGTAGAATTTGGAAGGGTGATCCAACTGAATGTGAAAATTATCAAACAATATCATTGATATCATGTGCTAGCAAACTACTGCTGAATATCATGCAAAAACAGCAGGAACAGTACATAGATATGGAATTGCCAGAAGTTCAAGCAGGACTTAGAAGAGGTCATGGCACCAGGGATATCATTGCTAATGTCAGATGGATCCTGGCTGAAAGCAAGGAATACCAGAAGAATGTCTATATGTGCTTTATTGACGATGCAAAGGCATTTGACTTTGTGGGTCATGACAAGTTGTGGCTGACATTGATAAGAATGGGAATCCCAGAGCCCTTGATGGTACTCATGAGGAACCTATACCTGGACCAGGAAGCTGTCATTTGAACAGAGCAGGGGAGCACTGCATGGTTTGGAATTGGGAAGAAAGTGCATCAGGGTTGTAGTCTGTCTTCATACTTGTTCAATCTGTATGTTGAGCAAATTATCTGAGAAGCTGGAATCTATGAAAAGGAGTGTGGCATTAGGATTAGAGGAAGACTCATCAATAACCTGTGTTATGCAGATGACATAACCTTGCTTGCTGAAAATGAGGACTTGAAGCACTTGTTGCAGAAGATCAAGGAAGGCATCCTTCAGTTTGGATTGTGTCTCAATATCAAGAAAACAAAGATTCTTACCACTGGACCCATGGGCAATGTCATGAAGGATGGAGAGGAGATTGAAATTGAAACTGTCAATAGCTTCATCTTGCATGGATCCACAATTAACACCCTTGGTATGAGCAGTCAGGAAATAAGGAGATGCATTAGGAATTTATGCAGTTAAGTACCTTTCCAAATTATTGAGGAGTGTGATGTCAATTTGAGGGCTAAGATGTGTCTGAATCAGGCCATGGTCTTTCAGATTACTTGCTGTTCATCTGAGACCTGGACAATAACTAAGGGGGAAAATTGACACCTTTGAGGTGTGGTATTGGAGAAGAGCACTGAACAGTCCATGGGCAGCCAAGAGAACAAAGAGATATGTCTTGGAGAGGGTGCAGCTGGAATGCTCTTTGGAGGCAAGAATAATGAGGCTTTGCCTCACATACTTTGAACATATTGCTAGGAGGTGCTATTCCTTGAAGAGGGATGTGATGTTGGGCAGGGTGGGTTGAGGGTCAGTCAGTGAAGGAGAAGAAGACCCTTAACTAGGTAGATTGACACTGAAATG
Source organism: Elephantulus edwardii (assembly GCF_000299155.1). Classification (NCBI taxonomy): domain Eukaryota; kingdom Metazoa; phylum Chordata; class Mammalia; order Macroscelidea; family Macroscelididae; genus Elephantulus; species Elephantulus edwardii. Next base: position 3,641,442 of record NW_006400009.1, read on the forward strand.
AGCTTTTGCATGTCAGGAAGTGTGAGGATAGCGCAGGACAGGGCTTGGTTCAGATCTTTTCTTCATAGGGTTGCTATGAGTCATACTCAAATTGAAGACACCTAACACCTTGTTGTTGTTGTTGTTATGTGCTGTCGAGTCGTTTGTGACTCATAGCAACCCTATGTATAACAGCCCTAAACCCTGCTCTATCCTGTGCCAATTGCACTCTGACACACCCATCCCAATTACCCCAATCATTGAATCAATCCACCTCATAGAGGGTCTTCCCCTCCTGCGCTGTCCCTCCACCCTACCAAGCATGATGTCCCTCTCTAAGGACCTATCTCTCCTTACAACATGTCCAAAGTATGTCAGACAAAGCCCCAGAATCCTTGCCTCCAAGAAGTAGCCTGGTTTAACCCTCTCCAGGATGAATCTGTTTTCTTGGCAGTCCAGGGTACATTCCATACTCTTCTCCAGCACCACAGCTCAAAGGCATCAATTCTCCTTCTATCCTCCCTAGTCATTGTCCAACTCTCTGATGCATAACAAGTGATTGTGAAGACCATGGCCTGTATCAGGCACACCTTAGTCTCCAGAGACACGCAGGTGCTCTTGAGTACTTTAGAGAGGTCCCTAACAGCACTTTCCCATCGCAATACGTTTTTTTATTTCCTGGCTGCTGGTGCCAAGAGTGTTGACTGTGGAGCCGAGCAAACTGAAGCTGTGGACAATCTCAATCTCTTCGCCATCCATCCTGATGCTACCAATTGGTCCTGTGGTGAGAATCTTTGTCTTCTTGACATTGAGCCTCAGTCCATATTGAAGGCTGCAGTCCTTGACCCTCTGCAGCAAGTGCATGAGGTCCTCCTCAGTTTCGGCAAGCAGGGTTGTGTCATCTGCATAACACAGATTGTTAATAGATCTTCCACCAATCCTGATGCCACACTTCTCCTCATAGAGCCCAGCCTCTCGGATAATCTGCTCTGCATACAGGTTGAAAAGGTATGGAGATAGGACACATCCCTGGCATACATACACCCTTCCCAGTTTTGAACCATGCAGTGTTACCCTGCTCTGTTCTGACAACTGCCTCTTGGTCCAAGTATAGGTTTCACATTAGCACGATTAAATGTTCTGGGATTCCCATTCTTCTCAGAGTCAGCCACAGTTTGTTATGATCCACACAGTCAAACGCCTTTGCATAATCAATGAAACACAGATAGACATTCTTCTGGTATTCCCTGCTTTCAACTAAGATCCATCTAACATCAGCTACAATATCCCTAGTACCATGACACCTGGGGCTTAGTCCAAAATAAAGATTAATTCCACCCAGTACTCTGAGAAGATCTGCATTTGAATGAATTTGTAGATCCACCTTGGACTTTTGATTGAAGAGATTCACATTTGAAAGAAAGGCAAACAGGAAGGGGCTGGGGTGGGAGATGTGACTGACTTTTTAAATCTGGAACACGTTGTTTGGCTTCTGAGGCAGGGTAAAGTTAGCACCATCAGAACCCACTGCTAGGACTTCAAGTGCAAGGAAGCTGGTGAGTGTGCACAGTCATAGCAATCACCTGGATGCACTGGAGGCACACAAATATGCGGAGGAAGGAAGAGTTTGGGTATGTTTCTTTAGCACTGCCCACCAAGCATGTACAGATGTATGGATAAGCAAAATGGTTGCTGGCTTGATGAGCAAGGAGTCATGAGGATCCCTGGCTTATTGACTTGGCCCCATATTGGGGTTAACACTGCGTGAAGAGATCGACTGGTCTGGAATGCAGGGTTCTTCTAATGTAGCACTCCTGAGTTTGCAGCTGATGTCCTTCTGGACCTAGCCACAGATGGCTGGGGATGAGTTGACCAGAACCCAACCAAATGAAAAGATCCATGCTCTGAGTTAGTTTTGATTGCTAAGCCTGATGGATTGCTCTGGACTGGACTTTGTGGATGCAGATGTCTAAAGTTTCAGAACTGAACAGAAGATTCTTCAACAAAAAGGACATGCAAGTTTCTTCAGAGTATTGACAGGGATGGGGAAATCAGAAATGGACTATCTAAAATGGGGATACTAAAGGATCAAACATAAAATAGCTGACTTGAACACTTTCATAAATGTAATTATTAGTAAGATGATTATAAGGGGAAACCCCCACACACAATATACATGAATGAAATAAATAAATGTAAATGCAAGATTGTATAAAATATAATGTACAATTGTAGAACGAATATGAAGATCCAAGCAGGGGATGGGGGGTGGTAGCAAAAGGGTGAGGATGTTTGGGGGTGGGGGAGATGATTAACCATGAGGTTGTACAATTTGATGGGTGAGAGGGTGAAGTAAACTGGAAGAATCTGATCTGAAAAACAATGTATTTGAATTTTGTAAATAAACTAGTATAAAAAATTTCTAAAAAATAATGCACATTTATGAAACAATATATATGAATGATTGTATGCAAATCAATTAAAAAATATGTAAAACTATTATGTTCGAAATCCAGTACAGGCTCAATAGGATTCAGAATTTACTCAATGGCATCAAGCAACCACAAGACCAATAACAACACTAAGAAAAGTTTAAAACCTAAAAATATTAAATGGAATGCTGGAAGATCAATATGCTAGACATTAGTAAGCCAAAATGGACTGGTACTGACTATGTTAAATTGGATAATCATATGATCTATTGTGCTGGAATTCCAAACTGAAGAGGAATAGCATAATATTTTGTAAAAAAGAACACTTTAAGATCCATCTTGAAGTATAACACTGTCAGTGCCAGCATAATATCCATACACCTACAAGGACTACAAATTGAAGGACTACTATTAAAATTTATATACAAGTAAACCTTCTTCTCCAATGTGCATAAAACATTCTCCAGAATAGATCACATTTTAGATCACAAGGCAAGCATCAATTTTTTAAAAAAAACCAAACATAGAAATAATACAAAGCATCTTCTCAGACCATAATGCTACAAAATTAGAAATTAATAACAAGAGAATAAAGGAGGGAAAAACATACATTTGGAAGCTGAACAAAACCTTGTTTGAACATGAGTGGGTACTAGAAGAAATTTAAAAAATTAAATTACAAAGTTTCTTGAAACAAATTACAATGAAAACATAACTTACCAAAATCTCTGGGAAATAGCCAAAGCAATAATTAGAGGTCAATTTAAAGCAATAAATAAACACATTAAAGGCAGGAAAAAATGACCATTGACTCTAACACAACACCTCCAACCAATTGAAAAATAACAGCAAGAAAACCTGACACCTTCTAAAAAATGGAAATGATAAAAATTAGGGCAGCAAGAAATTAAATAGAAAACAGGAAAAACAATTGAAACCATCCATCAACAAAACTTGGAGTTGGTTCTTCGAAAAGGTCAATAAAATCAACAAACCACTAGCAAAACTAATGAAGGAAAATACATAATCTGAATAAGAGATGTCACTACAGAACAAACTAAAATAAAAAGGCTCACAATGGAATATTATGGAAAATCTATACTCAAAACAAATATGAAAACCTAAAGGAAATGGATAAATATTTTGAAATTCACAATCTACCTAAACTGACATAAACCAAAATTGAACACCTGAACAGACTCATTACAAAAGAAGAAACGGAAAAGGTAATGAAACAATTTCCAGCCAAAAAAACCCTGGACCAGATGGTTTTACAAGTGAGTTTTATCAGATACCCAGAGAAGAACTGACACCAATTCTACATAAACTATTTCAGAAAATAGAAAAAGATGGAATTCTCCCAGACATTCTATGAAGCAAACATATCCTTGATATCAAAGCCAGGTAAAGACACTACCAAACCTACCTAAACTGACACAGACTGAAATAGAACACCTGAACAGACCCATTACAAAAGAAGTAATTGAACAGGTAGTGAACAAACTTTCAACAACAACAAAAAGCCCTGGACCAGATGGTTTTACAAGTGAATTTTATCAAACATTCAGAGAAAAACTGTCACCAGTTCTACATAAAGTATTTCAGAAAACAGAAAAAGACTCATTCTATGAAGCAAACAAATCCTTGGTACCAAAGTCAGGTAAAGACACCATCAAAATAGAAAACTATAGGCCAATATCTCTCATGAACATAGATGCCAAAATCCTAAATAAAAAGAAAATCCTGGCCAAGAGAATCCAAAAATACATTTAAAAAAATCACCATGACCAAGTGGGATTCATAACAGTTGTGCAAGGATGGTTCAACAAAAGAAAAACAATCAGTGTAATCCTTCACATCAACAAAAAAACCCAACAAGAACCACATGATCCTATCAAATGATGCCGAAAAGGCCTTTGACAAAATCCAACACCCTTTCCTGATTAAAACACCCAACAAAAGAAGAATAGAGGGGAATTTCCTCAACATAGTAAAAAGTATATACATCATTCTCAATGTTCTCTTTGAGAACAGGAACTAGACAAGGATGCCCACTATCACTTTTCTTATTCAATATTGTAGAGAAAGTCTTAGTGATTGCAATAAAAGAAGAGAAAGAAGAGGTATCCAAATTGGCAAAGAGGAGGCAAAATTATCTCTATATGCAGATCATATGATAGAATATTTAGAAAACCCTAAAGACTCAGTGAGAAAACTACTGGACATACTTAATTGACCAATTCAGCAAAATGGCAGGATACAAGATCAACATAACAGAAATAAATTGTCTCTCTCTACAAAGAGAATATAACCCAGCTATTCCACTACTTGGAATATACCCTAAGAATATGAGAACTGAGGGACAAACTGAGATTTGTACACCAGTGTTCAGAGCAGCATTATTCACCATCACAAGAACAGCCCAAATGTCCAACCACAAACAAATGAATTGAGAAATTATGGCACATTCACAGTGGAATACTATGCAGCATGCAGGAGTTTTGTAAATTATTGCCTAACTTGGAAGGGACTGGAGAGCATTATGCTGAGTGAACTAACTCAATCCCACAAGGATAAATATTGAATAAGACCGTTATTGTAGAAGGAGTATAAGGATCCAGGAGGGGTGGGAGAGGCTGGAAGCAGAGGGATGTGGATGTACAGGGGGAAGAGGGTATTAATCATTGGATCGTGCAATTTGATGGGTGGGGGGTGAGGGAAATGGAAAGAATTTGTATTAGAATTTTGTAAATAAACTAGTGGGGGGAAAAGCTTGGGGAGGGAGAAGGGAGGAAGAGGGGGTAAAATATGCAACAATGAATGAATGAAAATCTAACTCTTCTGTAAACTTTTGTTAAAATTACAATTAAAATTACTAAATTAATTTTTTAAAACGCCTTTTTGAGAGGATAGGGCTCCCGTGAACATGGTCAATGTTCCCAAAACTCACCGACTTTTTGCCAAAAGTGTGGCAAGCACCAGCCCCACAAAGTGACACAGTACAAGAAAGGCAAAGACTCTCTGTATGCCCAGGGAAAGCGGTGTTATGATAGGAAGCACAGTGGCTTTGGTAGGCAGAACAAGCCAATTTTTCAGAAAAAGGCAAAAACTACAAAGAAGATTGTATTAAGACTAGAATGTGTTGAGCCAAACTGCAGGTCTAAAAGAATGTTGGCTATCAAAAGATGCAAGCACTTTGAACTGGGAGGAGATAAAAAGCAAAAGGGTCAAGTGATCCAGTTCTAAGCTTCATCTTACTTTATCAAGACAATAAACTCTGAGATTTTCCTGTTCACTTCATTTGGGAGGGAAATAAAATGCCGCTTTTCATTATTGGGTGGGGAGGAGAGTTAAAAAGAGATCTGTAGAAATGGAAGAATATATTCTGATTATGTATAGGAAGACTCAATATTGTGAAAATTACAGTTCTACCAAAGGCAATCTACAATTCAATGCAATCCCAAAACAAATACCAATTCCATTCTTCAAGGAGATGGAAAAGGCAATTTCCAATTTTAACTGGAATAGAAGGAGACCCCGAATAAGCAAAGCACTCCTTAAAGAGAGAAACAAGGTAGGAGGCATCTCACTCCCTGATCTCAAATCCTGCTACACTGTCGTAGCGGTAAAGACAATGTGGTACTGGTACAATGACAGACACATAGATCAATGGAATAGAAATGACAATCCAGAAATCAGCTCATCTACCTATAGTCAAGTGATTTTTTTTTACAAGGAGATCAAATCAATTAAGTGGGGAAACAAAATCCTCTTTAACAAATGGTGTTGGCCATATACTAAAATTGGAATGATACAGAGATTAGCATGGCCCCTGTGCAAGGATGACACGCAAACAAATGGTGTTGGCAAAATTAAAAAACCATCTATAAGAAACTCAAGACCTCACGCCATACACAAAAACCAACTCAAAGTGGTTCAAGGATCTAGGAGTAAAACCAAGGACTATAAACATCATCAGAGAAAAACCTGGAAGGACTATAGGAGCCCTAATCCACAATATGAACAGTCTTCCAAGCAACCTGAAAAAGTTGCAACCAGGAGAGAGTAAAATAGATGAATGGGACCTGCTAAGAATCAAATCCCTATGCACATTAAAAAGCTTCTCCAACAAGGTAAAAAGGAAAGCCACAGACTGGGTAATGACATGTCTGATAAGGAACTTATATCTAGAATTTATAGAATACATCAGCACCTTAACAAGATAAACAGTCACCAATAGTAAAATGGGCACAGGATATAAACAGACACTTCACCAAAGAAGACATTCAGATGGCAAACAAACACATGAAGAAATGTTCAAAATCCCTAGATCTGAGAGAGATGCAAATCAAAACAATTATGAGAGATCATTTCACCCCAGTAACAGCAGCAAAGTTCAGCAGAGCAGCAAACAACAAATGCTGGTGAGATTGTAAAGAAATTAGAACCTTTACTCACTGTTGGTGGGAGTGTAAAATGGTGCAACCACTATGGAAGGCAGTATGCACTTTCTCAAAAAGTTGTAAATAAAAATACCATTTGACCCACCAATGGCTTTGATTTTTCTAATGATGCATGATGCAGGAGTGGAGAGGATCCCATTCTGTCCAATAACTAAGCGACCAAACCTGTTGGCGGTGGAGATGCGGACGATGAGCTGAATGGCTTCTTTCCTGTAGAACCTGCCATCCCCGCCCACTCCTGCTGCAGGGCCGGATCCACCGTGGAGATGATACTCTGGATAAAATTCTCCGCGCAGTTAGCGCTGCTCTGGAACACCTTCACCCGCTTCCTCAGCTGGCTTGTGCCTGGCTTCTGATCTGGGTACACCTTGGTCTTGACATTCACGGTCTTTACCATCCTGGAGACTTGCTGTAAGGCATGTGCTAAGCAAGGGAAAGCAGGAGCTGTCACTTTTGCTGTCTTCAAAGATGATATCCTTGATGTCATCCCACATTCATCTGGTCTTTGATCATTGCTGTTCAGTGTTTCACATCTTCCCCCCAACCAAATCTATTAAGATGATTTTAAATCCAGATGGGATAGACTCAAGATCATATTTTGGCTCTCGTGGACTTTTCATTTTCTTCAGCCTCAACTGGAATTTGCACAATTGATGAGTTAAGACCTCCTTAAAAAGCATCAAAGATCTATCAACAAATGATTGGGAAATTAACAGTATAGTCACACAATGGAATACTAATGTAACACTCATGTAATGATTTTATAAAATACTAGATAACATGAGAAGCTAGAGAGCTGAGTAAACTAACTCAGCAGAATAAGGGCAGTCTCATAAGGACAAATACTGCATAAGACCACTATTGTAAAAACAGAATAACAATTAGTAAGAAAGATGTGGATGAAAGTCCAAAAGGGGAAGAGGTGGAGATCAGGGGGTTTGTGGGTGGGGATGTGTGGAAATCACAAGGTCAGAGTTTGGAGTTTGGTGGTTCAGAGGAAGGGGTTGAAGGAAATAGGACAGATCTAGAGGGAACCTAAAAATCCGGGTTGATAGTGGGCATTGATTGATCAATGGTGGTTAATTTTATAGAAGAGTGTATGGGAATGATCTTATGAAAGACAAAGTGAAGGAATGAGTGAAATTTTGTATGCAAATCAGTTTTTTTAAGAAAAAAATACACACTAAAAAACAATGCCGCCATTTTGAGGGCTACAGTGCCCCTGATCCATGTGATAGTATTTTCAATGACCTCAGATGTATAAGCCAGGCAATGAATCAAGACCAAAGGAGGAATTGATGCACTTGAACTTCAGTGTTGTGAAAAGTATTTGCACTGCCATGAATCTTACATGTCCTTTCACCATGTAAACAGAAGGAACTAGTAGATCATGCTTGATAAAGCAGGTCAGAGAAAGACAAGCCTCCAGGAGATGGCTTGTCATAGGGGCTGCAACAGCAATGACTGTCACGGTGATGCAGGGCCAGACAGTGTCATTGTTTTACTTGGGGCTGTTATGACTTGGACAGGATATAATAAAAACCAGGCAGAGTCAAAAGCCTGAATTTGTGATCACTACTTTGTGATGCTTGTGTGTCAAAGACCTGAAATAGACTTTTCAAAGCTATAGTACATTTTCTCCCCTAATTTTGACAGGAGATTCAAAGTGCAGAGCAGATGAAAAAATGGAAAGAGAGGCTTAAGGAAAAGTACTATTCTGCAGAAATCGAAGATGACTACCAGCCTGTCACGCAACAAGAATTTCGAGAGTAAGTATTTGTTCTTCTCAGGGAATTACAAGGTATGGGGGGGGAGGGGGGGGGAGAATGGGTCACATCATTATTTTCCTGTATCTTATTTTACCTCAACTCCATTTTACTTTTTAAAAATTAAACACAAATACTCCTTTGACTAAATGTGAGGTGACAATGAGGCTAATTGATTCAGTCATACATTTGTAAGAAACTCATTTATTCTTGATAGGTATTAGCAGAGAATACCAGAAGAATGTCTATCTGTGTTTCATTGATTATGCAAAGGCATTTGTGTGCATCATAACAAACTGTGGCTGACTCTGAGAAGAATGGGAATCCCAGAACATTTAATTGTGCTAATACAAAACCTATACTTGGACCAAGAGGCAGTAGTCAGAACAGAGCAGGGTAACACTGCATGGTTCAAAATATGGGAGGGTGTACGCCAGGGATGTATCCTGTCTCCATACCTTTTCAACATGTATGCAGAGCAGATTATCCGAGAGGCTGGGCTCTATGAGGAGAATTGTGACTTCAGGATTGGTGGAAGATCTATTAACAATCTGTGTTATGCAGATGACACAACCCTGCTTGCCGAAACTGAGGAGGACCTCATGCACTTGCTGCAGAGGGTCAAGGACTGCAGCCTTCAATATGGACTGAGGCTCAATGTCAAGAAGACAAAGATTCTCACCACTGGACCAATTGGCAGCGTCAGGATGGATGACGAAGAGATTGAGATTGTTCACAGCTTCAGTTTGCTCGGCTCCACAGTCAACACCCTTGGCACCAGCAGTCAGGAAATCAAAAAGCGTATCGCGATGGAAAAGTCTGCTGTTAGGGACCTCTCTAAAGTACTCAGGAGCAACAGTGTCTCTCTGGAGACTAAGGTGCACCTGATACAGACCATGGTATTTGCAATCGCTTGTTATGCATCAGAGAGTTGGACAATGACCAGGGAGGACAGAAGGAGAGTGGATGCTTTTGAGCTGTGGTGCTGGAGAAGGGTACTGAATGTACCCTGGACTGCCAGGAAAACAAACAGATTTCTCTTAGAGAGGATTAAACCAAGCTACTCCTTGGAGGCAAGGATTCTGGGGCTTCGTCTGACATACTTTGGACATGTTGCCAGGAGGGACGGGTCCTTGGAGAGGGACATCATGCTTGGGAGGGTTGAGGGACAACGCAGGAGGGGAAGACCCTCTATGAGATGGATTGATTCGGTGACTGGGGGAACCGGGACGGGTGTGTCAGAGGCAGTGTGGTTGGCGCAGGATAGAGCAGGGTTTGGGGCTGTTGTGCATAGGGTCGCTATGAGTCGGAAACGACTCGACGACACATAACAACAATTACATATTACTTTATGTCTAGGGTACTAATTAGATCAATAAATGGCCATGTTTTGGAGCATGCTGTCGACAACTCATAATAACTCCATGAGTAACACTGAAACCCTGCCCAGTCCTAAGCCACCGTCATGATCTCTGCTATGCCCACTGTTGCAGTCACTGCCAGTCTACCTCACGGAGGGTCTTCTCTTTAGGTGACCCTCTACTTTTCTTAGCATGCTTTTTTTCCCCAAGGACTGGCACCTCTGGACAGCATGCCCAAAGTATATGAGATGACATTTCACCATCCTAGCTTCTGAGGAGCACCAGGATTACATTTCCTCCAAGACAAATTTTATCTTTGGAGAGTTAACTGCTGCTGCTGTTTGGTTGTTCCATCTGAATCAACACACAGCTGACCCTCCAGCAAGGAAATACATCAGATGCGGTATATCGCAGAGTTTGCTCAGCTTTCTCTTGTGGAGCAGTTGCTCGGTTCAAATGGTGTGCCTTTGGGTTAGCAGCGCAGCTCCCTACCACTAGCCCCAGTTTCCTTGGGCAGTCGTACTATACTCTTCACCAACTCAAAAGGCATCAGTTCTTCAGTCTTCCTAGTTCACTGCCTAACTTTCACATACCATGTCTTGAGTTAGCCACATAGGTCAATAATATTACATCATTGTTCTTTGGTCCTTGGAGAGGTCCTTGACAGCAGATTTCCCCAATGCGACACATCTCTTAATTTCTTGACTGCTACTATCATGGAGTTGAGTGGATCTAAGTAAAATGAAATCCGTGAAAATGTCAATCCTTACTCCATTTATCATGATTTATCCAATGGTGAAGATTTTTCGCCCCCTTGCTGTGTAAAGCTGTAAGCTTTGAACTTCTTCACTAAGTGTTTCAAGGCTTCTTTGCTTTCTGCAAGCAAGGTCATCATCTATATATCACAGGTTACTGATATGTCTCTTCTTCCAATCCTGATGCCACATTCTTCAAATAATCCAGATTCTCAAATTATTTGTTCAGCACACAGATTAAATAGATATGTGGAGAAAGGATACAACCCTTACACACCTTTCCTGATTTTACATCATGCAATGTTCCCTTTTCTGTTTAGATGACTGATTATTGGTCTATTCACAGGTTCCACATGAACAAAATTAAAGGTTCTGGAATTTCCATTTTCAGTGTTATCTACAATTTCTTTTGATCCATACAAATGCCTTTACATATAGTCAACAAAATAGAGGTAAACGCGTTTTCAGTATTCTGTGCTTGTGGCCAGAATCTGTCTAACTTAGCAATGATGACCCCCCCATTCCACAACCTCATCAGAATCCAGTTAGCATTCCTGGCAATTCCCAGTCAGTACACTGTTCTAGTAATTTTAAATAATCTTGAGCACTATTTTACTTTCACACAGCAGAATCTTACTTTGGCAAGGTTTTACTAGCCTTAATAATAACAACCATATTTTAGCTTTAATTTTCCTACTCAAGATATTTAACAATAAGTTTCAATATCCTACTCTCCCTATTTACACAAGAAAGTGTATTAGTGATTCATTTTCTTTTAAATTATCTTCTAGACTTTTTTTATATGCCATGGAACTGGAGAAGGAATTACACAATGTCAATTTAAAACTAAGCCAAATGATGAAAAAGCTTCCAACTGCACAAAACTGAAAGAAGTGGAGGTGAGAATCTATAATCACAGAACATTTTTTCCTAAAGAGAGATTAGTGTTATTTCCATCATCTTCCATATTCATCATCCTCATTTCACACATACTTTAAAGGCTTCACCACCTATCATCACACTATCCTCAAATTCTATGATAACTGTCAAATAAGTTCCCAGAACGAAGCACCTCTGAGTGGGACTAGAGGAACCCTGGTGATATAGGGGGTTAAGGACAGGCTGCAACTTGGAAAGCTGGCACTCACCACCCATTCTTTGGGAGAAAGACGAAGTGGTCTACTGCCAATGATTTACAACTTTAGGAAGTGGACAGGGCTGTGTGCAGGAGGGCTGCTATAACTCAGAACCAACTCACTGAGAGTGGGTTTAGTTTCATTTTCTGGAGTGGGACTCACCAAACAATCCCTGTATATGACAACATACTTCCAGAGCATGACCTCACTGACCCAGAAAGGATTCCACAATAAGACTCAGTTAAATTCTACGCTTATGAAGACAAAGTACAAACTAATGCTTCTTATAGTTTATGGGACAGTTCTCTCTTATTCAAATAAGATACAAGGTTTCTTCATAGTCACCCTATAGAAGAACTGCATTATTTGACTTTGAAAATAAGATGCCTAAGATTCTGGAAAACAATTAAATGCAGTCACAAAATAATACCACTTCCCAATTCTATCTCCTAAGAAAAGATCGAGACCAAGTATCAAACAGAGTCTTCCAACTAATGGCAGAAACTAGTATCTTCAAATTGGAAATTATTTATACAGTTTCTTAGTAGTATGTCTACAATTTCCCAAATGTGCGTCTTCATTTACTTTTTTTTCAAAAAAGATCTAGAATATCAGAGCATAGAAGTTATGTTTCAAAAGTGTAAGTAAGTGTATTACAAGTGTCCTGACTAGCAGAACAGTTGGCTTTGGAAACTGAAGGAAACTTATTATTTCTAGGCTACATAATACCTTCCTAGAGTAATCACAAGGAGGTCTGCTGGCCTAGTAGTAAGGAGTTATGCTGCCAACCCAAAGGCAGGCAGTTTGAATCCACCAGATGTTAACTGGAAGAAAGATGAGCCATCTCCTTCCATCCAATTTACAGCCTCAGACCCACTGGAAGGTCAGCTATGAGTCAGTTTTGACTCAATGGCACATAACAATAAACACAAGTTCTCTTAACGAACACATTGCTTGATCATAGCCCTTCTACATTCATGCTTTATAGGACCTAGCTTTGAAACTTAGAGGAATATCTTAATCACCACTTACCTTCAACAGGTCAATTTTGTCTTGGAGACTACAATCATATTTTCGTGAACAGATATTCACCACAATAAAAGATGCTAACTGTTCTCTAAGTCTCCCCCCTCCCCAACAGCAACAGGGTGACCAACAATATGGGTCTTCTCCTTGCCTTTCCACTCCACTCCCAAAAGCTGCTGTCAGTCCTCAAATGGTTTAAACTAATCCAGTTGGTTCCCTACCCATGGTTCTTGGTTCGGTAATTCAAACAAGGCCGAAGAACATTAAGGGTATTAAAGACACCATGTGTGTGGTTTGAAAAACAAAACACAACACCACAAAGGTGGGAAAACAAACATTTACAATGACTTAGAACATTAAAGATTAAGTTGTTTTATTATAAAAGTCTATACAACGAAGTGCCAGACACAGTAATGCAATTACATTGGTGGACATATATATCTATATATTTTTTGTATATAGATATTGTTTTGACTTGTACCCAAGTAAAATGATCACAATTGCCTAACTCTAGCACCTACTGCTCAGCTATGACACATACAGCACTGTCACACAGCACAAGTGCTGCCATGCCACTCCCACCTACTCTATTTAACAGCCAGACATTAACAAAGAATAACAAACATCATGAAGCAGCTGTTAATTTTAAAATGAAACCAGTCAGGCCACTGACTTATAAAAATATGGTACTCATATAGATTTAAGCATTATAAAGAAGGAATATATTATTTAAAACATTTAAATAGTGCATATGGACATTTTTGCATGTGGTATATAAAACACAAACATTCATATAAAACAATACAGTGCACATTAAATCTGATGTTTGGATACACTCCTGTCTGGAGACTGAAAGAAATAAACTGAAATGCACACCGTGTGATGGATTCAAATCAAAGTGATATCTCTTCTGTTGTTTTCAAGGTCTATAATATGAATAACCTAGCTTTATCAAAAGGAAATCATGCAAAAAGGGCTATATTTAGTGCTTGTTTGATTCTCCAACTACACATTCACTATCACTGGATTTTCCCCTCCCCCCAAAAAAGGCATTGCACACACAGGTGAAATGTTGAAGTACTAGAAATACTATTTATTACCAAGCTACTTCACGTGTTCACTACGTAATAGTGCCAGGAATCTGAGGTTCATGCTTTCCTCACTTTATTAAAGGATGCTGCAAATGTCTGGTTTTGTATGGAACAAACTGTAGTAGATATTAGCTAGTAAGAAAATCATGCAGGACTCACTGCATGCAAAATATGGCCACAGTCAAAAATGAGACACATCAATCCAAAAAAGCACCAAGGGGGAAAAAATTAACACTCAGATTAAGCCTGATCACAATCTGCTATTAATGACTGTTGAGAACTAAGCACAAAGAATGTCACTGTTCTGTGAAAATAATTAGCAAAATGATACTAGTAGAGTACCTAAAGCCATGCAAAGCCAACACAAAAAAGTATGCTTGAAGTACATGCCACGGGGCTCACCACTACACAACTCTAACAGGCTGCTTTAAACAGCACAAAATTGAGCAATAGAAGGTGTTTGGGTGGATTTTACTAATTAAAAGAAAAAATAACAATGTAACCCTCCCTAAAGGTACATGTAAAAAAATGAAGTGGTATTAGCCCTTGTTAAAAACAAATTTACTTTAGGCATAAGAATTATTTTGCCAATTTAGGCCCAGTTGATTGAACATACAAATCTGAGCACCAACAGACTTCCCACATACTGACATGGCTATTTTCTCACATTATCTGGAGGTGGGTGGGGGAACAACACAGATCTGATCCCGACAAATCACATCATAATCAGCTGATACACAGTAAAGGAACTGAGGAAACAAACAGTAACTTAAGTCCCATAGGCAGCATGTGGTATGATTCAGTTCTGTGTGTGATGTGTTATTTTCAATATACTAAGAAAGGTCACTTTTTGGTCTACCCATTGTTATCTTCATCCAGAAGCTGTGTGACCACTGAATTAGGAAATCTTGCTAACATACTACCTGTGAGAGAGTGTCATCTTAGGAATTGAACAGAAAAGTGATCCCATAGGAGGACTTGAAATTTCAGTCTGATTTGGTTTTCTAGGAAAAGATAGAACACAGTTGCATATTTGCACTTTTATAGGCTTTTCTTTCAAATTTTCAGTCATTCTGTAAGAAAAAGGCAACCGAAGAATTCAGTGTGGTGTGAAGATTTTCCTCTCAAATTTCTTCAGTAATGAAAAAAATAATAAAGTTGTTAATAACAAAAAACTTGTATTTCCAAAGTTCTTGAGTTGAAAGGACAGAATTCTAGTCTTTTGGGGAAAGCATGTATCTGTAGTACAAAACAATGAAGGAAACTGCATTTACTAAAGGTGAAGAGGAGAGTCTGTGGTCAATATGGAACATCACTGACGCTCCCTCTAGAGGGCCTACTGACCCTCCCAGCATTCTTTAGTGGCACCATAACCAAGTACAAAATGAAATTCTCTGAGTGCCTGACAAAATGAAATCAAGTATCAGCCAAGAATACACGGTGGTAGCTTCAGGAATACAAATGATTTTAGGATGCTTTATATGGATTTTGAAGAATCTTGTTTGCTGATAAGAACCTCAAGAAGCCTAAGTTTGGCTTTGATTTTCTTGTACTCTTTGTACTCCTCAAGCACAGGAACACGATCCTCTTTTTGGGCATTCCTAAGAGAAAACAGAAAATCTTTAATATTCTAGAGATTATCTGGAAAATAGAGACCCACAAGTTGTCCAATATAAGTTACCAAATTTTAAGTTTGAAAGTTATCAAAAAGCCACCCTGCAAACAAAAAGATCAGGATTCACTAATCCAGGCATTACAGTGTTGGGATGTTAGAGTAAGAGGAACTGAAAGAAAAAAAAAGATTACTGACTTACTAGCCCATCTCCAAGGAATGTTTCTGATGGCTCCCTATATACAAGATAGAGATTAAATGGGCTTATACTCTATCAATCACCAAGGTAGTTAACCAGAAGTAAACAAAATATTTTAATAAGACAGCCATTACTGGACCCTGCCAGGTCTGTCAGTGAGTATTAAATCTATACATCTATACTAGATCATTTCAGACAGCTAATTGCAACTTCAATTAACTGATACATAAAACATTTTATTCTAACGAAGTTTTCTCAATTATGACCCAAGGCAAGCCAATTTAATTACTGCGTGAATTCATTCTAACTATAAATATGAGCAAAATTTTCTTCCAAAAAACAAAGTATTTGGAAAATGCATTCCTCATCTCGAGATTTTCTTAAACATGTATGTCAGTCTATTTTAAGGAAACACATTTGGGAATCTGCAGTACAGTTATTGACTTAATAAAATGACCCAAGTTAAGAAAAACACTCTGAGCCCTGAGTTCATGTAACTCTTATTCCTGGCTATCATTTGAACCAGAATGAACTTTTTTATTAGAAGAGCCAAGCATTTAATATAGCCAAAAGGTGAGAAGAGTCCAAAGGTCCATCAATAGAAGAATGAATAAACAAAATGTGATACTGGAAATACATCCAGTTGTTGTTAGGGGTCACTAAGTCAACTGCAAATCATAGCAACTCTATGTAAACAACAGATCTAAACCTCGCCCTATCCTGCACCACCCGGGTAAGCTCTGCTATATCGAGCCCTCAGTCAGTCCATCTTCATAAGGGCCTACATATATGGAATAATATTTAAAGTGAATAATGGATTATTCAGTTATAAAGTGAAATGAGGTCCTGATACATGTTAAGCCATGAACCTTCAAAACAGGCTAACTGAAAGAAATAAAATATAAAAAGGCAAATATATGATCCCACTTAAATAAAATATCTAAATGAGGCAAATGCACAGAGATAAAAGTTCATCAGTGGTTATCTAGTGCAGATGGAAGGAGGAAAAGGGAAGTTAATGCTTAAAAAGGTGCTGTGATTCTGTTAAAGATGATAAAAAAAATTTAGAAAAGTATGTGGTGATGGAAACCTGGTGAATGCAATTCATAGTGCTAAGTTGAACACAGAAAAATTGTTATAATGGTAAATGGTTTTTATGTATATATACCACAATAAAATATTTATTAGTGATTACAAAGGGCTGAGGTGAGGAAGTAGTTAAGTTATGTAAGAAGTACTGAGTTTCCCTTTGGGGTGCAAGAAAAACTTCTGGAAATGGAGTGATGGTAACTGTAACTTACAACATGGTAAATGGGAGTAAACAGACTGTAAACGTAATAAATATTAAAATCAAATGTTTCATTTTATGTATTTTGGTGCCAGGACAAAACCAGAATGCAGCTGGGTCACATACTAGACAAAAAGCCAGGCCACGTAATAATACAGAGGTCACATGGCTACCACATTGTTTCTCTCTCATTCATTACAATCCAGCCTGTAAACTGCATGGGAAGAGACTGCTCATCGTCCTCCTATGGAGCTGCAGCCACCTAGGGACACTAACACCAGAGCCTCCTATACTGTTAATCACCTTGGAAATGGTAAGCCTGGAATCTCAAAAAGCTAAGCCGAAGGATCTCAGTATAACAAGTGAGAATTCAAAGTAGCTGAAGACAGCATTTCTACTACAGGACTTTTTCTAAAGAGGTCCAATAACCTCATAGTTTTATAATCTCCCTATAGGAATGATGGAGCATTGTGTGTATTGTAATTGATTTTATGAAATAAAACATGCATGAAGGATTGATGGGGGGGGACTCTACATATGCTCTGTAAACTTTCATTAAAACCTAACTGTAAGAATTAAAGAGTAAATATGTAAAATTTTAAAAATATACAAGTACTGCCATTCAATTAGGCTTGAGTTGAAACATAGCTAACCCTCCAGCAGATTTTCAGAGGCTGTAAACTGCACAGGGGAATATAGAAGCTCAATTCAGATGAGGCCCATGGCATCTGAAATTTGAACAATGAGTAAGGATGACAGAAGAATCAATGACTCTCAGTTGTGGTGCTGGAGACTACTATATATCCCATGAACTGCCAAGAGAAAAATAGGTCTGTCTGGAAGAAAAGTGAAACCAGGGTGCTCCTTGGAAGCAAGGCTGGTAACACTCAGCCTCACATACTCTGGGCACCTTGTCAGGACCTGTCCACCATGCTTAGAAGGGGGGACGGTCAGCAGAAGAGAAAAAAGACTCTCAATAAGACAAGCTGACTCTGTGTCTGTAATTAGGACATTCAAGTGTGTTGGAGCTGGTGAGGACAGCAGAGGACAGGGCAGGTTTCAGAACCATTGTTCACAAAGTTGCTATGAGTCATACTTAATTCAGTGGCACATACTACCACCACCAGCACTGAAATATGTCTACTTCGGCTCTGATTTATCCTTGCCATTAATAACAGGACTTCAGAGGCACAGGATTTTTTTTTTTAAAATGTACATTTTCAGAGCTAAACATCCTTATAGGCATAATTGCCAAATCCTTTATGTTTACCATTATGAGCACTTGTAAATTAAGGAAGAATGACAATTCAATTTTGTGATACCCAACAAACCTTCCATTTTGTTTATAAAATGCTTCTTCAAATTCTCGTAATGTTTTACGTAGTTTCTTTTTCTCAGCTCTGGCTTTCCAAAGTTGCTCTAATAATTCAGGCCTAAAAATAAAAGGAGAGGAAAACACTTAAATGGGACTACTGGCTCTTTATGTTCTAGCTGCATTTTAAAATCAGGTGGAGAGTAGCCTTAAGAACATACTACACCCATGCTCCACCAGAGACTAATGAAATCCCAAGAAAGTAGAACACAAAATCAATACCTTACAAAAAACTGTATAGTGCAGCCAGAATTACGAATTAATGTCATACAACAAGCTGACAGAGCAAATCAGCAGATTAATGTTCAGTTTGTTCCTGTACTCTGTCAAACATTAAATGCAAGATTTTCATTTTTAAAAGTAATAATTATAAAGGAAATAACAGTTATCTGTTGTCACACTATTAAAAAACACTTTTTTAAAAGATGTGATCCCTTCATCACTGTGTTAATTTCCTTTGTTGTTGTTTGCTGTTGAGTTGGAATCAACAAATAGCTGGCCCTCCTGAGGTTTTCAGAGTCAGTAAATCACACGGGAGGAACGTGGCCACCCTTCTCCTGCAGAGCAGCTGGTGTATTTGAACTCCTCTGGGTTAGTTTTAATTATTTGATAGATCTATTGTTGTAATAAGCTATACACTATATAAAATATAATTAATTCTATTCTAAAAATAAAATTACAAGCCATCATACTTACATAGAAGCTGCTCGAGAACTTGACAATCGAAGATCCAGAACCAGTTTTTCTTGATTTTCTTCAACATCAGATTCTGAATTTTCCAACGAACTTGAAAAAGACTGTGCCTGTACAGCAGTTTTCAAGATATCACTTAGCTCAGATGACAGACTAACACCGTCTTCTTCTTCTTCCTAAAAGTATATCCACATACAAAAATCAAATAGGCCGTGACTTTCAACCTTTCCCCTGAAACAAGATCAGAGAATGGGTTCTCTTCAATGATTACCACCTTGATTTCTTCAAAGAAATGTGCAGTTTCTCCTTCTATGATTGGCTGTAACATCTGCCCCCTTCGCTTGCTGGATGGAGATCCCTGTAATCAACAACAAACAAATGGTTTACACTGTAAATATTTCAAATTCTCAGAAATCATTACTGTTTTCCATTCTCCCTGTACTGTAGTGGATTGCTGTGATGGCATAATCTACAGGGAGTTGCGCCACTGCCTCAAAGGCAGCACCCTTTTAGCTGTTCTAATAAACAGCCCACTCCACAGGAGACAAACAGGCAGTCTCTTCTCATGCAAAATACAACCTCAGAAAAATGCAAGAGAAAGGACTATTTCTAAGGTCTTCTTTAGCCACTGGCTTTGTGACTTTCAACACATTGCTGGGTTGTTGCTGTTAAGTGCCATCGAGTACAACTCTTAGTGACCTTACGAACAACAAACCTAAACCATGTCTAATCCTGTGCCATTCTCATCACCTCTGATATACTTGAGCTCTTTGCTGCAGTTACTGGGTCAATCCATGTCACTGCAGGTCTTCCTCTTTTGCTGACCTTCCGCATGATGGCTCTTTCCAATGAATAGCTTCTTTTAGCAACATGTTCAAAATATGTGAGTTGAGTTTTGCCATCCTTGCCTCTATGGAGCACTCTAGCTGCACCTTCTCCAATATCTGTTTTCCTTTTTGGCAATTTAGTATTCTTCTCAATACTACAACGCAAAGGCATCAATTATTTCTATCACCTTATTCATTGTTCAGTTCTCAGACACATAGTTAAGTGACTGGAAAGATCATGACTTGAATCAGGTGCGCCTTAATTTAGTCCTCAAATACCATTGCTCCAGAATCGTTTGTAGAGATTCCTGACAGCAGATTTTCAAGCTTCAAGTCTTCCTTACTTTCAGTGTGCAAGTTGTATCATCTGTATAATGCAGGTTGTTAATAAGTCTTCCTATCTCGATGCCACATTGTTCTGCAGAGTCCAGCCTCCCAAATGATTTGCTCATGAAACAGACTGAATAAGTTACAAGAAAGGATACAGCCCTGACACACATCTTTCTGGATTTTAAACCATGCAGAATTCCCTTAACCTATCTGGACAGCAGCTTCTTGGTCTAGTGTAGGTTTTTTATGAGCATAATTAAGTGTTCTGGGATTTCCATACTTCTCAATGTCAGACAGTTTGCTATGATTCTGGTAGTCTCTGCTTTCTGCTAAGATCCATCTAACATCAGCAATGGTGCCATGGCCTCTTGTAAATATAACCTGAACTTCTGGCAGTTCTCCGCTAATGTGCTGATCTAGCTGTTTTTTAGATGAAGTTCAGCAATATTTTGCTTGCATGTGATATTAATGATATTGTTTGATAATTTCCACTCTCTGTTGGATCACCTTGTTTGAAAATAAGAACAAATATGGATCTCTTCCAGTCTGTTGGCCAGGCAGCTGTCTACCATACCATATTTGTTCGCAGAGATTGGTGAGCATGTCCAGGGCTGCCTCTGTTAATTGACTAAACATGAAATCAAGCTACATTAGTAATAACTGGTGACTGGAATGCAAAAGTTGGTTGGGTAAGACCATGTAAATATGAGGTTCCCTGTGGTCCACGAAAGGGATTAGACTGTCAATAATGAAAATAAAGTAAATGGCACTTTTGGGGTGGGGAAATGCAAATAAATTTTGCAGAATGCTAATGTAGGGATTGGTCACTTTTGCCATCCAAGTTTAAACTGAGTAGACTCAGAGGCAAATACAGGGTCCTCCAAACCACTGAGAAAGAACCCAAAATATCTATGCACACCAGAGGAGAACGTGACACCAGAGGGAGAGTATGGGACCAATGGAACAAAGCCAAGAGACAGTAGCAGATGTAGTAGCAGAAGCAAAGATGGTGGAGAACTACAGACCGGGGTCAGAGTTGTACACTAAAAAGGTGTGCACTTGTTGGCAAAAAGGGTGCCTGTGAGCACAGAATGGCAGAGTTAGAGCTGCTGAACCAAGGAGCTGGACCAAGGCAGAGTGAAGATGGTATATAACTAGCAGAACTAAGACAATTTGGAGAACTAATATGCAGCCGTGGATGCAAGGAGATTTGGAGGATAGCTGCCTCATTAAAAGATTGGAAGAAACCTGAATTTGTTCTAATTCCCAAGAAAGGTGATCCCACACAAAGAGGAAATTA
Organism: Elephantulus edwardii; assembly: GCF_000299155.1. Lineage (NCBI taxonomy): Eukaryota > Metazoa > Chordata > Mammalia > Macroscelidea > Macroscelididae > Elephantulus > Elephantulus edwardii. The sequence goes on from NW_006400009.1 coordinate 3,663,072, forward strand.
TCGAACAACATTATTATTATTATTATCACATATAAGCAAAATACTGCTGAAGATCATTCAAAAACAGCTAGAACAGTACATAGATAAAGAACTGCAGAAGTTCAAGCAGGATTCGGAAGAGGCTGTGGTACCAGGGAGATCACTGGTGATGTCAGATGGATCCTGGCTGTAAGTAAAGAATACCAGAAGAATGTCTATGTAAGTAAAGAATATCAGATGAATGTCTATTTATGCTTTATTGACTATGCAAAGGCATTTGACTATGTGGATCATAACAAGTTATGGCTAACATTAGGAGTCCCAGAGCATTTAACTGTGCTCATGCAAAACCTATACCTAGATCACGAGGTTGTTGTGTAAACTTGAGCAAGGGAATACTACATGGTTTAAAATTAAGAAGAGTGTGTTCGGGTTGCATTCTCTCTCCATACGTACTCATCAGTACACTGAGCAAATTATTCGAGAAGCTGAACTCTATGAAGAAGAATGCAGCATCAAGTCTGGAGGAAGATTCATCAATAACCTGCATTATGCAGATGAACCTTACTTGATGAAAGTGAGGAGGACCTGAAGCACTTGTTACAGGATTTCACAGAATACAGCCTTCAATAAGGATTGCATCTGAACACCAAGAGAATGGTAATTCTTACCACTGGGCCGCTAGCTCACATCATGATAGATGGAGAAAAGAGTGGAACTATCAACACCATCATCTGGATCCACAATCAACAGCCATGATACCAGTAGTCAAGGGATCAGAAAATGTACTACACTGATCAATCTGCAGTCAGGGTCCTCTTCAAATTATTGAATAAGGCTTTTTAAATTTCTAAATGGTAAGCTTTATTTATTTTATTTTTTTAATTGGAGCTTTTTATCAGCAGCTCTCAACTTTTCTGACCCTACGAGTTGAAGAAAGTGAAACTTCATCTCACATTGGAAAGACCTTGGAAAAGGGCATCATCCTTGGAAGGGGACAGGGTCAGTTAAGTAGGGGAAGACCCCTGAGAAGATGAACTAATACAGGCACTTATGGGCTGGAGCATGTCAGAGATGGGCAGGACGGCACAGGACAGAGCAGGTTCAGATGCACTGTTCAAAGGGTCTAGAAGTCGCAGCTGATTAGGCTGCCAACAACTCACCTTTTTGGTCTCTGGAACTCCTTTATCCTTTCTAAAACAATTACAGTTTTATTGGCATAATTTGTATACCATAAAATTCACTTGTCTGAAGTATATATTTCAGTGGTTTTTAGTATATTCACCAGTGAATGCAACCATCACCAATATCTAATTCCATATAATTTTCATTACCACAAAGAAACACCAATGTACATTCTCCCTATTTGTCTGTTTTGTCTAAACCTAGGTAAATTATTATGTGTCATCAAATCGGAACAGATACATAGCTGACCTTCCAGTGCATTTTCAGAGGCTGTCAATCACAGAGGAGCAGAATGCAATTTTTTTCTCCCACAGAACAGATGGTGAATTTGAACCACCTGCGTCTGGACTGGCAACATGACAAATCATATATCATATGATAGGTAGGATATGTGTCTGGTTTCTATCACTCAGCGTGTTTTCAGAGTTCACTCATGTTGTAGCATTTATGAGTCATGTAATTTTTTTTTCATTCTACATTATTCAGATGATGCAAATGTGCTTGCTGAAGTGAAGAGGTCTTGCTACTTGCTGCAGAAGATCAAATCCCTCCAATATGGATTACATCTCAAGATCAAGAAAACAAAATTCCTCACCACTGGACCAATAGTCAGTATCATGATGGATGGAGAAAAGACTGAAGTTGTTGATGACTTCATCCTCCTTGGAGTCACAATCAGCACCACTGGGGCAGCAGTAAAAAAAAATCAAAAGACCTGGGAATGGACTGCCAGCCTGGCCACAGCACGCCAGCCAGACATCTGTAACCTCACCAAAGTACTCACACGTGACGACCCAAGCCAGGGCCACTGGTGCAAAGCCGTACAGCTGCAACCTAAGTGAGGTCCCTGCGAAGCCCCACAAGGGCAGGTAGCCCCACCAGGCATGAGAAGGACAGGTGCAAACTGAGTGAGGCCCTTGCGTGTGTCCACCCTGAAACTAGCCCTGCCAGGCATCAGCAAGACATCTGCAACCTGAGTGAAGTCCCATGTATCCCCACCCGGGCAGGAAGCTCTGCCAGGCGTGACAGAGACATCTGCAAACTGGGTGAATTCGCTGAATGGGCCCACCCAGGAAGGTAGCATCCCCCACATCCCTGGGCCAGGTACGAGCAGGACAGGTGCAGCCTGAGTGAAGCCCTCGTGTGTGGCATCTTAGCACACGCCCACGTGGCATACACTGGTGCTTGTGCCTGTCCTGCTGGCTCACCCCCCCACCCCCAGCCTAGCATCTCCACACGTCCAGTCATCTATCTGCCTTTAATCCGGATCACCTTGGTCTGACTTAACTGTAACAATTACCCAACAGAAGAGGCCACTTTCACAAGCTGTGAACGAATACTTCCCCTGGTCCAGAAGTTCAGAGAGGAACACAGACAACAAAACTACCACACCCTCTTCTGTAGCAATGACTTTAGATAAAGAACCTATCATCATCTTAGGCATGAAAAACTCTACCACAGCATCATCATGAAGAATCAGGCCCCCTCACAAGCTACAAAAGCACAAAGCAAGATGTCACCCCCAAAAAGTGACACAGTATCAATGGATTTCCTGAAGCCAAAAAGTCTGATAAAACTTTCTGACACAGAATTCAAAAGAAAAATGACTGAATATTTTCAATGGGTTAAAGACAAACTTGAAGAATTACATGACACTGCAAGCAAAAACCAGGAGGATTTTAAAAAACAATCCAAAACAAAGCAGATAAAACAAACGAGGCATTAAGGCTCTGGAAAAAAAATAAGAAATCATGACCCAAAACATGAAGTCCAATGTTTCAGATGCTGTCAACATGATGGAGGGACACATGAACAGAAGTGAAGAGAAGGAACACAGAATCAGTGAAACAGAAGATAGAATTATCACCACTGATCTGCTAGAGCAAAAAGCAAAATCAAAAAGGAGGGAAAAAGAAAAAAACCTAAGAATAATGTGGGACACCATCAAGAGAAATAAATAACATGTGCATCACTGAAATCCTGGAACGGGAAGAAGCAAGTAAAGTCATTGAAAAAATTGTGGAAGAATTACTAGAAGAAAACTTCCCAGACATAATGAAGAATGAGAGAATATATATTCAAGAAGCTGAGAAAACACCACATAGAATAGACCCCAAAAGAAAAACACCAAGGCGTATCAGTCAAATTTGCCAGAACCAAAGATAAGGAGAGAATTCTGAAAGCAGGAGGAAGAAACAAAGAGTAACCTATAAGAGAGAGCAGATAAGACTAGGTGTCAATTTCTCAGCAAAAACCATGCAAGCAAGAAGACAGTGGAGTGACATAGAACGAGCACTCAATACAACTATCAACCAAGAATATTGCACCCAGCAAAACTGTCGATCAAATATGAAAGAGAGATCAAGATATTCCCAGAAAAACAAAACCTAAAAGAGTTGGTAAAAACAAGACCAGAGTTGCAGGGAGCACTGAGAGACATCCTTCTTACAGAGGTGCCACAGAAAGCAGGATGGACTAAAGTAACTAGCAACAACACTAAAAAGTACTCAACAAAATGAAAGCAATAAAACCTCTCAATAATCATACTAATTGTGCCTCTCAATAATCACACTGAATGTGAATGGTTTAAATGAACCACTGTCACACTAAATGTGACTGGTTTAAATGAACCACTGAAGAGAAAGAGTAGCAGATTGGATACATAAAACAAAATCCATCAATGTGGTGTCTACAAGAGACATATCTGAAAAGTGAAGATAAAGAAAGACGAAAAATAAAAGGGTGGGGGAAAATATATGAAGCAAATGGCAACCAGAAAAAAGCAGGAGTAGTGATATTAGTCTCTGATAAAATAAATTTCAATGAAAAAACCATCACAAAGACAAGGAAGGACACTATGTAATGCTTAAAGGGTTGAAAGAACATGAGGACATAACAACTGGCAGACACAGAAGAATATAGTGAAACAACATATAAGCAAGAGGCTGTGGTGATGAAGGAAGAAGTACAGACTGCTTTGAAGGAAAGAGCAAAAAATAAGTCTCCAGGAATGGATGGTATACCAATTGACATATTTCAGCTTATAGATGCTGCCCTGGATGTGCTCACCAAGTTGTGCCAAGAAATCTGGAGAACAGCCACTTGGCCAACTGACTGGAAGAGATGTATATTTGTTCCTATTCCAAAGAAGGGTGACCCAACAGTGTGGAAACTATAGAACAATATCATTGATATCACATGCAAGCAAGATTCTACTGAAGATTATCCAAAAACGACTGGAATAGTACATCAGCAGAGAACTGCCAGGCTAGGATTAGAAGGGGTCATGGTACTAGGGATATTGTAGCTAATGTTAGATGGATCTTAGCTAAAAGCAGGGAATACCAGAGGAATATATATCTGTGTTTCATCGATTATGCAAAGGCGTCTGACTGTGTGGATCATAACAAACTGTGGCAGACTCTCAGAAGAATGGGAATCTCAGAACACTTGATCTTGCTAATGAGACACTTCTACTTGGACCAAGAGGCAGTCGTCAGAACAGAGCAAGGAAACACTGCATCGTTCAAAATTGGGAAGGGCATACGCCAGGGATGTGTCCTGTCTCCATACCTTTTCAACCTGTATGCAGAACAGATTATCTGGGAGTCTGAGCTCTATGAGGAGAAATGTGGCATCAGGATTTGTCGAAGATCTATCAACAATCTGCGATATGCAGATGACACAACCCTGCCTGCTGAAACTGAGGAGGACCTGAAGCACATGCTGCAGAGGGTCAAGAACTGCAGCCTTCAATATGGATTGAGACTCAGTATCAAGAAGACAAAGATTCTCACCACTGGACCAACTGGCAGCATCAGGATGGATAGTGAAGAGACTGAGATTGTTCACAGCTTTAGTTTGCTTGGCTCCACAGTCAACATTCTTGGCACCAGCAGCCAGGAAATTAACACGTTTCCGCACACTTTTAAATTGACGACCATGCTTAGAAACACATTTTTCCCCCTGTGATGTATTACTGTCATTTGTAGCAACATGTTAAAAGACATACTGTGATGGGAACGTCTGCTGTTAGGGACCTCTCCAAAGTACTGAAAAACAATGGTGTCACTCTGGAGACTAAGGTGTGTCTGATACAGGCCATGGTCTTTGCAATCACTTATTATGCATCAGAGAGTTAGACAATGACTAGGGAGGATAGAAAGAGAATTGATGCCTTTGAACTGTGGTGCTGGAGTATTGAGGGTACCACGGACTGCTAAGAAAACAAACAGATTCACCCTAGAGAGGGTTAAACCAGGCTGCTCCTTGGAGGCAAGGATTCTGAGGCTTTGTCTGACATACTTTGGACATGTTGTAAGGAGAGGGATATCATGCTTAGGAGGGTGGAGGGACAGCGCCAGAGGGGAAGGCCCTCCATGAGGTGGATTGATTCAGTGACTGGGGTAATCAGGATGGGTGTATCGGAGACAGTGAGATTGGTACAGGACAGAGCAGAGTTTAGGGCTGTTGTACATAGGGTTGTTATGAGTCATAAGCAACTCGACGGCACATAACAACAACATGCACCAAAAGATAGACCTGCAAAATATATAAAACTGAAAAACAGAAAACACTACTATAGTAGTTGAAGACTTCAATACACCACTCTCAAGAAAAGACAGAACTACCAGAAATAAACTCAACAGAGATGCTGAAGAATTATACCACACAATAAACCAACTCGATCTCACAGATATTTATAGTCTAATGCACCCCCCAAAAGCACAGCATACCTTCTTCTCCAATGTACATGGAACTTTCTCCAGAATAGATCACATATGGGCAGCATATGCCCAAAGTACACACTACAATTTACTTACCCACTTACTAGTCAAGGGACATGTATTTCTGATATCTATCTATCTATCTATCTATCTATCTATCTATCTATCTATCTATCTATCTATATCTTGCAGTCAGTTGGCCAAGTGGTTGTTCTCCAGCAGAGGGTCAAGGACTGCAGCCTCCAATACGGATTGAGGCTCAATGTCAAGAAGAAAAGATTCTCACCACTGGGCCAATTGGCAACATCAGAATGGATGGTAAAGAGATTGAGACTGTTCACAGCTTTAGTCGGCTTGGCTCCACAGTCAACACTCTCGGCACCAGCAGCCAGGAAATTAAAAGACGTATTGCGATGAATATATATATGAATGAATATATATGTACTGAATAATGCTGCAATAAAGAATCATGTGCCAGTTTTTAATGAACATAGTAAATCTCTTGGGCATATATTTAGGATTGGTGGTCATATGGTAATCTCTATGTTTTACCTTTTGAAGGAATTCTAAATTATTTTTTCAAAGAGTCAGTACCACTTTGCAAGAGAGCTCAAATTTCTACTTAAAATGGATGGTAATATTTAGGCATGCACACAAAAGCTTTCTATAGAGAGATTCTGTTTTCAAAGACAAAGCTGTTGGGGTCTAAAATGATTTTCCAAAAGAACTTCAACGACTATTTACATTATAAAATTATGAATTATGAAAATACTAAATGATGCATATTCTTCAAAATCCAAAGGATGACATTTATATGAAATAAACTGCATTGTGGGAGAAAAATACTATATAGGGTTCCTTTCAAAGAAAACTGGTTCGATCTATTCAAAATTCACTGAAACAGCCAACTCTAGGGCCTAGGAGCTATATGAAGCTTTTTAAAATTTCTGATTTGTCCTTTGAAAGCAAAAGTATCAGTTTATGTTCTTATGCAATTAAATAAACATCATGATGACCATTACAAAACTGATGAATTTTTAAAGGCAAGAATTAAGGAAAAATAAGCCAGGAAGTCTGAAACAGTGAGCTTTAAAATTCTGCTTCTAGAGGAGCTCTGGTGGCCTAGTGGCAAGAAGCTGCAACCACAATTCCAGAGGTGCACGGTTCGAATCCACCAGATGCTCTGCCGGGAAGGAGGGGCAATCTCCTCCTGTACCAGTCAGATCTGATTTGACGGTACACGCACACAAAAATAATAAAAATAAAATTAAAAAAAAAAAAATTCTGCTTCTGTCACATACAAACATGCAAAGTGCCTTTTAGGTCACTCATGTGAACCACTATTTCATTACCTCTAATATGAAATTATAAGTTTCTGGATTTAATGATAAAATTATATAGAAAAAGGCTTATAGTGATGACTGGGAGATAGTAGCCACCTTCTTTTAAGGTTTGTAGTGTTACACATATCATCTTTTCTATCTTGACTATGTAGTCCTCTAACATACCAATATACTACCCCCTCCCCAAACAGTACTTTCTGGTAAAAAGATCTATCTCCATACATTTGTTCACTTACAAGGATAGGAGTGATGCTAGCTCTCGTCAGCATTTGTTTGACAAGTCTGTATCTATCATAGAGAGGCTTGACAATGTGCCTTTCTTCCCTAGTGACCTATAACAAGAAAAAAAGATACCAATTAGTCACTAGAAATCTAAAATGTCAAAGTCATGAAGTTATATGACTTTCCCTCCAATATATAAAATTTACATAAGGAGGCATCTCCCAAGGGTAGAAAATAATACTCTATAAAATATCTGTGAAGAACAGCACTTCATATTTGTTTTTTACAACAACAATTCACATTTTTAGAAAGATACATTACCGGCCTTCCATGTTGACTTTCATAATATAGAAGACTTTTCTGGAGGGAAGTTTTCTCTTCTACCAAATGGTCTTTTGTCATTTTCTGAAATTAAAAACAAAAGCAACACTCATTGGAGTAATTATTATTATCATCCTTATTCTCACAATATCAACCATCATAATGGTCAAAAGCATCCTGTGCTTATGATTTGCATGCAATTTCCAGTGTCCTGTAGAATCTATTCTATCATGTAGGAAAACCAACCCACTCTGGTGGCTGGATTTGTATTTTATCTAAATAAATTAGGAATATTGGTTTTGTGACTTTGAATAATTAACCTCTTTGTGTTCAATATCTTAATCTGTAAAGTGGGGATATTACATCCTATCTCATAGGGCAATGATGACAATTAATGAGTTCACAAATGCAAAGAATTTAAATCTCTGCCGAGCACAAAGTAAGCACACATAAATGCTTATTATTTATTTAATGTTGTACAGTCTTTTATTAACACCAAGACTAATGGACATTCACATACAAACAAAACAAATGCATATAAACCACTTATTTTTCTAAATTGACATTTCACTATTGTTTCTAAGAAAACCTTGCAGCAGTAGAGTGAAAAGAGAGCGGAGGAAGGTTGTCCCAAACTCATTTGCTATGAATAGAATACCCCTACTTTATTCCATAGGATCACCTATTAACCATCTCAGTAATCCAATGTTCCACAGACTAGTCTATAACACTAATCCAAATAAATTCTTTTCTTAGTCCCAGGGCCTCACGTAAGTTCCAACTTAGTCCCACCTGTCTCTCAACAGAGAAATTTTTATTGTTGTTAGTTACCACTGAGTATAACTCACAGCAATCCTATGAAGAATTCTGAACCCTGTCCTATCTCATGCCATCCTCACAATCTCTGACGCATTTGAGTCTATTGCTACAGTCACTGTGTCAATCCACCTGGTTCAGAATCTTTCTCTCTTTGCCAGCCCCTCCGCCTTCCCAAGCATGATGTCCCTTTCCAATGCATAGCCTCTCCTACCAACATGGCCAAAATGTGAGAAAATTAGGAGCTAATTAGGAAACTTAGAGCTCTGCTGGCCACTGGCAAGAGGCAGTGCTGCAATCCCGAAGGTATGCATTTTGAGGCCACCAGCTGCTCCATGAAAGAAGGATGGGCGAGACTGCAAATTAATTGTCTCTGAAAACCCACTGGAGGTTCAACTATGGGTTGGTTCTGACTTGATGATACACAATTATCAGGAAATGAGGAGCAAAAAAATTAAATTCACTGGATATCTTTCTATAACAAACATCACTTTAGTAGATATTCAGCAGAAAGCAGCTGAGTATAATCTCAAGCTTAAAACTTTAACTTTCAATAAAGAATTTAACAGTTAATCCAATCAAAATTTATAGGAGAAATAAGACTGTAGAAAAAGATTAGAAAAAAGGAATTGCTAAAATAAAACCAAACCAAGTATAAGACTAGGTACCATTTCAACTCTGTCCAAAGGATAGAAAGGCTTCATTAAGAAGATAGTGATAATTCTGATATCAAAATAGGCACGTACATCAGGTCTCATCATATCTGGGCAAAACTTAACCTGAGACTATCTACTTTGCTTTGAAAGCACATTTCATGTGATAAATTATTTAGGTTGCCAAGTGCTTTGACCACAAGTTTAGGAGGCATATGCTTTACTGGATAATGAAATAGTTATGTTGCAGGGTTATTCTACAGACTACTCAGAGAAAAATCAAAGTTCAAGATTACTTTGATATCTTCTGGAAGACACCTCTCAACACGTTTTTCTTTCAGTCTTTTCAGAATAAGTTCAAGTGTTGCCTCCTTAGATGGCTTCTTCTCTTTCTGGACGACCCTAGAGTCATCTTCATTTTCTTCATCTTCATTATCAAGTGAAGAGCCAAAGCTTTTTGGAAGAGTGTTACTACGTGGACGTGTCTGAGGTACAAATTCTCCATCAGAGCTTTTATGTTTTGCATCTACATTTCAAAATCAAGAAAATAAGTCTATAATTGTGATTTTAGTTAAAATGTGATTAAGCTAAATGACAACACAAAACTATACAGTAACAGTACACAGCCTTGCTATATAACTTTCGAAGTTATTTAAACTACATAGGTTGCAAGGGAGTTACAACTATTCATTCTTTCAGCTGATATTCAACACTATTCATTCTTTCAGCTGATAGTCACAGAAAGCCAACTCCAAGTAAAATGTAGAAAGTAAAATATTCTTCTCCATATTACAGATAAAAAAGTAAATTAAAACAGACATCTTCTGAGAAGAAAAACCAATCTAATCAACTTAATAAAATAATTTCAAAGACTGAGAAGTGTGTTAAAGCTAAAATAGAATAATGTCAGATTGCTGAAAGGGGTGTATTTTGTGGAAAAGCAACTACAATGTACAGGAAAGGGAGAAAAGGATTTTCTAAGATGATGATATTGAAGTAAATAAGAAATACTAAGGAGCAAACCTACTAGCACAGAAAATCTGAGGGAAGAATATTTAAAAAAAAAGGAGGGCGGGGGAAGAGTATTTCTCTCCAACTGAGACAACAGCCTAGGTAAAGGTTCTAAGACTTGCTGTGTTTAAGGCATAAAAACAGAAAGGAAAGTGATATAAAATGTATGAAGAGTCAGTGTGCAAAATCTTAAAGACCACATACCATATAAAAAGCTCAAACTTTATCTTAAGTGGAATTTGAAGCCCACTGAAGCAACATGTGGTAAAAAAAACAACTCTGACTGCTATGCATAATAGATGACAGGATAGAGTAAAAGAAAACTGAGAAATTAGGAGACTAACACTAGTCAATTTAATACTGCCAAAGTAATCCATTTAAATAATGGATGTATACTAACAGTATACAAAGAAATACTTAGCAATTATGGGTAGGAGAATAAATTAATATTCTAAGAAGAGCTGAGAGAACTAATTTTAACCACAGAAATATAAACTTCAAACTCCATGAGAATAGGGCTGTTTGTCTTGTTATTGCTGTCATCAGAATCTATAAACGGTAAAAATATTATTGATAAAATTAAGATGGTAATACTCTAGATTACAGACCTATACCTGAAAGTTTCAAATATTCAAATATTCACTAAACACTGACAAAGTAAATACATATACCTTAACAACTCTTTATCACCTGACACACAGTTGTAGTTTTTAACTCAAGAAGGCTTAGCAGTCCTTAAATATAAACAATTTTTCTTAGACCTTAGAGAAACCAACCAAAAAAATCTTTAATACTCACTGAAAATCTAAATTGCTTATTATGAAAAATCTATTTCAGATAAATTTTATAAAATCAGCTCAACACATGTAAAATAGACAACACATTTCAAACGAATATTACTAATAAAAGAGACATTTTGAAGAATACAGTATAGCAATAAATTTTTTCTCAGTATGTAACTTTTATTCTAACTAAAAACAAAAGAAATGTAATTGTCAAATGATACCAAATATTAAAATTTAAAAAATTATTACTACAATTTTCAAAGACCGATATAACATATCAATGTTATATAGAACCCATATGGGGACACATAAACCTATATAA
>NW_006400009.1:3674535-3689872 GCF_000299155.1 Elephantulus edwardii
CTTTAATTTGTTTTCGCAATTTGGTGAGCTCTGTCATCCATTTTAATACTTTTGGATTGGCTGCAATATCACTGTAGGAGGGCTGAAAATATAAAGAAAGAAGTCACTGACATCTGTGTGTGGTAAGCAACTTCTATGTTAATTATAATTCCCACAGCATAGATTTTACTCAATCCTCATTTTACCTTTTTAAATTATATGCAGGAAATAGAAATATCAAGTACAGCTCTCCTAGAGAAGAATCTAAATAACTGACTCCTCCCTTTACATGGTTAGGTATTTTTGTTGTTCTTTTTCTTTTTTTAAATTGTGATTTCAATCAAAGTTTACAAAGCTAATTCACTTTCTAGTCAATCAACCACACACCTATTGCTCTAAGATATTAACTACAATACCCACACTGTAAGCAGCTGTGCTCTCATTTTACATGTTTTAATATATGTAAGCATATACATATGCTCTTCTTAGAATGTATGTGGCTTCTGTGGTAACAGAAACAGTATTAAGATGATTTTTCATTACGGCATTGAAGTCTATGGGGGAGAGAATAGTCTAAAAGTATTATATTTTAGGGCATTATTTTTATCGTAGGAGTATACAATGAGGGTTGCAGAGTGGATTATATTTGGGGCTAGGGGGTGGGGGTGGATTGTGTACCAATGAGGGAGTTTTTCTTTTGCTTTTCAAGGAGAGGAGCAAATGGGGGGGGAGGGGGGAGAGGTTTGTGTGGGGAGAAGGGTGCAACAATGAATGAATGGAATCCCAAAATCTCTGTAGATGTTGACTGAAATGAAAAATAAACAACCTAAATTAAAAAAAAAAAAAAAAAAGATGATTTATCAATGCAAATTATATGCTTTAAAATCCTAAATGTTGTGTGGTCAATGGAAATTCTTTGGACTGAATGCCAATAATGACAATTAAATGACTGAGGTATAGAATATGCACAGTGTAATAAACATATAACATTGAAAATAGAAAACAAGAGTTATCAGTCTGCAAATGACAATAACAAAGCAAAAAGAGAGAATAAGAACTGTTAGGGCTGGCAGGGAAGAGCGGGGGGAGAATAAGAGTGAATAGATAGTGAACACTGTATTGGAACAGATGAGGGAAAGAACTGTTTAAAAAGAATGTATGATTAGGCATTATATATATGACAACAATCTGGAATAAAAGGTACATTGCAAATGGATTGGAGGAGAGGAAGGGGGGGAGGAAAATGCAACAATGAATGATTTTTAAAAACAAATAAAATGCTAATATAATCATCCTTTTAATAAAAGTAGTTATGAACTTCTAAATGGAGAAGTCAAGGCAATTACAAGATGAAGTGAACAGTTAAAAGATACGGGAATAAAAAGCAATTTGTAAAGTAATCTCCAAGAAAATTAGTAAAATTTCTCACCGATATGAAAAGGGGGAATCATAAAAATTTATAAAACACTAAAAAAGAAGGAAGGAAAAAGAGAAAGATGAGCTATAAACAAAATGAACACAACCAAAAAAAGAACAAAAAGAATGCAACACAGAAAAGGAGAACAAAGAAGACAGCAACACCACAAAAAAACAAAGCACGAAACACTGCCTAACAAGGATGCACCCTGAGGACAGTGTGCTTGAAATCAGTCACAAAAGGATCACTATTAGACAAAGGCAAAGAAAGAGTTACACACAGAATTCATGGTTACCAGGGAGGAGAAAGAGGGGAATTTAAAAAAAAAATAAATAAAAAATCACAAATGGATAATTTGGGTAAAATTTAAATGAAAGTAAAAATATAGGTATCAGACATTAGGATTAATGACATTACTGTAATTAATGCTACAAAATGTGAAGGAACTAACGATCCAATGAAATTCTATTATTTTACAAAACAAAATATATACAAAGTGCTAAAATGAAAAACTAACATTGTAAACTTTGCTTCAAATACAAATTAAGAAATGAACTTCATCTCCTCCATCGTTCTTGCCTCTCTCATTTTATTCTCTGTTCTATACCTTATTATTCCCTTAAAAGCATTTATCACTATTTATCATTATGTCTTCTATCAACTCCACAAGAACAGGGACTAGGTCTATTTTATATACTGTTGTGTACCCAGATTCCAATATAATGCTTCACACAGTATTCAGCACTCATTCGAGGATGTTTTTGTGAGATATGGTGCCATAATACTCTTAAGACAATTAAAAGGAACCTGATCTCTCTGATAATACAGGACAATCTTATAGGCGAAAAAAGGCAAAATTAGACACAGTTTATGTTATATGATCCATTTATGTTTAAATATATATATTACAGATGTCCAAAAAACTACCAAACTTAATACTGGTTGCCTCTTAAAGAGGGTGGTGTTGGGAATATGAAGTCACCACTGAAAATTATTTTACATCACTGATATTTTTAAAATATCCCTCAAACTTACTGCCATCAAGTGAGACCAACTCATAGCTGACCCTCCAGTGGGTCTTCCGAGACTTCCTATAATGCTGAACTTCTAGATAGAATTACAGTGGTTCTTTGTTTCACAAAGCTGCTCGTGCATTCAGACTGCCAGAGAGGAATATGTGGCCAGAGCTCTTTCACTCATATTTGGTGGTATTTCATTATTTATACTTTGTATGTGTATTATTTTCTCTTTTTAAAACAAATACAAAGATGCAATGACTAAAATACTAGCCTAGAGACCAGAGATAGGTGGCCAAGGATCTACAAGGCCTCAGAGCTACATGATCTTTGTCTGTCTAGGAAGTTCCAATTTCTTCTCTCTCAGGACATAGCTGGAGTAAAGCTGATCAAAGATTCTCCCTGTAGCACTAATACTATCCATAGCTCATGTTGGAAACATTGTAAGCTTACCTTGCTGTTTCTTTCCCTTTCAAACTGTTCCTCAAATTGTTTTATTTTTTTCTGAAGTTTCTTGACCAACTGATACGGTGTCCTATCTTCTCTTTTCTCCTCTTTTGAACTAAATGATGATCTTCGAATTCTCAATTTAAAATGAGAGATAACAGTTAAGTTCTCAGATATCAACATATTGCTCATACCTCTGTTGTAACCTGACACTGTTAACAAGAAGTTGACTTAAGAGTGAAATTAAGTCTCTAACACTAAAAGATAGGTAGTAAAAAGAAACAGATACTATAGTGTTTGAGACCACTAAATTAACATAGGTGGTCATAAATACACATTAAAATAATTAAAAAGTCATTTGTACAAAAGCAGAAGAAGCAAAGATACCTAGCAGTGTAGAGCTATTAAGAGAAAGTTTTTGACATTCAGAATCAAATTAAAGCTTGGACAACAAAGAAAAGTATTAAGGACTGATAAGTTCCAAGTCCTGCTAACCTTTCAGCATACTGTATTTCAGTCATAAAATGGGTGCACTCTAAGAAATGTCTTTTTAGTGGAAATCAAACTTTTAAAAAAAATTTAGAAAACCCAAACAAAAAAAGACATTTTAACAGAAGCCAAAAAGCACAAATATTTTAAAAAATGTGTTTCATTGCATAGATCTTTCTTTCTTTTTTTTTTTTTTTTTGGTGGCCTGTACGGGGAACAAATGCATAGATCTTTCTATCTAAAAGACTATCTCTAGGAAGATCTGAGTACTTAACAGTGATTGGCTTTCACAAGTGTCTAGAAATGATATACCTAGCAAAAGAAAGTGCTTTGGATGAGGAATCCATTGTTTCTGGATCAAGAAGGAAACGTTGGCTTTGCCCAAAATCTAAACTACGGTGTGATAATACTGGAGGACAGTCCTCTTCCAAAGGATGATGATTCATTCTTCCAGCTTGTGGCGAGAGCTGAGCCTCTCCAGACTCAGAATCTTCCTGCCAAGACTTAAAAGCAGGAAATGGATCTGCAAAACAAATACAAATAATAGTACCATAAGTCTTTTGATGCCACAAGGAAAGTAAATTCACAAAATATCAGTACTTTAAATCATTTCATTATGAAGTGTTTCATTATTTAGCTATATGTATGTATGTATGTACTTGAAGCTATGAGGATCTTCATACAGCCTTCTAGAATTTAAAATTATCTGAGCTTTTTTTTTTTAGCTCATTGTGTTTTCATGGACAGAGTTACACTTTAAATTTCTGAACCTACTGCAAAGCGAAAAAAGACACTGTCAAGCTCATTAGGATTCTATATTATTTTTCAAGTAGGAAAAGTCTTTATTTAGAAAGAGTAAATCCTCAACAGTCCTAAGTTAATTGAATTTACAAGTCAAATCCTGTCAGGTGAATCAACTGTCTTCTATTTTTGAGGATCAAAATTGATGTTAAGAAAATAAAACTATTCTGCATTCAAGAGTTTGCACAGAACACTCACTAAATGGAGCTCTTTGACACCAGAATAACTGCAACATTTCCACATAAACAGTTAACTCACCTGACAGCATGGGGCCTCTAACATTAAACTGCTGGTTATCTATATTTTAGGATTCCCTATGTCATGTCTATGCAATTATCTAACACTATTCAAGGCAAAATTTAAGAACACTCGTCCTTCTAAGTCTCCAGTTTGGAGGCTCATGTGTGAAGCAGTTGGATTCTGGAGGGTGGGTTCTCTTGTTTTAGTTGAAAGTTGGGTGTAAACTGGTTATTTTTATTTCATTCTCATCATGTGTGAGCTGACTGGATTTAGCTAACAATCAGCTGTGGGCTGGAAGCCTCTTAAGTCAATCAGGACCTGGTAGATGGGCCTTTTTATTTAAAAGTCGGTTGGGGCATTTGTATTTGGGAAGAACATTCTTCTAAGTGATACAGCATTCATCTGTCAGTTTGCTATATTTAAGTAAGCTGGTGTTGCTGCAATGCTGAACACTGTACCACTGGTGTGTCAAATGCCATAATTATTACCTATAGTGCACAGTGTTTGGTGGAGCTCCCAGATTAAGACAGGTTTGGAAGCAGGATTGGCATCCACTTCCTAAACAACATGCCTTTGGAAACTCTATGAACATTAGAGAAATAACAATATTTATAGAACTATTGAACAGGGTTCAGATCTTTTGTTCATAAAGTCACTATGAATTGTGCTCAACTAGATAGCACTTAACAACAAAATCCTTAAGTTCCATTTATTTTATGGGAGTTATCCTGTCTGAAGTGAAGGTGGCATATTTAAAATCTCTACACACGTAACAGCATCAGGATGGATGGTGAAGAGATTGAGATTGTTCACAGCTTTAGTCTGTTTGGCTCCACAGTCAACACTCTTGGCACCAGTAGCCAGGAAATTAAAAGACATACTGCCATGGGAAAGTATGCTGTTAGGAACCTTTCCAAAGTCCTAAAGAGCAATGGTGTCTCTCTGGAGACTAAGGTGCATCTGAAACAGGCCATGGTCTTTGCAATCACTTGTTATACATCATAGAGTTGGACAATGACTAGCGAGGATATAAAGAGAATTGATGCCTTTGAGCTGTGGTGCTGGAGAAGAATGTTGAGGGTACCATGGACTGCTAGGAAAACAAACAGATTCATCCTAGAGAGGGTGAAACAGGGAGGCTCCTTGGAGGCAAGGATTCTGAGCCTTCATCTAACATACTTTGGACATGTTGTAAGAAGGGACCAGTCTTGGAGAGGGATCTTGCTTGGGAGAGTAGAGGAAGAGCACAGCAAAGGAAGACCCTCTATGAGGTGGACTGATTCAGTGACTTAGGGTAATCAGGATGGGTGTGTTGGAGACAGTGAGATTGGCACAGGACACAGCAGGGTTTAGGGCTGTTGTACATAGGGTCACTACGAGTCACAAGCGACTCGACGGCACATAACAACAACAAAAACACACGTAACATATACAATCTGTAACATATTCCAAGCACAAAATTAAATTCAAGTATCACTAGGTTATCAGGAGGGAGGGGGTACACTTTTCCCACTATATATTAGTTTTACATATAAATACAAACCAAAACTTTGATCTATGGTTATTAACACTAGAAACAATGAATTCTTATGTACTGTTTAATGTAAAGATAGCCTGACAGTGTCAAAATTCAAGAGTGATGCTTTATTTTTCTTTATAAAACAGCTAAAGACTATAGTCTTTGTAATTTTGCTAAGGACTATAGTAATCTAGTTCTGCATTTATTCACGGGCCATTTGTAACATTACTTTTTCTTCAGGATAACAACATAATTTGGTTAGTTTTTAAGCCCAGATCAATCTGATAACTGATAACAAAGCGTGCAAACCCATAGAAAACCCAGCAATAAAGTGATTTTTCAAAGCAACCCTTGTACCTGCTTCCCAGCAAATAAGAAACCGATCACATAATTTAAATGAAATCTCCTGTTTAAGAGGAAAATAACAAAAACAATGTTCTCTGGTTATCATTTTTAACCCAGAACAGTGTTCCCGAGCATAGGGGGCAGCAGGAGAAGGGCTAATAATAAAGCAAACAAATTTAAACCATAAAAAGGAAAAAAAACAAAACCAACCCCAACACTAAACTATGGTGAACCATACTTACCCTCCCCATCTCTCTGCAGATGCATTGTTTTGAAATCAATGAGGGGGAAAGTGATAGGGCATGACGCTAATAAAATGGAAAAAAATGGCAAAAAATACTAAAGTGAACACACAGCACAGTCAGAACAAACCATACACATAAACTAACACAAAACCAAAGATACCAAAAACATTTCCCTAAAATCAGTTAAGCATTCTGCTCAAAAACTTTATTTAAAGGAATTACTACTAACCAAACTTTAAAGCACACACATACATTTCCATTTCAGCAAGCAAGGCAAAAAAATCAAAGTAGTAGTGTTTTATTAAAACTAAAGTGTAAGGCTGAAGAAACTAATTAAAACTTTTCTAATATGGTTTTAAGCTTTTCTATACTATTAATTTGACAGAGAAAAAAACACTGGAAAAATTATCTTAATTTGCTCTCTGAAAGTTCCTAAAACAGTTCATTCTAGAGTAAGCAGAAGAAAATTTGAAGGAAAGATAGATAGTACTCATTTACACTAAAAGCTATTTGAATAGTTGCTACCAATTTATGCTGGTGGGAGTCATGCTCTACCTGCTTGCTAACTGCATTCTGCTATCCTTTGAGATATACAAAAACAAGTTATCATATACTCAGAAATAGTGAAGTAGCCTTTTATTTGGAGCACACTCCCCAATTCTTCAGTAGAGTTACATCAACTCTGTGTTTCTCATTCCAAGACATCTAGTGTCTAAAGTAATTTTTTTTCTCTTAAAGACTTTTGTATTTAGAATATCTAACTTTTAAGTTATGGAAAAATTAGTCAGCTAAAAGCTGCTATTTGAAGCATATGCAAGGCTCATATAGCTGGAAAGTTCTCTCAGTTGTCTTTCGATTTCTTAGAGTCAATGTCCCCAATTCCTGTTAAGAGCCAACAGGAAGCCTATATGAACTTGTCACTGCTGTTGAACCAGCTGGTCAATGGAAACCAGGAATCAAGAATGTAGACTGATAAGGACACAAAAGGAAGAAGCTTGTCATATTCTCTTTGGCAGTGATGGTGATGACGCCTACAGAAAGATAAAGCTACACAGAAAACATCCAGGTCAAAAACTGTAAAGGGGTCCATTTACTAATCTGCATCCTCTAAAGAAAAGCAACCTAAGGGTTTTATCAAAATCTCTGTCCCATCGTTCAGAGATTACTTTCCTTCGGAGGGTCCAGGGATGTGATCACCACTCCTTTTTAGAGGCAATGTCAGCATAAGTACCTAAAAAGGACATTTAATCTTTACTGCCATTAGTACAATAACACAGCCTCTAAATCAAGGGAGCATCTTCATAAATTCCAAACATTCTGAATAACCCAGAACAAAGCAAAGACAACTCCCTGATTTAGACTGAGTTAACACACAAAAGGCCACCGAGTATGTCAAACATCAAGACCGAAAAAGGGGGGAGAGGGAGGCAACAGAACAGCAATAAAGACTGGCACATACAAAAACTTGGTTGCAGACTTTTAAAAACTTAACTAGATCAGAAAACAAAAACAAACTTCAGATATGATCAGGTGGGTATAATTAAAGCAGTAAAAGGATTCTATGGTATATCAATTTCTCTTGTGATTGCCGACATATGCCATAAGATGGCAAAAGATGAGGCAAATAAGGGATTGTCATCCACGTGAGCAAATATGTACTTCAGCTAAGATTCCTGAGTTGTCTCTTTACTTATAAAAGAATGATCCAAATGGACTACTAGGTCTAATTTGCTGCTTGTCTTCTACCCCCAATGTCTGATTTACAGTGTACATAGCAAGGCTAAAAGAGTTGTACACGGAGCATCAACATGCCAATCACCAGACTCAACAATTTATCAGACATAATTTAGTAACATTTATCTATTCCATTAACCACTCAATATTTTTTCATGGATTTCAAAGTAACTAGATGAGTACACCTCCTCCTAAACACCACAGCATGCCCATCAATCAGAATTGTTCACTATTTGTTGATATCTTTTTCTTCTGATGTAAAAAATAAATACATATAGTGAAATGGAAGGCGCATAGCAGACATTTGTAGAGTTTTGACAAATACATATACTTAAGATGCTTGCTTTTGAAATTTAATCCTTTTCTCACCTTTGTGCAAACTGTTAGCACTACTCATTTTCATATTCCAATGCAGATACAGGAATATGGCACACTATTTACTCAAATTACTCCTGAAGCTCACTTTAAAAAAACAGTCACTGATAATCATAAGGGTAGCTACGTAAGACCAGTTTAAAATGCTGAGGTACAAAGTCAGGGAAATGTCTCTAGCATGGTTTCACAATTAACAAAAGTATATCCTAAAGGTGATTTTATTATACCCAACACAGTTGTCCCATAATTTCATTAATACATTTAAGTATACCTATATTGCTTATTTCCTATCATGCTATCTGACATTTTACATTCACCATACATTAGCTATAGTAAAAACTCTATTTTGTGCACTGACTACACATGCATGGCAGTGATAAATGCCAATGTGTAATGTTGTTGTTGCTGTTATGCACCACTGAGTGAGAAGAGACTCATAGCTGACCCTCAAGTGGGTTTTCAGAGGCTGTAAATTACAGGGGAAGAGACTGCCCATCTCTCTTCAATGGAACAAGTGGTGAACTTGAACCAAGTGCTTTTTGGCTCACAGCGCAACTATTTACCATTCAGGCAACAGAATCACTCAAGATGCAATAGGAGAGTAAAAGGAATATGTCACCTCAACTGGGCCATCATTCTCACTGGTTTGGCAGAAATGGAATAATGTACTGTGGCAGTATATAATGGTGTAGGCATCCTCCATTTTATGACCTGATGCAGTCACCTTCCATTTACATATAACATCAACATCACATAAAGACTTGGTCTTTAGAACCTAACTATGTTGATAAATGAGAAGTTAGTGTGAATTTAAAAAAACACTCACTCATTTTGTAAGAAAGGAAGAAAAGAAGATGAAGACAAGTAAGGTTATCCAGAAAAAGCCAGTAACCTCATTGCTTTGGATCATACCAGTTACAAATAGCATATCAAGAAAAAGAATGTGTGTGGGTAAAATTACCTTCCCATTTATCACCATCAGAAACATTCTTCAGATCTAAATGTGGTATTTGGACACATGCTGCTTCCCCTTGAACACCAACACTCTGATCTCCTGGCACTTCTGATTCAGTGTTGGCATTCAAATCACACATCTTGTTACTAGACTCCTGTATTTTAAAATAAAGAATATATTTCACAACCACAAAGCTTTTCACACTCAGGTTAAATGACTGCCGGCACATACACATAGAATTTTTCTCTAACTTACTGTGCCCAGACAGCCTTTCCTAACATCTAATCTATTTTCAAATATAAAATTGCAGTTTTATGTCTTACTGGAGGCAAATATATTTGAAATTCTCAACCGAGAAAAGTATTTTCATAACCTCAACTAACTTACTGCTGTAGTGTCAGAACCAACTCAAGAGTTGACTCTCCAGCAGGTTTTCAGATGCCATGAAATGCATGAGAGGAGAGTGCTCATCATTCTCCCGCGGAGCTGCTGGTGGATTCAAACTGCCAGAGGTGACCATGCCTTTGGGTTAACAGCGCAACTCCTTCAGGCTTTGCCACCAGAAATCCCTCTTTCATAACCAAGCACATTAGAGTAAAAAGTGGCAAATTGAGCCTCAATTTAATAGGAGTAGCCATATTTAAATGTTTGTTAAGCCTATGTAACTCAAGAATTAAAGAACAGATATAATACCTGATATTTTAAATACAGTCAACATTTTAAGAACCATAAGATAAAATCATTCTTACCAGAATTAAATGTGACAATGTATCACTGTCAAATGACAGACATTCTTTCCTAAAAATATAAGCAAAGTGATTAGTGTTTTAAGAATAAAATGGTTAAAAAAAAATAAAATGGTTACTATCAGTGTTTACATCTTACGTAGGTTCTGCTCATTCCTCACATAGTAAGTACTGAGTTATGTGAGAGGAGAATATGACAACTGGACATATGTCCATTCTTTGGAGCCCTGTATCTGAAAATCAAACAAAAATGAAAAGATCTACAGAATCACTACCAGGTTAGAAAATGTGAGTAATGTTCACTCACAAACCAACCAAAAGAATAAAAATCTTTAAAAAGGAAAAGCAAAATTCACAGTAAATAGAAACCAAAAAGAATAAGAAGTTTAATGGAAAAGATTATGTAGAAATTACTGTTATTTTTAAGTAAACAGCTTTATCCTCTCCTACTCAAATATATTCTTTGCCTTTTAAAGAATTTCAGAAATAAAGCTAAGTCCTTTATTTAGAACCTAAATCTGATTGTGTCCTATCACAATTATTCCATGTCTCCTTTAAAACATTAACATCTGTTGTTATGTGCCATCGAGTTGTTTACGACTCATAGCGACCCTATGTACAACAGCCCTAAACCATGCTCTATCCTGTGCCAATCGCACTGCCTCTGACATACCCATCCCGATTACCCCAGTCACTGAATCAATCCACCTCATAGAGGGTCTTCCCCTCCTGCACTGTCCCTTTACCCTTACCAAGCATGATGTCCCTCTCCAAGGACCCGTCCCTCCTTGCAACATGCCCAAAGTATGTCAGACGAAGCCCCAGAATCCTTGCCTCCAAGGAGTTGCTTGGTTTAACCCTCTCCAGGATGAATCTGTTTGTTTTCCTGGCAGTCCCTCGTACATTCAATACTCATCTCGAGCACCACAGCTCAAAGGCATCAATTCTCCTTCTGTCCTCCCTAGTCATTGTCCAACTCTCTGATGCATAACAAGTGATTGCAAAGGCCGTAGCCTGTATCAGGCACCCCTTAGTCTCCAGGGAGACACCATTGCTCTTGGGTACTTTAGAGAGGTCCCTAAGAGCAGACTTTCCCATCGCAATACGTTTTTTTATTTCCTGTCTGCCGGTGTCAAGAGTGTTGACTGTGGAGCCGAGCAAACTGAAGCTGTGAACAATCTCAATCTCTTCGCCATCCATCCTGATGATACCAATTGGTTCAGTGGTGAGAATCTTTGTCTTCTTGACATTGAGCCTCAGTTCATACTGAAGGCTACAGTCCTTGACCCTCTACAGCAAGTGCATGAGGTCCTCCTCAGTTTCAGCAAGCAGGGTTGTTATCATCTGCATAACGCAGATTATTAATAGATCTTCCACCAATCCTGACGCCACAATTCTGATAGAGAATAGAGCCCAGCCTCCCGGATAATCTGCTCTGCATACAAGTTGAAAAGGTATGGAGATAGGACACATCCCTGGTGTACACCCTTCCCAATTTTGAACCATGCAGTGTTACCCTGCTCTGTTCTGACAACTGCCTCTTGGTCCAAGTATAGGTTTCGCATTAGCACAATTAAATGTTCTGGGATTCCCATTCTTCTCAGAGTCAGCCACAGTTTGTTATGATCCACACAGTCGAACGCCTTTGCATAATCAATGAAACACAGATAGACATTCTTCTGGTATTCCCTGCTTTCAGTTAAGATCCATCTAACATCAGCTTTAATATCCCTAGTACCACGACCCCTTCTAAACCTAGCCTGGACTTCTGGCAATTCTCTGCTGATGTGCTGTTCCAGTCGTTTTTGGATAATCTTCAATAGAATGTTGCTTGCATGTGAAATCAATGATATTGTTCTGTAGTTTCCACACTCTTTTGGGTCACCCTTCTTTGGAATGGGAACAAATATAGATCTCTTCCGGTCAGTTGGCCAAGTGGTTGTTCTCCAGATTGCTTGGCACAACTTGGTGAGCATATCCTGGGCAGCATCCGTTAGCTGAAATACTTCAATTGGTATACCATCTATTCCTGGGGCCTTATTTTTTGCTATTTCCTTCAAAGCAGTTTCAACTTCTTCCTTCATCACCATAGGCTCTTGCTCATATGTTATTTCATTAAATTCTTCTGTATCTGCCAATTCCTTTTGATACAATGACTCAGTATATTCCTTCCATCTTCTTTTAATACTTCCTGGATCATTTAACATTCTGCCTAAAGCATCCTTGATTATAGCAACTCTAGGTTTGAATTTGTTCTTCTTCAGTTCCTTGACCTTAAGCTGAACGAGCTGGCCCTTTTGTTTTTCCGACTCTAGCTCCTCGCACATTTCATTGTAATATTTTGCTTTCATTCTGAGCTAACTTTTGGAATCTTTTGTTCAGCTCTTTAGTATCTTGAGTTCTTCCTTGTGCTTTGGCTTCTCTACGCTCCAGTGCAATCTTCAGAGTCTCTTCTGACATCCATTTTGGTCTTTTCTGCCTCTTCTGTCTTTTTAATGACCATTTGCACTCTTCCTGGATGATACATTTGACATCTTCCCACAACTCATCTGCCTTCGCTCATTAGTGTTCAAGGCCTCAAACCTATTCCTGAAATGATTCTTAAATTCAGGTGGGATGAAATCAAAGTCATATCTACAAGGAATTTTTTTAAAGATGTCAATCTTTCTCTTACTCTCCTCCAAAGATTAACCCCTATTTAATACAAATGTTACAATAAATTGACAGCGTCCCTACATACCAGCAAAAAGGACATCTGATATTATACTAGGTAACCAGTATGTCTGTTGTGGTAAATTACAATGATAAACTTAAGTGTAGCTTCCATCTAGTCATAATGATGTGAACTCTGAGGAGATACTTTGATATGTCAACTTATTTGTGTTCCGTTTTATTCTTGCTGAGTATAAGAGAACTAAATTTCCTGATAAGCTCAAAGACCTTCCTCTGCTTAAGGTGGGAACAATACAGTGCAATGAGCTAAATTTCTACCCTAAAATAAAAGGCCTATATTACTGTTGTGTATCGTTGAGTCGGAACTGACCCATAGCTGATCTTCTGGTAGGTATTCAGGAGCAGTTAATCATTAAAGGCTTAGTAACTTAAATTTGAGAAACATGAGTGTTAACACATGCCAAGTATAATTCACCTAATTAATTAACACTTTGGATCCACAATCAAGTTTGCTAATCTATACACAGAGGAAAGGGGCTTTTTCCCAAAAAGATTTGAGTGCTCACTAAAAGGATCCTTATTGTTCTACCAAATCCAGATGCCATCATTCTAGGGATGCCTGTTAATCTTATATCTTCACCCATATTAGCTCCAATACTCCCTGGGCTGGAAAAAGATTATTCCTGCCTCTTGAAAGGAAGCACAAGAACTGCTGTAAGTAGAAAATCTGTGCATCTTCAGAGTATGGGAAAGACCTGAGACACGGCTTCAAGAATTCATTCACACTCAGAAAAGAAAGCTCCCTACTCAAAATTAAGGGGACCAAGGAATGGCATACTAACAATCTATCATCAATTTAGTAATGTCTTGGGGATTTTGTGATACTTACAGCAGTTTAGCATGCAATTCATCACTAATATGTTTCCAAAAGAGCAAATATTTTCTAAGAAAGTGCTATTTCTTAAAGGAGTCTTACAGAATGATACAAAAATTGAACCAAATCCTATTCAGTGAATTTAAAATATTCAAAAAACTTCTGCCCTAACGGCAGTAGATACTGAGACTCTATAAATAGTCTCTAGTTGAAATACTCATTGACTCTACTATCTCCATCTCATTACAACTGGTCAAGACCAATAAGCACCAGAAAACATAACACTGTATTGACACATACCTAAAGAGTTCAAAAGGAAGAGGTAGCCTCTTGTACCTATTACAAATGTTATCCTTAATCTGTCAAATGCAATAGCTTTGATCATGCATTAATTGACTGTAACATATATTCAGTACCAAAATATACACAACTCTTCTACAAATCACGTTAAGGTTTAAGGAGTCTCCAAGGAGGGTGGTGTTCTCTGTACACATTCCAAACTGTGACTGATTATTTTGGTCTAAGGCTGCATCTCCTTGAACATTTAATACTTTCTACACTTAACAATAAGAAGATTAATTTTGAGACTATCAACCTGTAAATTATAATGGATTCATTTCAGCTTCTCCAAAACATGGGAATATTTCCAATTCTCAAAACTATTAATTAGCAAAAGTAACAGAGAAAATGCTTACCTTCCCAAACAGCTGTCTTCACTCTGACCCTGGTCACTGCATGGCTCTAAGAGTATACCTACAGACTGAAAAAACAAAAAAAAAAAAACAAAAAACCAATACCACTATATTAATAGAGCTTCAACATAGGAGAGGAAATTTCCAGCCCAAAGTAGGTAGTTAAATAGAAATTCTGGATAACTTGTAATCTCATACTCTTACTTAGATTATACTAACTATAGAGTTAACTGTTATATCTTTTAATAGAGTAATTTATATACCCTCAGAGACTCTACATATAGTCTCTAATTGAAATATTCATTGATTCTACTATCTCCTTCTCATTACAACTGGTCATGACCAATAAGCACCAGAACACATAACACTATATTGACACATACCTAAAGAGTTCAAAAGGAGGAGGAAGCCTCTTGTACATATTACAAATGTTACCCTTAATCTGTCAAATGCAATGCTCTCTGACCATGCATTAACTGACTGTAATATATATTCTGTTGTAGAACGCATTTAGATAACAGAAATGGCAAAGGAGGTTGAGTTTCCAAGCATGGAAATACAAAGGAAGAGGAACAGTTGTAAGCAGACACTGGTGATTGGGACATGGAATGTGAGAACCATGAATGTAGGAAAATTAGATATTGTTAAGGAAAAATTGGAACGCGTAAATATTGACATACAAGGCATTGGTGAGATGAGATGGACTGGCATGGGGCATTCTGAGTCGGATGACCATATGATATATTACTCTGGAGATGAAAAAGTGAGGAAAAATGGAGTTGCTTTCATA
>NW_006400009.1:3692407-3713003 GCF_000299155.1 Elephantulus edwardii
TCAGTGACTGGGATAATTGGGATGGGAGTGTCAGAGACAGTGCGATTGGCACAGGACAGAGCAGAGTTTAGGGCTGTTGTACAAAGGGTCGCTATGAGTCGCAGGCGACTCGACGGCACATAACAACAACAACAACAATAATATATATTCAGTACCAAAATACACAGAACTCTTCTACAAATCATGTTAAGGTTTAAGAGTACCAGAGGTACTCTGCTCTTTTCTCTATCCTAATATGTGCAGGAATAGCATCTTGAATATACACCATGGACCGTTAAGAAAACAAATAGGTCTGTCTTGGAGAGGATGAAACCAATTTTCTCCTAGGAGGATAGGATTTTAAAGCTCTGTCTCACATTCTTTGTACACTTGGCAGAGGGATCGATCCTTGGAGAAGGACATGATGCTCTGAAGGGTGGAGGGACAGCACAGAAGATCCCAGATGAGATAGATTGATACAGTAACTTGGGCAATGTGTAACTATGTCAGAATCAGTGAAAATGGCTCAGAACAGGGCAGGCTTCAGACATGCTGTGCATAGGGTCGCTATGGGTCACAGGCAACTCAACAGCACATAATAACAATAAGAAAAATGTATGTAATAGACATTACCATTATATCACATTCCCCCACCTTCCTAAATGTTTTTTTCGGACCCAATTGTCAATTGCTGCTTCTTTTCCAGCTTTAGTCATAAACATAAGTTGGTGACCTCTTAGCAGGTAACAGATGAATTGTTTTAAATATACGTATTTTAACTATATCTTAGAATGGTGGACTTGTTAAGATATATTTGAAATACTGTCTCCCTTGGGGGTACGGGGTGCAGGAGAGGAACATTGTCCCTGCACTTCTTCCATGACAGATTTGATTGTTCTTTTAGCAGTCAACACCACAATTCAAAGCATTGGTTCTTCAATGTTTTTCATTTATTGTTCAACTTTCACATGCATATGAAGCAACTCAAAATACTCCTGGCTTGGGTGAGGAGAATCTTAGTATTAAGAGACATCCTTGCTCTTTGCTACTTTATTGCAGTCTCTAATGGCAGACTTGCCCAGTGATGTTGTTTGATTTCTTGAGCTGCTTCCATAGGAGCTGACTGTGGATCCAAGAAAAACTAAATTCTTGACATCTTCAATCTTTTCTCCGTTTGTCATAATGTTTCCTACTGGGCCAGTTATAAGGTGTTCTATTTTTTGCTGTGGTGTAATACACACTTAAGGTTAATGTCTTAAAATATAAAGTACTTACATTATGAATTATATTATGGTAAAAACTGATGAAGTTTCATGATAGTGGATTGCTGTTGTTGTTATATGCCACCAAGTCGCCTGAGACTCTTCACAATCTTATGTATGACAGCTCTGAACTCTGTCCTATCTTGAACCAGTTTCACTGACTTCGACACAGCACAAAGATCTCACCACTAGACCAATTTGCAGCATCATGATAGATGGTGGAGAGACTGATATTGTTAACAGCTTCAGTTTGCTTGGCTCCACAAGCAACACTCTTGGTACCAGCAGCCAGGAAATAAAAAAAATTTAAAAAAACAAAACAAAAACTGCACTGGGAAATCTTCTGTCAAGGACCTCTCCAGAGAACTAAAGAGCAACAATGTCCGTCTGAAGACTAAGGTGTGCCTAATCCAGGCCATGGTCTTCACAATTATTTGCTATGCATTAGAAAGCTGGACATTACTAGCAATGAGAGAAGGAGAATTGATGCTGTTGAGCTGTGGTCCTGGAGAAGAGTACTGAATATACCATGGACTGCTAGAACAAACAGGTTTGTCCTAGAGAGTGAGTAAAACCAGGTTGCTCCTTGGAAACAAAGATTCTGAAGCTATGTCTGACATATTTTGGGCAGTCCTTAAAGAGAAACATTATGCTTGGAAGGGTGGAGGGACAGCACAAGAGAAGAAGATCCTCAATGAGATGGTTTGATTCAATGACTTGGGTAATGGCGGAAGGTGTATCAGAGACAATAAGGTTGGCTCAGGACAGAGCAGGGTTCAGAGCTGTTGTACACAGAGTCACTATGACTCACAAGTGACTCAATGGTACATAACAACAACAATCCCATTGCCCCAGCTATAATGTCAATCAATCTCATCAGGGTCTTCCTCTCTTGTGCTGCTGTTCTTCCACTCTTCCAATCATGATGTCCTTCTCCAAGGACTCGTCCCTCCTGATGATAAGCCCAAAGGATGTCAGATAGAGCTTCAGAATCCTAGGATCAAAGAAGAAATTTGGTTTCACTCTCTCCAAGACAAGTAATTTGTTCTCCTGTCAGTCCATGGTATGTTCAATATTCTTCTCCAACACCACAACTTGAAGGAAACAATTCTTCTGCCCTCCTTAGTCACTGTTCAGTTCTCTGATGCATAGCAAGTCACTGTGAAGACTATGTCCTGGATTAGCCACACCTCAGTCTCTAGACAGACTATCATTGCTCCTCAGCACTCTGGAGAGGTCCCTGATAGCAGATTTCCCCAATGTAATTCATCTTTTGATTTTCTGACTACCAAGAGTATTGACTGTGAAGCCAAGCCAAGCTGAAATTGTTAACAACCTCAATCTCTTCTCCATCCATCATGGTGCTGTCAAGTGGTTCAGTGGTGAGAACCTCTGTCTACTTGATTTTGAGCTCCAAGCCATATTGAAGACTACAGTCCTTGACCTTCTGCAGCAAGCAATTCAGGTCCTACTCAGTTTCAGCAAGTAAGGTTGTATTATTAGATGGTTGTTGATGAGTCTTCCTCCAATCCTGATGCCATCATAGTCCTCCTCATAAAGCTCAACCTCCCAAATGATCTGTTCTGCATACAGATCGAAAAGGTATGGAGATAGGATGCATCCCTGATGATCTCTTTCCTGATTTTGAACCATACAGTGTTTTCTTGCTGTGTTCTGACAACTGCCTCCTGGTCCAAGTATAGATTTCACATGAGCACAATCAAGTGTTGTGGGATTCCTAATCTTCTTAAGGTTAGCCACTATTTGTTGTGATCCACACAGCCTTTGTACAGGAGGGAGCTCTGGTGGCCTAGTGGCAAGAAGCTGTGCTGCAATCCTGAAGGTACGTGGTTTGAATTCACCAGATGCTTTGCTGGAGAAGGGCCAATCTCCTCCTGTGCCAGTCAGATCCGATTTGATGGTATACAACAATTTGGAGGGGGGGAAAAAAGTCTTTGTACAGTCAATAAACCACAGGTAGATATCCTCTGGAACTCTGCTGTCTACCAAGATCTGACATTGGCAATAATGTCTCCAGTGCCAAGGCCTCATCTAAATCCAGCTTGTATTTCAGGTAGTCCAATCGTTTTTGGATAATCTTCAGTAGGAATTGCTTGTGTGTCATACAGTTTGATAATTTCCACACTCTGCCAGATAGTGAATTAATCAGAGTTGCTTAAATAACTTCTGGCCTCCACTTCTTAGATAAGGTTAACTAAACTCTAACTACTTCTTAGTGTTGATTTTACTAAGTAGCAAACTTCTTAAAAACTTTTAATCACAACTTCTAACTTGTTAAAACTTTTACTTTTTAAACTTTTAACATGTTGCAGAAGATCAAAGAATTAGCCTTCAATATGGATTACATCTCAATGTCAATACACAAAGATTCTTACCACTGGATCAACAGATTAAACATTGTTAAATGAAGAAAAGACTGTCAACAATATCATCTTACTTGGATCCACAATGAGTGGATCCTGCAGTGAGGAAATCGGGAAACATACTGCACTGGGGGAAAGTCTGCCATTAGGGACCCCTGCAAATAATGAGGAGTAATGATGTCAGTTTGAGGACTATGATATGTCTGATTCAGGCCATGGTCTTTCTGATCACTTGCTATATATCTGAGAACTAGACAGTGAAAAGGGATGAGAGAAGAAGAATTGACACCTTTCAGCTATGATGTTGGGGAAGAACAATGAACATGGACCACCACAAGAACAAACAAATATGTCCTGGATAGGGTGAAGCTAGAGTACTTTTTAGAGGCAAGGATGAAGATGAAGCCTCGCTTCACGTACTTTTGACATGTTGCTGGGGCATTCATTATTCCTTGAAAACAAACATGATGCTTGGAAAGTTAGGCTCAAAAGAGAGGAAAACCCTTCACCAGGTGGACTGACAAGATGACTGCTAGCAATGGACTTTAATGAGTAAGGAAGTGTGAGGATGGCACAGGATAGGACCGGGTTCAGATCTGTTGTTCACAGGGTCATTGTGGGTCTTATTTCACTTGATGGCACCTAACAATGACAATAACAAAATATTCTTAGAAAATTTTAGTAGGTTGATAAGCTCTGGGGGACACTATTATTTAAGGCCTATTAAACCCTGACAGAATTAATATTGTGAAAGCTTTTCTGATATGTGCAAGTATTTTGATGTGAAACTCTAGAAATGAAAACCACTGACCTATATAGTTTTCAATCCCCAAACACATTCAAAATAGCATACAACTTACTGTATTTCTTGAAATCTGTATAGACTAAGCTTTTTAATAAAAGAAGATTTCCAAGACATTTACTACAGGAATTCTAAGGCATTTACTACAGGATTCAGCACCACATAAAAATATTTTAACTAAATGAATTTTATTTAAAAATTAAAGGACCATTTAATAAGAAAATTAATAGAAACCACCATATCAGTAAAGAGAAAAATGTTTTGATACTGAAAAGTATTTTAGTAAAATTCATTATAAAAATTCTGATTACTTGATAAAAATACCAAGGAAAGTATAAAGAGGGATCTACTGCCTCAAAAAGATATATATGTGTATCTCAATCAAAAAGTCAGCATTAAAATTAACATGACAATGTCAGAAATATATCAATTCAAAGACCAGGCTAAGGTAAGAATGTATACTATTGCCAGAATTAATAAATTCAGTTCTGGAGGTAATCAGCCAATCCAAGTAAGTAAGAACAAATTAGAGCAGGAAATTAAAAAGACGAGGGTATAACTTCAGTAAATGAACGTCATATAACTATTATTTCCAGAAACTCAAGATAAGAAACAGGAGAAAAATTACTGAAGTATGAAAATTCTACTTACAAAGCATTAATAAACAATTTCCAGATATATTTACCAGCTAAGAACCAATCAGAATGATTATTAGACTGACCCATTAGATTGGCAATAATAAAAACTAAAAAGAATTGAAATGAATGTGCAGAAATGGAATTATAACATAGTGGAATATCTTTAGAAAATATTTCAGTAGTCCCTCAAAAGCCATAATAAAATCCAAACTCTATTTGGGACTGTATCTGAGAAAGAGCCTGAGTGCAGGTTAAGGGTCTGGCAGCTAACTAAAAGTCAGCTGTTTAAACCCATCAGCCACTCCACAGGAATAAGATGTGGCATCCTGCATCTGTAAAAATTACAATCTGAAAAACTGTATGGGTCCAAGGGAGTTCTGATGGCCTAGTGCTAAGAAGCTGTGCTACAAAGGCATGCAGTTCAAACTCATCAGCTACTCCACAAGAGAAGAATGAGTAATCTTCTCCCTTGCGATTTACTGCCTCTGAAAATCCACTGGAGAGTTAGCTATGCATCGATTCCAAATCAATGGCACACAACAATAATTCTGTCTAACAAGGGGCTCAAGTATGTCAGAGATGATGGTGGCACAGGATAGGACAAAGTTCAGATCTGTTGTTCACAG
The DNA here is from genome assembly GCF_000299155.1 of Elephantulus edwardii. Classification (NCBI taxonomy): domain Eukaryota; kingdom Metazoa; phylum Chordata; class Mammalia; order Macroscelidea; family Macroscelididae; genus Elephantulus; species Elephantulus edwardii. Next base: position 3,698,099 of record NW_006400009.1, read on the forward strand.
GTTTACAGTGACAACACCTAACGACACCTAACAACAACTCCTCTGTCTGACAATAAAGCTTTGTTTCATATACCTTGGGCATGCTATAAGCAGGGGCCAGTCCCCAGAGAAGAAAAATCGTGTGAAAAGGCAGAGGGTCAGTGTAAGACAGGAAAACAACCTCTCAACAATATAGACTGACAAAGTGACTTTAACCATGGGCTCAAGCATAGCAAGGATGAGGAGGTAGATGGTGCAGGACAGGGAAGAGTTAACATGCGTCTTCTTAGGGTCACTAAGAGCCATAGTCAATGGTACATAACAACAAGAACTCTGATAATAAAGTGTCTGTGAGTATAAAGGATGATAACAGGGTTTTTAATATAAGGAACAGATATGAAAATGTAGATCTACACAAAAGCTTTCATGTAAGTGCTCATCGTCACATTTTTCTAGAACAGTGACAAGGTAAACCTAAACCATCTAAACCTTCAACTAATTATGAGTAAATAAACAAAGTGCAGGATACATCCATAAAATGAAATATAATTTGGCTATTAAAAAAAAAAGTACTGGCACACAGTACAATGTTGAATCTTGAAAACGTGCTTATTTAAAGAAGTTAGTTATAAAAGACCACATACTGTACAATTCCATTTATGTGAAATGTTAAGGATAATCTATGAAGATGGGTAGATTAACGAGGGGTTCCCGGGATAGGACTGTAGGAGAAAATAGAGAAGAGTGACAGTGGATACAAGTTGAGTTTGTTTCTTTCCAGGAAAATAGTATTTTAGAATAAAATGGTTCTATATCCAGTATCTGGCAGTTCTAGCCTTCTACTGAGGAGGAGAGGATATTCTTTGATCTATAATCAAGATTAATATGTAACCAAGGATATTAAACTGTGGTTTTGGGTATCAAAGGAATACATGAAATAATCACAGTGGTTTATCTAACACATTTTCAGAGAGGACTTAAAAAAAAAACAAACTGCATTTCTCACCTGGTTATTTTCTTCATCCTCAAATACAAAATCTTGCTGCATAACTTCATTGTCTAAATTAGTGCTCACCACAGGTTCTGAACAGTCTCTGTTATTTTCACTGTCGTTAATAATATCTTCAGCAATATCAACCCTAATAATGAAAGGAGATTATCAAGTCAGTCTAAATGCTGAATAGGTCATGCCTCTAAAATAAACAAGCATGTCAGTAATAATCTGAAACTTGTCAAAGAAAAACCTAGTTTGTCTTACAAATTTAGATTATTAAATTCCCTCCCACCTCTTTGGGATGTTCTAAAGAATCTTGCCTGTTACCTTCTTTGAAATTTCCCAAAAGCAAATGAATGGCTATGAAAATATTTTAGGTGCCAAAATTCATTTCCTCACAAATGTATACTTTTGCAGTTACCTGGTTGACATCTGATTAAAATACAATGTCCAACCCTATTATCATGAAAATTAGGAACATCTGCTGCTAGTTTTTTGAAATTGTGGTTTGTTTAGATTATACATCTTTGCTTACAGAGATGATTCCACCTCCACTGACAGAATGTAAATTATTCTCCAGTGATAAGAACAGTGCCTGAGCACAAGCTTAGCTCACTCAGGTCAAGATGACAAACTTAAGGAATGTTTCTATTATACACTTTGAAACTTGTTCCCAATAGTTCTAACTTTTCTGTATTCAGTTTCCTTCAGCTGAAATACTTCTATATAGTTCTAGTTCTAATAGCAGTTTCAAAGAACACAAACTAGGATCATCACATATCGTTGCATCAGTTGGTAATGCCATCAAAGGAGACTACAGTATGTTCAAGCTATTCCTGCAGTTGTTCAACATAGTATTATAAAAACAAGCATATTCTAATTATGGATTTATTTTTATATTTTTCATTTTCAATCTATACCTAATATGTATTCTCAAGGATTAGAGAGACTTAAGGAGGCCCTAAGTATAACTAATGGTTAAACATCAAATTATGAACCAGTTTTAAAAAATTAAAAATCACTCTATTCAATTCACTTTTAAAAAAATCTTTTCTTGTTGGGTAGCTTTTCCTCATGTGTCTGAAAAATGAAGGCTGTTAAGTGAAAAAATTTAAGACATTACACTATGGTTTCAGAAAAAAATCACAGATATATCCCAAGATGAAGGTACTGCGAAGAAGTGAGGCTTTCCCAGTCTAGAGACTAAGGTACACCTGATCCAGGCCATGATCTTCATAATTATTTGCCATGCATCAGAAAGCTGGACAATGACTAAGGATGACAAAAGAAGAATCAATGCCTTTGAGTTGTGGTGCTGCAGAAGAGTATTGAACATACCATGGACTGACAAGAAAAACAGGTCTGTCTTGGAGAGGGTGAAACTAAGTTTCTCCGTGGAGGTTAGGATTATTTTTTTTTTAATTAGTAATTTTTTTAATTAATTTTAATGAAAGTTTACAGAGACTTAGGGTTTCCATTCATTCATTGTTGCACTTTTCTCCCTGTCCACCCTCTTCTCCCCAATTAGCTGTTCTCTTTGAGAAGTAAAAGAAAAATTCTTTCATTGTTATACAATTTCTCCCCCCAAGTCCACTCCACTGTTCAGTCTTCATTCTGGACTCCTGTCAAGACAATAATACCTAATCATATATCCCTTTTAGCCAGTCTCCCTCTTCTGTTTCAATCCAGTATACATTATTTATCCCTCTTTCTCAGTCTCCCCTCAACCCCGATGTCAGTCCTATTTTACAATAGTGGTCCTATGCGATATTTGTCCTTTTGAGACTGAGATATTCTCCCAGCATAATGTCCTCCAGGGTCACCCATTTTGTATAATATTTCATAAGTTCCTTTTTTTTCACTACAGCATAGTATTCCATTGTGTGACTATACCACAGCTTCTCTATCCATTCGTTTGTTAATGGGGGAGAGGCTAGGATTTTGAAGCTCCATCTCACATACATTGCATATGTGGCCAGGAGAGACCAGTCCTTGGAGAAGGACATCATGCTTAGGATGGGGAGGGAAAGTGCAGGAAAGGAAGATGGATTGATACAGTCAATGGGGCAATGGGGGTTAGTGTGTTAGAATCAGTAAGACTGGCTCAGGACAGGGCAGGCTTCAGAACTCCTATACAGAGAGTCGCAGGTGACTCAATGGCACATAACAACAGGTGAGATGAACAGCAGAGGAACTTCACACATTAAAAAAAAACACCACACATACACAGCATCAAACAACAAAACAAAACAATCACTACCATCAAGTTTCAAGGTTTCTGAGGTATAAATCTTTTAAGGAATAGACAACCTCATCTTTCTCCTTCATAATGGCTAATAGATATGAACTGCTAATTCTGCTCATCATTTCACTCAATGTCCAAAGGTGCTGTTAATCTGCTGTCCATTTTTGTTACTGCACGCTTTTCACAGTGTGACTGACTATATGAATCTAAATCTTAATTCTAAATATTATCTTAATTCCAAGTTGATTATTTTCCATATAACTTAGCCCCTAAAGGTAAATTCACTACTTCATCAGGTTTTCTGAGAAAATGGAGCTGGACTTAAAGAGTTCCAATGTTAGTTAATTAAATATCATATATATATATATATATCTTGTCAATTTTCACACCGACTTTCAGAAACTCCCAATTAAGATCCCATTACTTACTTGAACATACATGGTTTTTTTAAAATAAGCTCATTCATTTTAAAAACCTTAATAATTACTAGTAAAAAATGTTAAAAGTTTCTTACTGGTTATTAGATCCTTTCCCATCACAATTAATACTTTCTGCTTCATTATTGCACTCAAGACTTTGCTGTTGTAAATTCTTAAGATCATGATCTAGGCTGCTCTGCAGATCAAAAAGGTGCTGTTCCACAGCTGCTCTAATTGTTCTTTCTAAAACACTACAAAACAAAACACATTTCATAAGAAGCAGCCACATTAACTGGGTATCTGTATATATAACCATAATTTTTTTTAAAAGTCAGTAATATTATAGTGGTCCAAGAATAAAATGAAATATAAAGGAAATATTTTAAAATATACATACTAAAAGAATACACAATAACAGTTCAAAATAAAAACAAAATTTGAAAAGGTGACCTCAATAAATCAACAACAACATCACTACTGCTGCCAGAGGTACGGAGGATCAATTGTACCAAGAATTCATTCCTCATTACTATTAAGATGATTCCATTAAATAGATTTATCAAGGCTACATTTATGAAGTACAATAATTCACCAATACTAAGTTAAACAAAAAGAACTAAAGAGGCATTGTCCGTATATTTTACATAAAGTCTATTTTTTAAAAAATTTAAGATTTCTCCCATTATTTCAAGGGAGAAAAATTATGTCCATAGGCTCCTTCTTCATTTGTTCCTATAAATAGTAATTTCACCATCTTATAAACAATATTTTCTTCTACAATGAGTTCAAAGAACATACAATTTATTCCTATGGTTTAGGAGTATTTTAAAAATTTTAAAATGTGTTGTCTTTAAATATATTACTTACTCTACAGAAACTGGTAAAATGCTTATGGGAGATTTACGGGCACCTCAAAAAAAAGAATTAGCTATAAAATTTTTTAATATCGAATTGCTATAAAATTGCTGGAAACTGCCACATTTTAGATAAGCAGCACAATTAAAATTAAATATTATTCTGGGGAGCTCTGGTGGCCTAGTGGCAAGAAGCTGCACTGCGATCCCAGAGGTGTGTGGTTCAAATCCACCAGATCGATGCTCTGCTGGAGAAGGGGGGGCAATCTCCTCCTGTATCAGTCAGATCTGAGATCTGATTTGATAGTACATGCACAAAAAATAATAAAATAAAATAAAAAAATTAAATATTATTCAAAGTAAATACCTTTTCCATCTTTACAGTGATATCTCATTTTTATTCTTTAGTTAATATCTGAAACTTTTCACATTCAGATTTAGAAAATATTTCTAATCTCATGTAATTTTAAAATTTAGTACATGCTTTCCTGGTTGTGTGTCTTTCTGGCAATTCAAATCTATAGTGGCTCTAAGGAAAATTATGGGCAATCTCTTCCTGTGTGACTTACAGCCTCTCAAAATCCCACTAGAGGGTCAGCTATGAATCAGTTCTCATACAACAAGTTTGAACGAGTGTTGTTGGGTTTGTTGTGTTGTTTTTTTAGTTTCATTTTCAATTCTCTAGGATTTACTTGTCTGTGACACACCGACCCTCATAACCTTAGTCACTGAATCAATCCATCTTATCAATGGTCTTTCTCACTTTCTCTGTCCCTCCACCCTTCCAAGCGTGATGCCCTCTGTAAGGACTGGTCCCTCCTTGCAACATAACAAAAGTATGTTAGATGAAGCCTCAGAATCCTTGCCTCCAAGAAGCAGTTTGGTTTCACCTTCTCTAGGACAAACCTGTTTGTTCTCCTGGCAGTCCATGGTATATTCAACACTCTTCTCCAGCACCACAGCTCAAAGGCATCAATTGTCTTTCTATCATCCCTAGTTACTGTCCAACTCTCTGACGCATAGCAAGCAACTGCAAAGAACATGGCCGGGGTCAGATACATCTTAGTCTCCAGACTGATGGCACTGTTCTTCAGTACTTTTAGAGAGGTCTCTGACAGCCAATTTTCCCAATGCAACTCGCTGTTACCAAGAGTGTTGATTATGGAGCCAAGAAAACTAAAGTTGTTGAGAATCTCTCAGTCTCTTCATCATCTATCATAATGTTGCCAATCAGCCTAGTGGTGAGAATCGTTGTTTTCTTTTATATATATATTTTATTATTTTTGTGTGCATGTACCGTCAAATCAGATCTGACTGGTACAGGAGGAGACTGCCCCTCCTTCCCCGGCAGAGCATCTGGTGGAATCTTTGTTTTCTTGATGTTGGGCTTCAATCTATATTGAAGGCTGCTGTCCTACTGTTTGATAATTTTCACACTCTGTCTGATCATCTTATTTTGGAATGGGAATAAATATGATCTCTTCCAGTTGGCTGGCCAAGGAGTTGTCCTCCAGATTTCTTGGCACAACCTGGTAAGCACATACAGGGAATATTTGTTTGCTGGAATATATCAACTGGTATTCCATCATGTCCTGGGACCTTGTTTTTTGCTACGTCCTTCAGAGCAGCTTGAACTTCCTCCTTCATCACCATTGCCTCTTGGTCGTATATTGCTTCACAAAATTCTTCTGTGTCACCCAATTCTTTTTGGTATAGTGTATTTGTATACTCCTTCCATCTTCTTTTGATGCGTTCTGAATCATTCAATATTCTGGCCATACTCTGCAATATTCTGAACCTTTAAGTATTGCAACTCAAGGCCTGAATTTGTTCTTTAGTTCCTTCAACTTAACAAAGGCCAAGCACGTTCATCCCTTTTGATTCTCTGACTCCAGCTCTTTGCACATTATAATACTTTGCTGTCTCTTCAAGCTGCCCTTTGAAATCTTCTGTTCAGCTTCTACTACTTTGTTTAACATTAAAATACTAAATGCTAATGACCAAAAGTTCTATCTCCATTAGTTCATTAGAATAGTTACTGTAAGTTCCCAGATGGTATGCATTCTAGGGAAATTTCTCTCCTTTTCTGTAATTCAAGATAAATAATAGTCTAAGAAGGGACATTAGAACTCATCTGACTTGAAAAACTAACACATTTTGCTACATATGTTAAGCTGAGGTCAAGAAAATTCCATTTTGTCTCTAAATCCCCATTTATTGAGCATTTAATAACTTTAACCACCGAATTCTGTAGTAAACACTACTGTCAGTACTTTAAATACAAGAGCAAATAAAACTGTTAATATGTAGTTAAAATTCTACTAAAAGATAAAGACACTAATATAACAAAACATGTTATAAGGTCATGACTACTATGGCCAAAAACAGAACAGGTAAACTGAAAATTAAAGACATATGGAAGGATCATTTAAAATGGCATTTGAACAAGGAAGAAAGAAGTGAGAGCCATGTACTCTGGTCCAAAGAGGAACAGTCAGTGCAATGGCTCTGAGATGAAACCTGCCTGGTGCACTTGAGGCTTTTGGCACAGCAGGAGGAGAACTGTCCAATGGAGAGCACTAAGGAGATAAAGCCGGGGGGGGGGGGGGGGAGTCTGGTGTGGTGGGGAGCCTTGACAGTGGAGACAAAATTTTGTAGGCTATTTTAAGGACTCTGACCATTTACTGTAAGTAAACTAGGGAGACACTGAAGAATTTTAAGTAGTGACATTATTTGAGAGAATGAACATATAGTAGTTATGGATTCAATGTATTTATAGAAAAAAATTAAGAAAATTAAGTGACTGCTTGGGGAGAATCCTGTCATCTAAACTTAACTATTCTAAGAGGGCACCTGAAAGCATCTGTGCCCCTTAATTCACTATATACTTAATTCTTAGGTACAATTAATTATATTCAATTTTTTCACTCATTTAGCTTTTATCTTATATTTAAGAATTATTCATAAATGACAATCATGTCCATTTCTTTTTAATTAAACAGAAGTTTTACAATAAATAAACCCAATCTTTAGTACCTAACTCAAACTGCCATGGAAATTAATGTGGTGAGAACAGAGAATTTTTTAATATATGCACATTTAATTATAAACTGTTGTAGAAATGGGAATGATCTAAAAGCAGTACATTCTATACTTAATTTAAAAATCTCAAAAGTCATATAAATAATCTCAACTAAATAAAGTTATTATCTCAAGTATAAATGGAGATATTTTACCTATCTAAAAAGTATAATGTTTCAGTTAATGAATCATAATAAGCCAGTTGCTATTAATTCTCAGTCAGGTGACTATATGCATCAAAGGGTTTTCAACTCAGCAATTCTACTACTGGGAATATACCCCAAAGAGACCATAACTGACATCCAAGCAGATATATACACACTCCCATGTTTATCGCGGCTTTGCTCACAATAGCAAGGAGATGGAAACAACCTAAGTGCCCACCAACAAAGAATGCATAAAGAAGCTGTGGTATATTCACACAATGGAATACTACACTGCATTGAAAAACAAGGAACTCATGCAATGTTATTCAAAATGGTGACCCTGGAGGACATTATGCTGAGTGAAATATCTCAGTCGCAAAAGGACAAATACTGCATGGTGTCACTGTTGTAAAACAGGACTGGCATTGGGGGGAGACTGAGAACAATGGGTTCCATAATGTATACTGCATTGAAACAGATGAGGGAGAAAACAGTTTAAAAGGGATATGTTATTAGATATTTTTGTCATGATAGGAGTCCAGAGTGATGCCTGCATAGTGGAGTGGACCTTGGGGGAGGGTTTGTAAAACAATGAAAGAATTTTTTTTTTTTTACTTTTCTAAGAGGATGGTGTACTTAGGGGGGAGGGATAGAAGGGGGGAAAAGTACAACAATGAATGAATGGAAATCCAAAGTCTAACTTTTCATTATTAAAATTAATAATAAATTTAAAAAAGGGGGGGGTTCAATGGCTGGAAGATTACCAGGCTTTTCTTCTGAGGCAACTCTGGGAGGATTCAAACTTCCAACCTTTCAGTTAGTGTGTTAATCATTCAGCTTAGTGTGTTCACCATTTACTACCAAGAAAGTAGTCCTATATAATCATCTTTACAGAATCAGCTAGTCAAAACTAAATAAATTTATATATAAAAACCATCACTAAATTACAAGAAACCACTGTGGTGACACTGGTTTCTCCTGTTCAGTTATTGACGAACTTTTTTAGTAATAGCTTATTTTACTTCATTGTCTCTTGCAGATAATGTACTTTTAAAAATTGAAGTTTTTGCTAACTGTATTTCAAGCAACTCTACCATGCCATTTTCCCAATATGTGCTAACTTTTGTGTCTCAATGTTAGAGTTACTTTAGGAGCTATGTGTTAGTATGCATTATTTAATAGGTTGTTTTTAATTAAAATCTTTTCCCACATAAATTATAACTGCTTTTTTGCTGTATGCTGTTTTAGTTTACACAAGGTTCTATAGGAACACCTTACTTTCAGATACTGAGGGAATAATATATTGTCATTTTATAAATTAAAATTATTACTAAGTACTAATTTAATGGATTATAGTCTTTCTCACAATCTAATTCCAGCCTAAAAGCTGGTACTACAATGTCAACTCAGCCACTATGTATCTAGTAATTCTATTTCCACAGGTTCTATAATACAAGCTAATACAAAAACAAATGGAATAAATTTTATGAGGAAATACATAAAAGATACAAAGGCTAAATTAGTAACTGAAAATTCCTTAGCAAGGCTGCTCCTTTAAAATTTTCACTGTCACATACAAATGCCAACCTTCTACACAGTTATAATTTGTATGGCATTACTACTGAAACGATTCTACATCCAGAAAGAAAACTCAAACATTAAAGTTCATTAAACTGAAATGTCACCTTGTTGATGCTGTAACACTATTTGGTTCTAGGATGTTTTCAGTCATTCTTAATTGGACCACCTCTGGCATATCATCTGATTTTTCTGCACCCTCTTCTGGAAGTTCTTCTATATGTTCCAGCTTTTCATCTTCTTCTTCTTCCTCTGAAAGTTCATTAACCTAATACAGACAAAAGAGAACTAAGAATTAAAAGTCAATTAATTTTTAACTGACATATTAAATAATGTTGTTTGTTGTTAGGTGCTGTCGAGTCGTTTGCGACTCATAGCGACCCTATGTACAACAGCCCTAAACCATGCTCTATCCTGTGCCAATCTCATTGCCTCTGACACACTCACCACGATTACCCCAGTCACTGAATCAATCCACCTCATAGAGGGTCTTTCCCTCGTGCGCTGTCCCTCTAACTCGACCCAGCATGATGTCCCTCTCCAAAGACCTGTCTCTCCTTACAACATGTCCAAAGTATGTCAGACGAAGCCCCAGAATCCTTGCCTCCAAGGAGCAGTCTGGTTTAATCCTCTCTACGATGAATCTATTTGTTTTCTTGGCAGTCCATGGAACATTCAATACTCTTCTCCAGCACCACAGCTCAAAGGCGTCAATTCTCCTTCTATCCTCCCTAGTCATTGTCCAACTCTCTGATGCATAACAAGTGATTGCAAAAACCATGGCCTGTATCAGACGCACCTTAGTCTCCAGAGAGACACCATTGCTCTTGAGTACTTTAGAGAAGTCCCTAACCGCAGACTTTCCCATCGCAATACGCTTTTTGATTTCCTGGCTACTGGTGCCAAGACTGTTGACCGTGGAGCCGAGCAAACTGAAGCTGTGAACAATCTCAATCACTTCGCCATCCATCCTGATGCTACCGATTGGTCCAGTGGTGAGAATTTTTGTCTTTTTTGACATTGAGCCTCAGTCCATATTGAAGACTACAGTCCTTGATCCTCTGCAGTAAGTGCATGAGGTCCTCCTCAGTTTCAGTGAGCAAGGTTGTGTCATCTGCATAACGTAGATTGTTGATAGATCGTCCACCAATCCAAACGCCATGCTTATTCTAATTAAAATATGAACTTGGGCTTTGTTCTTTATCATTTCGTAAGACCAATCTCTCCTATTGAGTAATTGTTAACATTTCTGTATCAAATTAAAATTGCAAACCAGACAAATATCTTGAAACAAGAAGTAAGAGGTGCATTAAATCAACACTATGTATTGCAGAGTCAGAATCAACTCACAGCAGATTTTCAGAGGCTGGGGACGCAGACTGCCTATTTTTCTCTCATGGAGCAATTCATATATTCTAATCAAGAGCCTTTGGACTGGCAGCATAGCTCCTTACCATTAGGCCACCAAAGCTCCCTAACACCATAATTAGAATGTAAAGCAGTACTAGGAATGGAAAGATAAACAGACTGCTTTATGAAAGGGCTTGAATATCTAGTTTGCACTAAGAGAGTTTACGTTATCTAACCAATCAAGTTTTAGAGATGTATCAATTATGAAAGACTTTGAATGAAACCATCTAATTTCCAGGTGCATTAAATTAATTTCTTATATAAAAATAGGTAGATAGGCACAAAAATTTTGCTTTATGCTTGTTAACTTTGTTTTAGAAAACACTAGTTATTTTCTAACCAATCCAGAATAAATTTTTCAGGAAGAGAAGTCACTGTTTTGATCATTAGACAAAACTAAAGGTTATAATTACGTTTTCTGGTAGGGTTATAAAATGTCTCCCATTATCAAAGTATATAATAACTCATAAGTAGATAATCATCAACTCTAATAAACAGACATTGAAACATTCAAGAACAAAAACCAGCAAAGTACTTCCAAGTAAGAAATATTTTTAAAGTAATTCCAAACCAAACTACCCAAAATGTATCTAGTTCCTTTTTATTATTTTTGGTGCATCTCTTAAGTATTTCTTCAACAACTGTTTCTTTCTCATTACTTGCTTAAGTCTTCTTATTTTTTCACCTTGAAAAGCTGCTTCTAACTCTAGTGATGTCATGTGGACATCTTCAATATATTAATTTTTATTACCGGCATGGCTTTGTTAAAAAAACTGCATTTCAGTTAGATGTGCCTTTCTCCAAGTTATCATGAATAGAGTGCTTTACCTCTGTTCTCTGTTCTTCTCTGGTCTTGTTGTGGCTTGTTAGACTGTTACCTCTAAGGCTGATAAAACACAGCTAAGTAGTTGGGAATTCACAACATTAGTTTCCCCATTTATTTATTTTTTAAATGAGCTAAAAGTTTAATTATCCTGAAAACCGTGGAGAATCTTTAAAGAAGGTTGTCAGGAACTGACAAATGATTTCTCCATTTTCAACCGTTACAAGTACCCTTCAGTTTTTCTTTTCTTCACATGCATGATGCATCGTCTTAATGGGTTTTATTTTCCTTTTTTCACTAAAATGCTGCATTTTTCTTTCTCTTCCTCTTTCACCAAAATTTCTTTCTTTTGTAAATATCACTCTTCCTTAAACCACTGTTGTTGTTGTTGACTGCTGTCAAGTCTAAAAACTTCAGAGCTTTATATGGTCAGGAATTTAAGTAAAGTACACTTCAAATCTATTGTGATGACTGTTACACCTCAGCCAGGGGCTGCACAGCTACCCTGGGCAACTTTGCTAAGGCCACCTTTGATGCCATCTCAAAGACCTACAGCTATCTGACCCCAGATCTCTGGAAAGAGACGGTGTTCACGAAGTCTCCCTACCAGGAATTCACAGATCATCTTGTAAAGACTCACACCAGAGGCTCCGTGCAGAGGACTCAGGCTCCAGCTGTGGCCACCACCTAGTGGATTTTCTATAACAAATAAAGTGAATTATGTTCTAAAAAAAAAAAAAATCTATTGTGAGGCCAAATATCTTTTTAAATTCAGCAGTTTTTCTTCAGAGACAGTGCCTTATTACTCCTTTCATGAGTATCTTTCATGTCACTTCTTTCTTGAGTATCTTTCTCTAATATAGATGCCATTTCATTCTGGATCAGAGTGAGGAATTGCCTGAATTCTCCTCTGCAGGTTTTAAGACGATCCTATCAATTACTGTACATTTAAAAAGGGGCAATGGGGACAACACAACCAGAAAAGGGAATTGTTGAGGACCAACGTTTAAAGAGGACGTGATCAGGGGTCGCGACGTCCTAGAACTGGTTCCTGTGTTTTTCTAGGGCATGAGGTTGGATTCTTTAGAGCAACAAAACTAGTGAAATTTACACACACAGAGAGAGAACATGACGCCAGATTGATTATTTCAGTAAGATGGCTCAAATGCTTATAGATGCTGGCAAGTTTCAGGTTCATGGGTCAGAAAACAGGGGAGAGAATTCTCCTGATTCATGCAACTACAGAGCTTGATGAATCAAGAACTGCAGAAGCAATTTTCTTCCTTATGCTCTGGTGACCTACTGGCAAGAATCTGCGCTGCGATTCCAAAGGCACATGGTCCAAATCCACCAGCTACTCTGTGGGAGAAGGATGGGTCATTTCCTCTCATGTGATTAACTGTCTCAGCAAACCCACTAGAGGGTCAGCTATGGGTTGGTTCCAACACTACTGTATCCAACAACTACAACAACTGTATTCAGTATCAGTTAGTAAAGTACATCACTGTAAACAATATCAACAAAAAAAAAAAAGAGGACGTGATCAGAGCAAGGAATGTCAGGCTGTAGTTGCCCAGAGCAACTTTGAAAGGTTTGATGCTGAAAGGAGGAGCAACAACAGGCTATTTATAGGCACAGCCACCAAAATACCAGGAATTTCTACTCAGCCTTAACATTTTATAATACTAGAAGTTTAAAATAAGAAGTGAAAGTATGCATTTGTCCATTCTAGTCAAGTACACTGTAAATACCCATAATCAATAATCAATTTGTTTGTCATAAACATATTAGTGGTGGTAATTATTCCTGGTGGACATACAAATATAGTTGCTGATACTATGAGAAAATAAAACTAAAACCAAAATAAAAGTAAATTCATTATACTGCTAAATTCATCACATTCCTAATCAAAAAGTATAAACTGCCTGTTTTCTATGTAATGTAAAAGCAGTTACTAATCAGGCTTCCGAATTAGAGAGACCTGAACTGAAGTCACTAGGCTACTACTACTCCTTCCTGGGTTTTTATTGAGAATTACTAGGAAGTAAACAAAAGAAGATCAACAGGGAGTAAACAAAAACAAAAGCTCTTGGAGGAAGTAAATTTCAAAGAGAAATCTTTCTTAAATAAGGTCAAATCTTCTCTATTGTTGACCTTGCTTATTTCAGGAGGGACGAATTTAGTAAAAACAAACTAAGAATTATGGAAATGGCCAAGGTCTGCCTCAGAGTTTAACCTCTGTGAACCCCAAGGTCGGCCTTGGCGCTACAGAGGGAATTCTAGCTTGTATCTACACCTCTCTCAACTCCTGATGTAACATTTGGTTAAATATTAAATCTGATATTCAGCTTCCCACAAGTTTAAAACTATCTCATCTCCAAAAGTTCCTCTTAATCCCACTTGTCAGCCTGACTTTCTTCTTATTCAACACTCTATTTTGTCTATAAATTATTCTGAATCTGTCTTATATATGCAGCTGTCTCAACTCCATTTATGGAAAACCCTCATTCATATTTATATGGATACTTAAATCCATACTTCATTCTTTGTTGACTGGCCTTCTCAAATGTGATCTATAATTATCACATCCATCTTCATATCAAGTCATTGAATTCTCATCCATTTAAGGATCATAGACAAAGAAGTTACTACTTTGACTCTGGGTCATTTGTTAAATACACCCTATCTATCATCTCTAGAATATCTACTACACCTGGAAAAGGTTCTAGCAGCCTAATATTTACATTACTGGGATGGGGCTACAAAAAGAGAGAGTTTAGATAAAGTACACTTCTTTTAAATATCAAAACTAGGAGGGAAAAAACCAAAGCATTATCATAATTACACTTCTGTGCAGAAATATCTTTAGATATATGGCTGAGAAATTGTTGTTTGATGTTGTTGATTCAACTATTACAGCAACCCTACAAACAACAGATCTGAATCTTTCCTTTTCTTAGCAGAATTTAAATTAGGGCAACTTTAAAATACAACCAAATGCACTTTGGGGGATTTTACTTCTCTTTAAATATTTATAAATTGTCTTATAAATAAAATCAAAGTTATCAAAATGACGTAAAACAGGGGAAAAAAACCTCTAGAAATCTTGCTTTGCTCTTTGCAACCCACTTAAAATTCGTAAATATAATAAAAACAGATTAAAGATTCTGATATTTTAGTAACACAGGTCAAGACAATTAAGCAGATAATTTCTCTCAAGCTCCATAGCACTACTCTATCCCATTTACTAAACATATTTTGCTAAATAAATCAGTATTTTAATTCCCAGAGGCAAAACCACATGAGTCAACATCACTTCTTGGTATTATTTAACTACCATTCTCTTTAATGTAAAGTAGAGGTGGGTGGGTGGGTG